>NC_143038.1:7775000-8081136 GCF_057628025.1 Oncorhynchus mykiss | reverse complement strand
CTCTTTCTTCCTGTCTCACACATTGATGCATTCTCTCTCTCTCCCTCTCCACATTTCTTGATACCTCTCTGTGTCCTGCTTCATCGCAATCTCTCCCTTTTCTCTCTCTGTACTACACCCCCCCCCCCCCTTCTGTCTCCACTTCTCTCTATTTTCTATACAGAAGCACAATGACACTGTGGTATGTCATCAGCAACCAGCGTGCTAACAGAGGGTGAAGCTGTAAACGCCTGCTTCCCATTCAGCATCCAGAACCATAGTGGCTGTAGTGAATGATATATCTCAGTATGGTAATCTCCTCGCAGAGTGTTACTGGTCGTGGCTGAGGCACGGTCCTCTGGACCGATCTCGTTGCCTTGTTGTAAACCTCTGTAAGGGCGTTGATGCGGTTACATTTACAAGATCAGGCCCCGGAGTAATCTCCTTCACAGCTGCCACACACACCATCCTGATCATCCCAAATCCTCATTCTGCCATCTCCTAAACCAGACGTGATAGTCTTGTGATGGCCCCATTACTGCTTCAGCCGCCGTGCACTGAGGAACCAAGTGTTACAGTGTGTGTGTGTGTGTGTGTGTGTGTGTGTGTGTGTGTGTGTGTGTGTGTGTGTGTGTGTGTGTGTGTGTGTGTGTGTGGTGTGTGTGGTGTGTGTGGTGTGTGTGTGAAGAACCACTGTGGTTTTTCAGGAGGAAGGACACCAGATAGGGCTGTGCGTGACATGAGATGAAATTACCTGGGAGGAACACGCTTCACCATGGGAGTGCAACATGGGTGGCTGTGGGTGGCAAAACCACATGCATGCATGTACGCACACTAAAACGCAGAGACACACACACATACACACACACACCTTGCATGCCTGTCCACATCTAAATATAGGACGCCAATGCTACTGCACCATGTTCTCTCCTACTTTAAATAAAATATAAAGTTAATTAATTAAATAAGGTCCCATACAAGAGCATGATGGACGAGGAGTAGAAGGAAGAGAAGGATGGAGGAGAGGGGGAGAGGGAGGTGGAAGAGGGGGGAGAGGGAGATGGAAGAGGGGGGAGAGGGAGGTGGAAGAGGGGGAGAGAGGGAGGTGGAAGAGGGGGAGAGAGGGAGGTGGAAGAGCGGGGGAGAGTGAGGTGGAAGAGGGGGGAGAGTGAGGTGGAAGAGGGGGGAGAGTGAGGTGGAAGAGGGGGAGAGGGAGGTGGAAGAGGGAGGTGGAAGAGGGGTAGGGGAGGTGGAAGAGAGGGAGGTGGAAGAGGGGGGGAGAGGGAGGTGGAAGAGAGAGGACAGTGAGGTGGAAGAGGGGGGAGAGTGAGGTGGAAGAGGGGGGAGAGTGAGGTGGAAGAGGGGGGAGAGTGAGGTGGAAGAGGGGGGAGAGTGAGGTGGAAGAGGGGGGAGAGTGAGGTGAAACAGAGGGAGTTGGAAGAGGGGTAGGGGAGGTGGAAGAGGGGGAGAGGGAGGTGGAAGAGAGAGGAGAGGGAGGTGAAAGAGGGGGAAGAGGGAGGTGAAAGAGGGGGAAGAGGGAGGTGAAAGAGGGGGAAGAGGGAGGTGAAAGAGGGGGAAGAGGGAGGTGAAAGAGGGGGAAGAGGGAGGGGGAGAGTGAGGTGAAAGAGTGGAGAGAGGTGGAAGAGAGGGAGAGGGAGGTGGAAGAGGGAGATGGAAGAGGGGTAGGGGAGGTGGAAGAGAGGGAGTTGGAAGAGAGGGAGAGAGGAAGGTGGAAGAGGGGGGGAGAGGGAGGCGGAAGAGGGAGGTGGAAGAGGGAGGAGAGTGAGGGGGAAGAGGGGGGAGAGTGAGGGGGAAGAGGGGGGAGAGTGAGGGGGAAGAGGGGGGAGAGTGAGGTGGAAGAGGGGGGAGAGGGAGGTGGAAGAGGGGGGAGAGGGAGGTGGAAGAGGGGGGAGAGTGAGGGGGAGAGTGAGGTGGAAGAGAGGGAGGGAGGTGGAAGAGAGAGTTGGAAGAGGGGGAGGGGAGGTGGAAGTGGGGGGGGAGGTGGAAGAGAGGGAGGTGGAAGAGGGGGAGATGGAAGTGAGGGAGTGGGAGGTCGAAGCGAGGGAGTTGGAAGAGGGGGAGGTGGAAGAGAGGGAGAGGGAGGTGGAAGAGGGGGACGGGAGGTGGAAGAGAGGGAGTTAGAAGAGAGGGAGTTGGAAGAGGGGAAGAGGGAGGGGGAGTGGGAGGTGGAAAAGAGGGAGTTGGAAGAGAGGGAGAGGGAGGTGGAAGAGAGGGAGAGGGAGGTGGAAGAGAGGGAGAGGGAGGTCGAAGAGAGGGAGGTCGAAGAGAGGGAGTTGGAAGAGAGGGAGGTGGAAGAGAGGGAGGTGAAAGAGAGGGAGGTGGAAGAGAGGGAGGTGGAAGAGAGGGAGAGGGAGGTGGAAGAGAGGGAGAGGGAGGTGGAAGAGAGGGAGAGGGAGGTGGAAGAGAGGGAGAGGGAGGTGGAAGAGAGGGAGATGGATTTGGAAGAGGGGGAGATGGATTTGGAAGAGGGGGAGAGGGATTTGGAAGAGGGGGAGAGGGATTTGGAAGAGGGGGAGAGGGATTTGGAAGAGGGGGAGAGGGATTTGGAAGAGGGGGAGAGGGATTTGGAAGAGGGGGAGAGGGATTTGGAAGAGAGGGAGTTAGAAGAGAGGGAGGTCGAAGAGAGGGAGGTGGAAGAGAGGGAGAGGGAGGTCGAAGAGAGGGAGGTCGAAGAGAGGGAGTTGGAAGAGAGGGAGGTGGAAGAGAGGGAGGTGAAAGAGAGGGAGGTGGAAGAGAGGGAGGTGGAAGAGAGGGAGAGGGAGGTGGAAGAGAGGGAGAGGGAGGTGGAAGAGAGGGAGAGGGAGGTGGAAGAGAGGGAGAGGGAGGTGGAAGAGAGGGAGATGGATTTGGAAGAGGGGGAGATGGATTTGGAAGAGGGGGAGAGGGATTTGGAAGAGGGGGAGAGGGATTTGGAAGAGGGGGAGAGGGATTTGGAAGAGGGGGAGAGGGATTTGGAAGAGGGGGAGAGGGATTTGGAAGAGAGGGAGTTAGAAGAGAGGGAGGTGGAAGAGAGGGAGGTGGAAGAGAGGGAGGTCGAAGAGAGGGAGTTGGAAGAGAGGGATTTGGAAGAGAGGGAGTTAGAAGAGAGGGAGGTCGAAGAGAGGGAGGTGGAAGAGAGGGAGAGGGAGGTCGAAGAGAGGGAGGTCGAAGAGAGGGAGTTGGAAGAGAGGGAGGTGGAAGAGAGGGAGGTGAAAGAGAGGGAGGTGGAAGAGAGGGAGGTGGAAGAGAGGGAGAGGGAGGTGGAAGAGAGGGAGAGGGAGGTGGAAGAGAGGGAGAGGGAGGTGGAAGAGAGGGAGAGGGAGGTGGAAGAGAGGGAGATGGATTTGGAAGAGGGGGAGATGGATTTGGAAGAGGGGGAGAGGGATTTGGAAGAGGGGGAGAGGGATTTGGAAGAGGGGGAGAGGGATTTGGAAGAGGGGGAGAGGGATTTGGAAGAGGGGGAGAGGGATTTGGAAGAGAGGGAGTTAGAAGAGAGGGAGGTGGAAGAGAGGGAGGTGGAAGAGAGGGAGGTCGAAGAGAGGGAGTTGGAAGAGAGAGAGGTGGAAGAGGGGGAGGTGGAAGAGGGGGAGGTGGAAGAGGGGGAGGTGGAAGAGGGGGAGGTGGAAGAGGGGGAGGTGGAAGAGGGGGAGGTGGAAGAGGGGGAGGTGGAAGAGAGGGAGGTGGAAGAGAGGGAGGTGGAAGAGAGGGATGTGGAAGAGAGGGAGGTGGAAGAGAGGGAGGTGGAAGATAGGGAGGTGGAAGAGAGGGAGGTGGAAGAGAGGGAGGTGGAAGAGGGGGAGGTGGAAGAGGGGGAGGTGGAAGAGGGGGAGGTGGAAGAGGGGGAGGTGGAAGAGGGGGAGGTGGAAGAGGTGGAAGAGGGGGAGGTGGAAGAGGGGGAGGTGGAAGAGAGGGAGGTGGAAGAGAGAAGAGGTCGACCCATTAATCGGAATGGCCGATTAATTTGGGCCGATTTCAAGTTTTCATAACAATCGGTAATCGGCATATTTGGACACCGATTATGGCCAATAACATTGCACTCCACGAGGAGACTGTGTGGCAGGCTGACCACCTGTTATGCAAGTGCAGCAAGGAGCCAAGGTAAGGTGCTAGCTAGCATTAAACTTACCTTATAAAAAACAATCAGTCTTAACATAATCACTAGTTAACTACACATGGTTGATGATATTACTAGTTAATCTAGCTTGTCCTGCATTGCATATAATCGATGCGGTGCCTGTTAATTTATCATTGAATCACAGCCTTCTTTGCCAAACAGGTGATTTAACAAGTGCATTCACGGAAAAAAAGCACTGTCGTTGCTCCAATGTGTACCTAACCATAAACATCAACGCCTTTCTTAAAATCAATACATAAGTATATATTTTTAAACCTGCATATTTAGTTAATATTGCCTGCTAACATGAATTTCTTTCAACTAGGGAAATTGTGTCACTTCTCTTGCGTTCTGTGCAACAGAGTCGGGGTTTAAGCAGCAGTTTGGGCCAACTGGCTTGTTGAGAACTGTGAAGAATATTTCTTCCTAACAAAGACAGCCAACTTCGCCAAACGGGGGATGACTTAATGAAAGCGCATTTGCGACAAAAGCATAATCGTTGCACGAATGTACCTAAGCATAAATATCAATGCCTTTCAGTATTCAGTATTGTTGTAATTGTCATTATTAGAAATAAACACTTTTTAAAAAAAATAAAAAATTGGCCAATTAATCGGTATCAGCTTTTTTAGTCCTCCAATAATCGGTGTCGGCATTGAAAAATCATAATCGGTCGACCTCTAGAAGAGAGGGAGTTGGAAGAGAGGGAGAGGGAGGTGAAAGAGAGGGAGAGGGAGGTGAAAGAGAGGGAGAGGGAGGTGAAAGAGAGGGAGAGGGAGGTGAAAGAGAGGGAGAGGGAGGTGAAAGAGGGAGGTGGGAGATGGAAGAGGGGGAGATGGAAGAGGGGGAGATGGAAGAGGGGGAGATGGAAGAGGGGGAGATGGAAGAGGGGGAGATGGAAGAGGGGGAGATGGAAGAGGGGGAGAGGGAGATGGAAGAGAGGGAGATGAAAGAGGGGGAGAGGGAGATGGAAGAGAGGGAGATGGAAGAGAGGGAGATGGAAGAGAGGGAGAGGGAGATGGAAGAGAGGGAGATGGAAGAGAGGGAGATGGAAGAGAGGGAGATGGAAGAGGGGGAGAGGGAGATGGAAGAGAGGGAGATGGAAGATGGAAGAGGGGGGCATTTTGCCAATGCAGAGTGTAGTCCAGAGAGGATTGGGAAGGAATCAAACTGCAGGATTATAACCAGGGGTGTGAATTCAATCAGGGAAACAACTCAGCAGACAACAGACTTGCTCTTAAACCTAAATCATATCCACAGGGGGTTCCTCTCCTCTATTCCTCTACACCTTCACACTTACTGCCTTCTGCCTCCTAATTGCCCGCACTGGAAAAAATAAGAGAAACTTGCGTGTGGTGTTTGAGTGGGGAGAATGTGTGTGTATGTATTTATGTGTTTCAGTGTATGTGTGTGTGTGTGTGAGCGTGTTCAGTATGCACAACCAGCCAGGGAACAAGGCATTCAGTGCGAATACTGGTTTCTGGTGCGTAATTAATATACATGAGATGGTAGGAGAGGGAAGGAGAGACATTTTTTTGCATAATGAAAGAAATAGAGAGAGAGAGAGAGACTTACACACAGAAGGTAAGCTTATCTTTCTCCTTGAGAGAAAAACAGCCAATGTGTCCGTAGAGGCGCGTGGAGAAAGACAGGCGATACCTGACAGAAAACTTAATGAACTATGTGAGGGGAATCAGTGTGTGCGTGTGCGTGCATGTTGGGAATCAGGGCAGACAAGAAAATTGATCAACTGCAGAGGGGAACGTGCAAAAGAAATACATTTATATATACACTGAACAAAAATATAAAAAGCAACATGCAACAATTTCAAAGATTTTACTGAGTTACAGTTCATAAAAGGGAATCAGTCCATTTAAATAAATAAATGAGGCCCTAATCTATGGATTTCACAGGACTGGGAATCGGTTGGACCCAGATACCTTTAAAAAAAGGTAGGGGCGTGGATCAGAAAAACAGACAGTATCTGGTGAACACCATTTACCTCATGCAGCACGACAGATCTCCTTCGCATAGAGTTGTCCAGGCTGTCGATTGTGGCCTGTGTAATGGTGTCCTACTCCTCTTCAATGGCTTGTGAAGTTGCTGGATATTGGCAGGAACTGGAACCCGCTCTTGTACACGTCAATCCAGAGCATCCCAAACATGCTTAATGGGTGACATGTCTGGTGAGTATGCAGGCCATGGAAGAACTGGGATATTCTCAGCTTCCAGGAATTGTGTACAGACCCTTGCGACATGGGGCTGTGCATTATCACGCTGAAACATCAGGTGATGGCGGCGGATGAATGGCACGACAATGGGCCTCAGGATCTCATCACGGTATCTCTATGCATTCAAATTGCCATCGATAAAATGCAATTGTGTTTGTTGTCTGTAGCTTTTGCCTGCCAATGGGGCACTTTGTTCACAAAGTTGACATCCGCAAACCGCTCGCTCACATGACGCCATCTGCCCGGCACAGCTGAAACAGGGATTCATCCGTGAAGAGCACAATTCTCCAGCGTGCCAGTGGCCATCGAAGGTGAGAATTTGCCTATTGAAGTCGGTTACTACGCCGAACTGCAGTCAGGTCAAGACCCTGGTGAGGACGACGCACACACAGATGACCTTCCCTGAGAGAGCATGCAGATGAGCTTCCAACCGGTTTCTGCCAATTTGTGCAGAAATACTTTGGTTGTGGAAACCCACAGTTTCAACAACTGTCCAGGTGGCTGGTCTCATACGATCCCCCAGGTGAAGAAGCTGGATGTGGAGGTCCTGGGCTGGCGTGGTTACATGTGGTTTGCAGTTGTGAGACCAGTTGGACGTACTGTCAAATTCTCAAAAACAACGTTGGAGGCGGCGTATGGTAGAGAAATTAACATTCAATTCTGTGGCAACAGCTCTGATGGACATTCCTGTAGTCAGCATGCCAATTGCACGCTCCCCCAAAACCTGAGACAACTTGGCATTGTGTTGTGTGACAAAACTGCACATTTTAGAGTGGCCTTTTATTGTCCCCAAGGTGACCCATCATGCTGTTTAACAGGTTATTGATATGCCACACCTGTCAGGTGAATTGACTATCTTGGCAAAGGAGAAATACTCACTACCAGGAACGTAAACACAATGCTACACAACATTTGATAGAAATAAGCTTTTTGTGCACATGGAACATTTCTGGAATCTTTTATAACACTTTACATCTTGCGTTTATATTTTTGTTCGGTAGATTTATTTTCCACTAAGAGCCTCTACATAAACTCACAAGAATCTGCTTTGTCTCCACAAAAACGTACAAATAGTGCTTTAAGCAGCAATTTACAGAAGCATACTGTGGGAATTGGTACAGTGAACAACGAGGTGTATTTCCATGTACAGCACAGTGATTTGCATCCGTTTAGATCTCTGAAACAAACAACTATGACACGTCTACGACATTATCCAACCCACTGCTTTATGAAAATAGCAACATTAAGCATCGATGCATACTTTGCATAGTAACATGGTACCTAGCGTGTCTACAACATCATACAAACTACTGCTTTGTGGAAATAGCAACACTAAAACATTGATGCATAGTATAATAGCATGGTGTACAAAGCAGTGGTGTATGCCCCTACATCACTACACAATCCTCTAGTTGGAATGAATATTGCATTGCCAGTTGACACACATCCAAGCCTTCACTTGGATAAAGTCAGTGGTAATCGAGGTTCATTACGCAACCGTATAGTTTTCTGGGATTTTGGATTGTGCCAAGAGCCTAGCCTGTAGCAGCTGGGGCCTTGCTTTCCTGGAGAGTTATGTGCTGCTGTGTCTCCCTCTGCCCCCTGTCCTGGTTCTGCCCGGTTGGCACCAGTCCCAGCCTCTGTTTTGGGGCTAATCCATGAGGTCTATTTATCCTATGCCGGTTGAGGGGATAAAGGGCGAGGAGCGACAGCTAAACCACTAATCCAGCTACAGCACTGGGACACTTTTAACGAGATCCCAGATTGGGGCTGTCTGGATTACAAAGAAAGAAAGAGTGACAGAGAGTGTGAAAGAGCAGACCCATTAGGTTCCGACAAGCAGTCCCAACAAGCTCACTCAGACTAGAGAGGCTCAGTGTAGGGGACAGGCCTCCGAATCTAGTCTGCCCAGATGGCCCCTCTCAGACACTCTCCCCCCCTGGGAGGGCTTTCTATCTATGTCTGCAAACTGTCAACAACAGTAGAGTTTCAGGGTCAGCACAGAGACAGAGAGAGAGAGAGAGAGAGAGAGAGACCTTTTGTTTATTATCTATTTCACTTGCTTTGGCAATATAAACATATGCTTCCCATGCCAATAAAGCCATTAACTTGAATTGAGAGAGAAAGCAGAATCGACAGGAGCTTTTAATGCAGGAGAAAGCACACACTAGAGGTCGACCGATTATTCGGAATGGCCGATTAATTAGGGAGGATTTCAAGTTTTCATAACAATCGGAAATCGGTATTTTTGGGCGCCGATTTTTATTTTATACCTTTATTTAACAAGGCAAGTCAGTTAAGAACACATTCTTATTTTCAATGGCGGCCTAGGAACGGTGGGTTAACTGCCATGTTCAGGGGCAGAATGACAGATTTTCACCTTGTCAGCTCGGGTGATCCAATCTTGCAGCCTTACAGTTAACTAGTCCAACGCAATAACGACCTGCCCCTCTCTCGTTGCACTCCACAAGGAGACAAGGAGCCTGTTACGCGAATGCAGTAAGCCAAGGTAAGTTGCCAGCTAGCATTAAACTTATCTTATAAAAAACAATCAATCATAACCACTAGTTAACTACACATGGTTGATGATATTACTAGATATTATCTAGCGTGTCCTGCGTTGCATATAATCTGACTGAGCATACAAGCATACAAGTATCTAAGTATCTGACTGAGCGATGGTAGGCAGAAGCAGGCATGTAAACATTAATTCAAACAGCACCTTTGTGCGTTTTGCCAGCAGCTCTTCATTGTGCGTCAAGCATTGCGCTGTTTATGACTTCAAGCCTATCAACTCCCGAGATGAGGCTGGTGTAACCGAAGTGAAATGGCTAGCTAGTTAGCGCGCGCTAATAGCGTTTCGAACGTCACTCGCTCTGAGCCTTCTAGTAGTTGTTCCCCTTGCTCTGCATGGGTAACGCTGCATCGAGGATGGCTGTTGTCGTTGTGTTGCTTGTTCGAGCGAGGAGAGGGACGGAAGCTATACTGTTACACTTGCAATACTAAAGTGCCTATAAGAACATCCAATAGTCAAAGGTTAATGAAATACAAATGGTACAGAGGGAAATAGTCCTATAATTCCTATAATAACTACAATCTAAAATGTCTTACCTGGAATATTGAAGACTCATGTTAAAAGGAACCACCAGCTTTCATATGTTCTCATGTTCTGAGCAAGGAACTTAAACGTTAGCTTTCTTACATAGCACATATTGCACTTTTACTTTTCTCCAACACTTTGTTTTTGCATTATATAAACCAAATTGAACATGTTTCATTATTTACTTGAGGCTAAATTGATTTTATTGATGTATTATATTAAGTTAAAATAAGTGTTCATTCAGTATTGTTGTAATTGTCATTATTACAAATACATGTTTTTTTAAATCATCCGATTAATCGGTATCGGCTTTTTTGGTCCTCCAATAATCGGGATCGGCGCTGAAAAATCATAATCGGTTGACCTCTAGCACACACACACACACACACAAAACACATGCACGCCACACGCTAACCCCTTTACCCTGCTCTCTGCCCTGCTCCACTGACAGGTGTAGTGAGTGGTATGACGTCTACCACTTGTGAAGGAGCTCAGGGGTTACTTAGGGGAGGAATGAGTCACTCTGGTGTACCTCTAATGCTAACTATGTCTCTTGCCTCACAGGAGACACAGCAGGCAGCCGGGCCTGGGTACGTTAGAGCTAGCGTAAACAAGTTAGCGGGGTAATGCTAACTGACTCACCCCAGGTGACAGATGAGCAGATGCTACAGGGGTAACTGCAACTGATCCTATTTTGAGGAGAACTATTGAACTAGGTTATGCTTTACAAAGTGAGCGATGACCGGGAACACTGACGGTTTGACAGTCTGCGGTCTGTCCCGTCTTTCGGTACTTGGGTGTGTGTGTGTTGTGTGTGCTGTGGTTGCAGTCACATTTCTTTACACGGAGGGATGAAGCATGAATTTGCACGTCCAATAAAATGTGCTAACGATGAGTGCAAATCCATTTAGCCTATTGTCTTCTTTTAGTGGAAGTGATTTACAAAAGTAAACATTCTAGCAATATGCTGGCTACTGTTGATAGTCTGCAAAAAGAAAGCTACAAAAAGACACGTAGCATTAGTCTTGGCTAGCCTACTGTAGCCATGTCGATATTTCTTTTGGACTCTTAAAGAGGCAGTGTCCTATTTTCAAATCTCAAAAAGACATACTTTAGAAACAAAAATGTATACAATTAATAAAATTGCAATTCTAAAGAATAGGGTAATGACTTACATTGCCAAATTATATTACACAGCTTTTTAAAACATACAATAACCAAATGTAGCCTCTTAATAGCTGAATTTAGAGAAAGCATGCCAACCTATAGGCCCTGCATGACCCCAGTTCATTTAAAGGGATACTCCTGGGTTTTGGCAATGAAGGAAGTTGGTGTTAGTTTTTGCAAGCTAATGCTAGGTCTCTACTAGCATGCTAGCAGTTACCATAGTCTTCCAGCCATTGTGTAAATGTTAGTTAGCAATTGCGCTAATGCTAGTCAGCAACTTCATTCAAACAGTCATTGCCAAAATATTGAATTATCCCTTTAAGAACTACACCACGTCCAGGCCAGTAGAAGTTCTGTTCATGCCAATAGATTTTTACCAGCGTCCAACGTTAACTGGATGATTTTTCCCAGTGATAAAAAAAAGCTAACGTTGGACCCTGGCGTGTTTCATAAAGAGCCACGGAGTGGTGGCGCATAGGCTATTTACTGTGCTTTGATTGACGAACAGCAAGCTTAACTCGTCTATAAAAGGTGTGGAACTGACTGAATAAAGTCAATCTCATACAACGTAGTTACTGTATATGTCCATGGTGTTGCATCGGCACAACTAAACTACAGATCTCATTTGTATTTTCGATTTGAAGTCCTTTAGTACTGGCCAGACAATGATTTTAAAGTGAGTGACTAGTCAGTAGTCTACCGAATAGCATCACTAAGAGAGCAGTTCATTTGACTCTATAATTTGCATACGGGTAGGCTTTGAATTGTTTTAAAAGCTAATTATACTTATTTTCAGAGATATTGATATACTGTAGGTCTACTGGTTTAATCAACATTTTGACAATGGTGCCTTCTGTATGGCAAAGCCCATGTTTAACACCTGCGTCATTCTTCAATCATACCTGAAGCCTGTGGAAGTCAGACTCTTACAGGCGGACTACACCGCTCGCGTCGCACAATACATTTAGAAATCTATGTTATTCAATTATTGCACCCACACTGCTCGCAAGCGACAACGAGCATCTGCGTTGCCAAGGGCTAAAATGAAGTCAGTTCTATTTCTGACGCAGATCGCACTGCAAGTCCTGCCTCTCCCATCTCCTCATTGGTATATAGAAGCAGGTATCCACGTGCCATCTCCTCATTGGTTATACTCATGTGCGTGACTGAAAGACGAACGAAGTCAGTGGCAGTAAATGCACGTAATTTATGAAAGTTGCCAATTGCAATATAAAGTCAAGAGAAGAAAAGGCCTGGAAGGAGGAGAGATGACTAGAAACTATTTGGTTGACTGTTATGTGTGGATTAATTGGCGGAGTAGAGGACCTTGTGAAATTTCATGTAAAATAACAACTCAATGTTTATATCCCAGGACAAATTAGCTAGCAACAGCAAGCTAGCTAAAAAGGACAAATTAGCTTGTAAGTGCAAGCTATCTAGCTAAATTGCCATAAATGTTTAATGCTTTTTTAAAAGTTTTTTTAAGGCCCAATGCAGTCAGAATTAAGTTGTTCCTGTGTTTATATCATATTGCACAACAGCTGATGAAACCAGCAATGTAAAAGTGTGAACATTTTTGATCAGTGTTATATCCTGATTGTGTTTTCAGACAGAAAATATATAGTATTAGAATGTACCAGAGGCCACCAAAATAGAGCTTGTTTGGCAAAAATGTCTTAACCCGAGCCTGGCTGGCTACTTTTCCGATTTGTCTGGCTACTCCATGTGCTTGTGGAAAACAATGTATGCTGTTTAGTGTGAAGGAGCGCAGGGGTAACTTAGGGGTGGAATGAGTCACTCTGATCGAGAAGGTGAGCCCTGTATGTTGGGGCTGGTGCCTGCCTAGCATGTTAGCACTCTAATGCCAACTGACTTACCCACAGTGATGGGAGGCCAGCTGGGGATGAGTCAGCATGAGGCAACAGAGGGTGTACATAGTCCATCATCTTTTTGTCCCAACAAGGCAACAAACCTAACCAACTGAGCTAATTGATCAGGTCAGTGATTGCATTTAACACGGCTGGTCTTCCAGGTCAGTTCAATCAAAAACATGGCATGCAAGGACTAGGGTTGAGAGTCCTGTACTGTATGTTGGTACTCAAGGACTAGGATTGAGAGTCCTGTACTGTATGTTGGTACTCAAGGACTAGGGTTGAGAGTCGTGTACTGTATGTTGGTACTCAAGGACTAGGGTTGAGAGTCCTATACTGTATGTTGGCACACAACGACTAGTGTTGAGAGTCCTGTACTGTATGTTGGCACACAACGACTAGTGTTGAGAGTCCTGTACTGTATGTTGGTACTCAAGGACTAGGGTTGAGAGTCGTGTACTGTATGTTGGCACACAACGACTAGTGTTGAGAGTCCTGTACTGTATGTTGGTACTCCAGGACTAGGGTTGAGAGTCCTGTACTGTATGTTGGTACTCAAGGACTAGGGTTGAGAGTCCTGTACTGTATGTTGGCACACAACGACTAGGGTTGAGAGTCCTGTACTGTATGTTGGTACTCAAGGACTAGGGTTGAGAGTCCTGTACTGTATGTTGGCACACAACGACTAGTGTTGAGAGTCCTGTACTGTATGTTGGCACACAACGACTAGTGTTGAGAGTCCTGTACTGTATGTTGGCACACAACGACTAGTGTTGAGAGTCGTGTACTGTATGTTGGTACTCAAGGACTAGGGTTGAGAGTCGTGTACTGTATGTTGGTACTCAAGGACTAGGGTTGAGAGTCCTATACTGTATGTTGGCACACAACGACTAGTGTTGAGAGTCCTGTACTGTATGTTGGCACACAACGACTAGTGTTGAGAGTCCTGTACTGTATGTTGGCACACAACGACTAGTGTTGAGAGTCCTGTACTGTATGTTGGCACACAACGACTAGTGTTGAGAGTCCTGTACTGTATGTTGGCACACAACGACTAGTGTTGAGAGTCCTGTACTGTATGTTGGCACACAACGACTAGTGTTGAGAGTCCTGTACTGTATGTTGGCACACAACGACTAGTGTTGAGAGTCCTGTACTGTATGTTGGCACACAACGACTAGTGTTGAGAGTCGTGTACTGTTTGTTGGCACACAACGACTAGTGTTGAGAGTTCTGTACTGTATGTTGGCACACAACGACTAGTGTTAAGAGTCCTGTACTGTATGTTGGTACTCAAGGACTAGGGTTACACCAGAGAGGAAGGCTTATTCCCAATACCTCCCCTTAGCCCTCCCCCTCGTTTTAGAGGGTTGCTCGGTGGAGGAGTGGCACTCAAATGGAGCAACTAGTGGTAGGGAGAGGTAAATTAGGCCTAGGGAATGGGACATCACTCCATCAGTTGCGCACATCAGAAACTGACAACGGATATCACTCAATTCATTGACGACGAGCCTTGTGTTTTTCACAATGCCTGTACTGGTGGCAGTAATAGCTTTCCTTATATTTCTCGTGCAACAAATATGTACTTACCATATGAGCAACAAATGAGAACAGCAGAAAAACAATATGCCCGTAACATACCCATCCTCTGGTTGTGGTTCAAAGTGGAGGAGTACTGAAGCTGGACCTTCATTCCATAGCAGTTTAACAGTCGCATTTCCTTCACTCAGTCACTACCAGTGGAAGTACTGTTCTGAAGTCATCAAACCGGCACTAGGCTACAGTCATAGATAGACGCGCCGTGTGGCAGATATCTAGGCTAGTCAATGGAATTAAAATGACAAAACTAAAAGTTAAATGAGAAAGACAGGCTACAACACCAAGAGCCAACAGGTAGGCTGCCACTTAATACTCTGAATGTAGTTGTTATTTGCTATAGAAAGGAATGGAAAGCACACAGCTAAAGTTATGTAGTCTCAATTAGCCTAGCTAATGTTAGCTAGCAAGCTAAGCTAGTTTCTCTCAGTTGATGCAGTCAAGACAGACACTATGTAATCAGATGAGTTGAATAACGAGCAAAAAGCCTACCACTGCAAGTCAACATGGTTGCCTTCTCTCTCCCCCTCCCTGCTCCCCCGGTTACTCTCAAGACACACACCACAAGGCCACATGACATACAGTTGAAGTCGGAAGTTTACATACACCTTAGCCAATACATTTAAACTCAGTTTTTCATCATTCCTGATATTTAATCCTAGTAAAAATTCTGTCTTAGGTCAGTTAGGATCACCAATTTATTTTAAGAATGCGAAATGTCAGAATAATAGTAGAGAAAATGATTTATTTCAGCTTCTATTTCTTTCATCACATTCCCAGTGGGTCAGAAGTTTACATACACTCAATTAGTATTTGGTAGCATTGCCTTAAATTGTTTAACGTGGGTCAGACGTTTCAGGTAGCCTTCCACAAGCTTGCCACAATAAGTTGCATGAATTTTGGCCCATTCCTCCTGACAGAGCTGGTGTAACTGAGTCAGGTTTGTAGGCCTCCTTGCTCGCATATGCTTTTTCAGTTCTGCCCACACATTTTCTGTAGGATTGAGGTCAGGGCTTTGTGATGTCCACTCAAATACCTTGACTTTGTTGCCCTTAGGTCATTTTGCCACAATTTTGGAAGGAAATTTGGGGTCATTGTCCATTTGGAAGACCCACTTGCGACCAAGCTTTAACTTCCTGATTGATGTCTTCATATATTACTTCAATATATCCACATAATTTTCCTTTCCTCATGATGCCATCTATTTTGTGAAGTGCACCAGTCACTCCTGCAGCAAAGCACCACCACAACATGATCCTGCCACCCTCGTGCTTCATAGTTGGGATGGTGTTCTTCGGCTTGCAAGCCTCCCCCTTTTTCCTCCAAACATAACGATGGTCATTATGGCCAAACAGTTCTATTTATGTTTCATCAGACCAGAGGTCATTTCTCCAAAAAGTATGATCTTTGTCCCCATGTGCAGAGTCTGGCTTTTTTATGGCGATTTTGGAGCAGTGGCTCCTTCCTTGCTGAGCGGCCTTTCAGGTTATGTCGATATAGGACTCGTTTTACTGTGGATATAGATACTTTTGTACCTGTTTCCTACAGCATCTTCACAAGGTCCTTTGCTGTTGTTCTGGGATTGATTTGCACTTTTCGTACCAAAGTACGTTCATCTCTAGGAGACAGAACGTGTCTCCTTCCTGAGCAGAATGACGGCTGCGTGGTCCCATGGTGTTTAAACTTGCGCACTATTGTTTGTACAGATGACATAGTACCTTCAGGCATTTGGAAGTCTTGGCTGATTTCTTTTGATTTTCCCATGGTGTCAAGCAGAGGCACTGAGTTTGAAGGTAGGCATTCAAATACATCCACAGGTACACCTCCAATTAACTCAAATTATGTCAATTAGCATATCAGAAGCTTCTAAAGCCATGACATCATTATCTGGAATTTCCCATGCTGTTTAAAGGCACAGTCAACTTAGTGTATGTAAACTTCTGACCCACTGGAACTGTGATACCGTGAATTATAAGTACAATTGTCTGTAAACAATTGTTGGAAAAATTACTTGTGTCATGCACAAAGTAGATGTCCTAACCAACTTGCAAAAACTATAGTTTGTTAACAAGAAGTTTGTGGAGTGGTTGAAAAATGAGTTTTAATGACTCCAACCTAAGTGTATGTAAACTTCTGACTTCAACTGTAGGCATGCACGTCAGTGTTGACATCGGTTTCGCACATCTGGGTTAAACTAGACATCTGATATGTTCACCGATATATCGTGCATCCCTGATTACAAGTCATACAAATGTCACGCCCATCAGCAAGCTAAATGTATGGCTAGTTGGTTAATGTTAGCTAGTCAGCATGTTAAATAGCGATTTTCATAAATTAACTTCATGACCAATAAATATGCATAATCCTTTTCTGCATTAATATATTCCTCTTAACTGTACATTTTTTGCATGACTTGTTATGACGTTATAATTACTTACGTTTGCTTCCGTCATAGTATATTTGCCAGCCATCTTCCTGAAACAACTTTAGAGACTTTGGTCGCAGTGCTTCATGGGAGTTCTGATAACCACTAGATAGAAAATCTGCATGTCAATTCGCATCGTTTGGAGGGACAACTACAGGGCTCAAAGGCACTACCCCTTGCCCAAAGTTGAATTGGAACACTACTCCGACTTGATGTGGCTCGTGGGATGGCTAAGGGTGGGACTAAGCCTGAAGAGGCGAAGCGAGAGGGTTTACTCCGCCCAAAATCTGTCCACACTTAGTAGATTATTAAGCAAGCGAGGTGTTTTTGTATGTGGGTCAATGAGAGTTTAGTCAAGATAAAAATTGATTGCTATTGTGATAAGTGAGTCTTTTTGATCTAACAGCCATTTCGTAATGCGTGGCATGTTACGGGTGTACTGACATAAGTGTGTCACAAGTGACATCCAGGCAACTTTGAGAAAAAATACTTTATATCAGAGATGTCCCTGTCAGAACTAGTGACAGTCTATGCATATTCATGAGGTTAGCATAGCATCTCACTCTACATTGAATACAGGCGGTTGACGGCTCATTGAATATTCCAAAAAGTATTAAATAACGGAGATCTATACGCCAATCACCAGAGAGGAATAGACAGGAGCTCGACAGCCTGCCATTCCGCTCTGTGGATAACGAATCCCATTGTTAGGGGGGGAGACGCGTAATCCCATCATTATATCCAGTATCTCTGGTTATATCCAAACTCTAGTCTATACCCAGAGTTTCTGTTGAGGGTTTCTGATGAGAAGTAATAGTTACGATATTGTAACGATCCCATTACAACCGTTTCTGTGCCCATTCAAACGAAATAACCATATTTTGCAGTTCCAGAAGCCATACAACACGGAAATGACACTTTGGCAAAAGTTATGGGTATTTTCATGCTCATCATGTTGATGGAATTGTGTTCCATCGCGACGACCAAATTACAGGATGGGAGAGAAGAGGGAGAGAGGAGATGGCTTCATTTATCTCCCTATCACAAACACGCGCGCGCGCACACACACACACACACACACGGTTCCTGAAACAATTACGCTTGGAGTTGAAGCAAACCAGTAAATAATCCTGCAGTGAGAATTTAGCCTGTTCCCTCCAGTCCCCTGAACTATATAAATAGGGAGAATTTAGCCTGTCCCCCCCCAGTCCCATGAACTATATAAATAAAGTGAGAATGGCTCTATTGACATCACAGTAAAAACAAATGAGGTGTGAGAAGGCAACTTTCACAGCTGAAATGGAACCCTATTTTCCTATATAGCGCACTACTTTTGATTGGGCCCATAAGACTCTGGTCAAAAGTAGTGCACTATATAGGGAATAGGGAGCCATTTCTGGGTGTTGCGATAAAAAACCCAAAGCTTAGGGAGGGAGGGAAAACAAAGCTTCTAGTTAGGAAGCCATCCGTATTGAGCTAACAGCCCAGAGTATTGTATTCTATGGTCTGTCCACATGGGAGAAGGCAGGTTTAGGTTTAATCAATGGTTAAAGCATTTGACTGGGCTTAGAGATGGATCTTTGAAACAGCACTGGAGGGAGGGTGAGAGGCTGTGTGTGGTGTGAGAGAGAGGTGTGGGAGAGGGTTGTTTCCGAGGCATTAAACAGAGCGGTGTTAGGATCGCAGCGTTGACGAAAAACAATGTTGAACAGCCCAAGCTAGTCCCACTGCGGATTAGTTTAGTGTGTGTGTGTCTGTGTGCATATGTTCTCTACACTGTTTCGGTGTGCTTTACACTGTTTCGTGTGTGCGTATCTACTTGCACTCCCCCTAGGCCAAGGGTGGGGCGGCAGGTAGCCTAGTGGTTAGATTCGTTGGGCCAGTAACTGAAAGGTTGCTAGATCGAATCCCTGAGCTGACAAGGTGAAAATCTGTCATTCTGCCCCTGAACGAGGCAGTTAACCCACTGTTCCTAGGCCGTCATTGTAAATAAGAATTTATTCTTAACTGACTTGCCTAGTTAAATAAAAAAATAAAAAATATGGTTGTGAAGCTGAGAGTCAAGAACAGCATTAGATGTGACAGGAAACCATGTTTTGCTTTTCACACTGTCGGGTCCATGATCACACTCTTAGCTAAAGAGCAGTAGGGAGTGTGTTGTAGTGAGCCTCAACTACTGTAGCCCTGGACAGAATTACGACTGGGTGAAGTCAACCCTTGCAAAATGAAACTATCTGGCAAGTTGTGAGGCCTGGAAAGTTCTGAACACACCTGAGAAGATAGACACTCTTTTCTCTTCTCCTGAAAGTTTAAAATCCCTCGTTCCTTAGATTTAGTCAAATTTCAGGGCATTCCCAACAGAAATGGAGCCAACTCGGCATCTACCCATCCCAAACCACACAGGAGGACAAGCAGGAAAACAAGGAAGCAAGGCTCCAGGATGGCTTCAAAGCGAAGGTCCCTGAACACAGGGGTAATAAGAGCAGCCTTTGGCCTTACGACTGGGTCAGACAGTAGCAGTAAACTTTTCAAAGCTACAGTGTGACAACTCGGTGTGTGTGTCTCTCTCTCTCTGTGCATGTGTGCACTGCCAGCCCTCCAGTCAGACGATCTCATACTGTAATTAGGTCAGATTCACTTCCAAGGGTAATAAGCATCATCCATGCTGCAGTAGCCGCAGGGGGGGGGGGGGCAAAAATGTTTTGAACACCCTGCCATTGTACTGAGGGGAGTGCACGATTTGTTAGAACATCCTAACTTAGCCTTGGGGGAGTGCACGATTTGTTAGAACACCCTAACTTAGCCTTGGGGGAGTGCACGATTTGTTAGAACTTCCTAACTTAGCCTTGGGGGAGTGCACGATTTGTTAGAACATCCTAACTTAGCCTTGGGGGAGTGCACGATTTGTTAGAACATCCTAACTTAGCCTTGGGGGAGTGCACGATTTGTTAGAACATCCTAACTTAGCCTTGGGGGAGTGCACGATTTGTTAGAACATCCTAACTTAGCCTTGGGGGAGTGCACGATTTGTTAGAACATCCTAACTTAGCCTTGGGGGAGTGCACGATTTGTTAGAACACCCTAACTTAGCCTTGGGGGAGTGCACGATTTGTTAGAACATCCTAACTTAGCCTTGGGGGAGTGCACGATTTGTTAGAACATCCTAACTTAGCCTTGGGGGAGTGCACGATTTGTTAGAACATCCTAACTTAGCCTTGGGGGAGTGCACGATTTGTTAGAACATCCTAACTTAGCCTTGGGGGAGTGCACGATTTGTTAGAACACCCTAACTTAGCATTGGGGGAGTGCACGATTTGTTAGAACATCCTAACTTAGCCTTGGGGGAGTGCACGATTTGTTAGAACATCCTAACTTAGCCTTGGGGGAGTGCACGATTTGTTAGAACACCCTAACTTAGCCTTGGGGGAGTGCACGATTTGTTAGAACACCCTAACTTAGCCTTGGGGGAGTGCACGATTTGTTAGAACATCCTAACTTAGCCTTGGGGGAGTGCACGATTTGTTAGAACATCCTAACTTAGCCTTGGGGGAGTGCACGATTTGTTAGAACACCCGGACATTAGTTCACAAACCTAACCTAATGGTTTAATTCTTGAAAAGACTCTTGTTCTACCAATTTAGGTCCGGTGTTTGGGTTGTTAAAGTTGTGTCTATCGCGTAGTAAGGCAACACAAAGGTTTATAAACACTAGTCTACCTCTCCTTCTGCCATCCCACTCTCTCTTTCTTCATGCTTTGTTTTTCTGCCCTGTAATTGAAAAGTCAATATACTGTAACTCTGTACACGGTGACGGGAGGTGACGAGAGAGAAGCCCGGCACAGGATTGTGGGTTTACTTCAGGCCTGTTCTCCCTCTGTCTTCTTTAGCACCTCTAGCAGGTCACAAGCTGTGACATGGGACCTGCTAGTTTGTTTGTTTAGATTATTCTCGCTCCCTCTCCCTCCCTCCCCAATAGGCAAGATGAAGTGAACGAGGGATGAAGGGAACAGAGGAGAGGAATGGAGAGATGGAGGAGAGCAGCCAGCCGCATCCCTCACCTCCATTGACTCCTTCTGGAGGACAAAGAGAAGGACAAGATCTGTGACAGAGAAGAGCAGGTGGATGAATGATTGTGCTGTTCTTCTCTCAATGGGGGATAGTCAATGTGTGTCTATTATTGTCTTTCCTTCCATCCCCCTTGTCTTGACACTCATCTGCATCGGGTGGTGATTTCACCTTGTAATGGGAGAGTTGATACACTGTACATTTGCCCCTGTCAAAGGAGTCAGTGTCACCCACACATGCAGGTGCACACGCAAGCATACACACTCATAAATAGACACAAAGAATGGCTATGGTCAAATGGCAGAAGAACCTATCATGCATATGACATAAGTGACCCATAGGACGCAGCTTCTGGTATATAAGCTCCTAAGCTCCTAAGAAACCTAGCAGGTTAGCATCCGCCATGGTAATGAGTTCAGTTCACTAGATAGCGTTGGCAGACACTGTCTGTCCTTCACTGTACATTCACAGTACATCCCGTTTTAGACTCCCGCTGCCTCTGGCATTCTGGGAGAGCGGAGTGGAGTGCTTTCTTTCTCTCCCTCGCTCTCTCTCGGTTTATCCTTCTGTGCCTGACTGCCAGCTCGGAACACAGACTTCTGGTGTCCGTGGGTTGGCACCAAAAAGTCAAAGAGCCAAAGTGTGACCTTGCAGGCCTGAGATCTGTGCTGTATAGCCTTAGCCAAACGGCATTGACAATGGCCACGGGATTTGGCTATACAGCAAAAACTAATCTGGGACCAGGCTACGGTGCTGCTACTTCCCTAAAAACTATTTAGCCAGACACTTGAGACCAAAGCTGTTTGTTGTTTCCTTCTTCTCCTTTGTTTGGGGAGAGTGATGCTCCCATTCTCTTTGGGCTTCTCCGTCAGACACGCAGCCCTTGGCCAGGTTCCTTTCTCAGATGGTTTTTCTTTCCACTCCTTGCAGGCTAAATTTAGACCTGATGCTGCCCGGCTTTTGTGCTGCGGCCTCAGTTGACAGAAAAAATAAAGAAAGAGAGAAATAGAGAACGCGAGAGAGAAAGATTGCGTGCCCCAGAGCCATTGAATGTCTATCCAACAAAAAAAAATCCCCAAATAAAAACGGAGGTCTCCTCTCCTGCCCTTCAAAATGCGAGACAAACCGAGATGTCTTGATGTCGAGTAACACAAAAAACAAGACAAGACTTCTGTTCAGTAAGCGTTATTTATTTCTGACATGCTTCTCTTCCTGACAACTCAATACCAGAGAATAAACTCCTCCACCCTTTGTAAAGTGGGGGATGGGGGAGTTACCCTACATATTCAGAGGAAATAATCTCTCATCTTCACAGATCTCTAAAAATATCCATGAGGACTTAATGTCCCCTGTATTGTAAGGGGATCTCAAGAACGGTGCTAAATCGATCATGGACATGGCACGTCACGCATCGGAAATATTCTACTTCTCAGCAATTCACCAAGACAGTAGACTTATTCCAGAAGAGCTCAATTCATCAAGAGAGTAGACCTACTTCATAAGAGCCACTTGACTAAATACCCTGTAACAACACTTGTGTAATAGTACATGCTGGAACAGTACTGGAGTTAAAAACCCAGTGCCAGGCCAGAAGCTTTGAAGTGTGTGGTTAAGAAGAGGCCGCCCATGGGCCCTGAGAACAGTGCCAAAGAGCCCCATCCTCCCTCCATGGTCAGAATTCAATTAGGAAAGGAGGGATAGGATCACTGCCGATGTTCCTGAATCCCCTCCAGATTCTCCCTTTCTCCTTCCCTCCCTCTCTGAACTCAGAAGAGCCAAGACTGCATCAGCAGAGCAATCCCAGGAAGTTGCAAGAACGGAACTCAACTCAACAGAACCCTTTCGCAACTCCGGGCGGAGTTCATGCATGCTGCGCTACGCAGAAAGAACCGAGCAGGGGGAAAAAAAAAATAGCCTCGGGTGTAGTAGTGTTTTTACCGGCAAGCTGTTGCCACACACCACACTCTTGGATGATTAATATTTATGTGGTGCCCGCCGAGCGAGCGAAGCCTAAAGCCCAGGGGGATGGAGTAAGCTGCCTGGCATACTCCCCCATCCCCTTCTACAGCGCTGTGATAAAGAATGTTCGCTCTCCATTGAGCTTCATTTCTGTGAACAAATCAGCTAACACGAGAAAGAAATCTATTAACTTGGCTGTTAGAATATACCCTGCTTCCAGATTGGTTTGTGCTGTCTTGCCAAATGCCATGGTCATTGTCACGCAGGCTAAAAGCTTGGCTAATACAGGAGGGACATTGGTTTGGATGACAGAATGTACTATACGGATAGTAAAAGTTACTTAGACTAGTGTATACTGTAAGCAGTATAGCCTGCACTCACATGCCTCCTATCACTGATCGGCAATCGCACCAATCGTCCTTCAGATATTCCTCTTGGACAATCACAGACTTGTTAAGTCAGTAGGCAACAAATTGACTGATAACTTTGTTCACCGTTTCACCGTGTTCACTGTTTTCACAGCCCGCGGCCATATTTCTCTTAAAGCCACATGATCAGATATGTTATTGTCTCTAGTGTGAACATCTACAACTGATGTTTCTCTTGAGGAGATATGAATGCGTATTCCTGTCCTGGTTCGCCAGATCTGTTTCTGCCTCTGAACGTGGCGTTGCCGGGGTACATTGCCGGAGTAGAGGAGAACAGGGGAGGGAGGGTGAGCCAAGACCAGGGCCAGACCATTCTCAAAACACCAGTGGAGAGAGGGAGCTGGAAAGAAGACAAGACTGCACACAACCACAACCAGCCGTTTACATCAGAGACACACACTTCACTCTCAATCTTCTCTTTACTGCTGTTTTTTTTTGCATATGGTTTTAACCCGAACTGACACCAGTATTATGATTGCAGTGCAAGCAAAAACGTTCAGCTATAATAGAGCAGTCATGAAGCAGAGCTGTTAAAGTACTGTTCTGACACTGAAATGAAGGAGCTGTCATAATCCCAGCAAGGGAAGGGGTGTGGTTGTAAACATACTGCCAGCTCATCCTCTCTCTCTCTCTCTCTGCTCTCTTTCCTTCTCCCTCTCCATTTCTGACTCTCTGAGTGAGGAAAAATGTATAGAAGCCAAGGATGATACTGGAGACTTCCTGTTTCAGCATTATCACATTGCCTACTTAACCACAGAAGAAGTCCAATAATGCTGAACTACTGAGGATATAGAAAGGATTTGATGGAAGAGCTTAAGCGTCGTTTTTAACCAACTATGGATAGGGTTACTTACCATAGCATTCTGACTCCTCTTGTAGCATTTATTTGACTCTAAAAATTATTGTCATATAGGCTACGAAGACTAATTTTGGGGTTGCTCATTCTGGTTCTCCACACAAAATGATGACCGCGTGTAATATGTGGCATACAATATAGGATGCTTGTTATAGGATGTGAGAAAGACAGAATCGTGTCCTGCCAAAGGTTATCAGTGCTATCCTTTTCCATATCTGTACGGAAACAATCGCTGAACTTTTCCTTGAAAACATGACATCGATTACCATATGACTTGCCATTGACAAAGACATTCGCTGCCCCTCATTCAAATGTGTTGGAACCAAAGGACAACACCCCTGCAACATGTTTTTATTTCTATTATTTCTATTATTTATTTATATTCTGTTCTAGTCCCTCTCCTTCTGTAGGCCTATCATAATAAATAGACCTTTGAAATGACAAGGTAATATCTCTTGAAAAATACTTTGTTATTGATTATCGACCAATTAAAGTGAATTAGGGTACTAACTGTTTACACGTTTTTAGATCATGTCCTTAAAACCAGTTACTGTGCAGGAGTGTCTAATATGAAGACACAAAAAGACCAACAACAAAAAAGGTGACAGGCTATTACAAATAGTGTAATAACCAGGCCTTTAATCAGTCAGGAACATGCTGTCCCTGACACATTTCTTAAGAATATAAACAGTAAAACAATTGGCTGCTTACCTTCAACGTCTCTCCGCGTTTAAAACTCAACTCATCATCTGCAGTGGCTTTGAAATCGTATTTGGCAATGGCCTCCATGGTGAGGATTGTTGGAACACTTGTATGCGCTGTTGATGAACGCACAAGTACCCTTCTGAAGTCTTTAAATGGAGTTTATTCCTCCAAGGAATTATGAAAATTATTAACAATGTCAGAAAAAAAAACAGAAAAGCTCCGGTCCCGTTTTCCCCCTGGTCTGACCAGTCACTCCGAGTAGCGCAAATACCCTCACTCGCTGCACGCCGCTACAAACCTGTGAATAAGAACGCAGATAGAGAACCTGAGACTATGTAGCAGTAAAGCAACATTAACCAACACCGAAAAACAACGCACTAATATGATAGCTTGTGATGTGATGCCGCGCCCACAGACAATACTAGCATTCTGAGGCTCTCACAATAAAAGGAGGAAGGATATCATCTGATTGACGTTACCTCAGACCAACTAAAGCACATCATCTCCACAATTGACCAATCGGATGTGAGAATACTGTCATATCCAATAGGTGTACTGTAGCTGTGCAAAACCAATGGGATTGCTAATTTACACGCCTTGTAGAGGATGTTTGACAGGCAGATGTGGTTGATGACTCAACTCGAGCTAAATGTAGAATGTCTAATTTCGACTCAAACTCGTTTTGTGTCTGGTACAATGTTTTCTGCCCTCTTTCCTTGCCATTGTTGTGCTAGTCTTACAATGTAGGCTAATTAAACAAGAATATAGGCTACATCGTTTCAAAAAAGTTAACGACGGTACACCAGGACTTGCATGAAGCTAAAGTGAAACTATTCAGGTCTCCTAGGCCTAGTCCACCTACCTACATTTAATGTTACCTTGTCTCTACTTGCTATCCCTCGAAATTCTACAAACACGTGTTATTAGTAGGCTATCCACTTCCTAGAAAGTGAGCTCTGTATATAGGAAGCTTCCTATCGCGACATTTCGGGAATACTTAAATCTGCACAGAAATGATCCCACTCCCCTGTTCCACTGCCCCTCTCTCTCTCTCTCTCTCTCTCTCACTCTCTCAATTAAATTACATTAAATTCAAGGGGCTTTATTGGCATGGGAAACATATATTAACATTGCCAAAGCAAGTGAAGTAGATAATATACAAAAGTGAAATAAACAATAAAAACGAACAGTAAACATTACACTCCCAGAAGTTCCAAAAAAGTCAGAACATTACAAATGTCATATTATGTATATATACACAGTGTTGTAACAATGTACAAATGGTTAAAGTACAAAAGAGAAAATAAATAAGCATAAATATGGGTTCTATTTACAATGGTGTTTGTTCTTCACTGGTTGACCTTTACTGGTGGCAACAGGTCACCAGGTCAACAGGTGTTTTTTTGTAATTCTTTCCAATGTGTCAAGTAATTATCTTTTTGTTTTCTCATGATTTGGTTGGGTCTAATTGTGTTGCTGTCCTGGGGCTCTGTTGGGTTTGTGAACAGAGCCCTAGGACCAGCTTGCTTAGGGGATTCTTCTCCAGGTTCATCTCTCTGTAGGTGATGGCTTTGTCTCTCTCTCTATGCAATTCAAAGGGCTTTATTGGCATGGGTAACATGTTCAGATTGCCAATGCAAGTGGAATACATGATACACAAAAGTGAAATAAACAATCAGAACAGTAAACATTAAACTCTCAAAAGTTTCTTAAAGAATAGAGACATTTCAAATGTTATACATATGGCTATGCACAGTGTTGTAACAATGCGAAAGTAGTTTAAGAACAAAAGGGGAACTAAATAGACAGATGAGTATTGTTTGTATTTAAAATGGCTTTTTTGCTTCACTGGTTGCCCTTTTGTGGCAACTGGTCACAAATCTTGCTACTGTGATGGCACACTGTGTGTGGTATTTAACCTTATAGATATGGGAGTTTATCAGAATAGGATTTGTTTTCAAATTCTTTGTGAGTCTGTGTAATCTGAGGGAAATGTGTCTCTAATTGGCATTGGCAATGCTCCTTATCACTGCACTCTAGACTCCTCTGTAAACTGGTCATCTCTGTTCTGCCAGTCACATTCTGTTTAAAGGTCCCCAAAGCACACACATCCCTGGGTCGCTCATCTTTTCAGTTCGCTGCAGCTAGCGACTGGAACGAGCTGCAACAAACACTCAAACTGGACAGTTTTATCTCAATCTCTTCATTCAAAGACTCAATCATGGACACTCTTACTGACAGTTGTGGCTGCTTTGCGTGATGTACTGTTGTCTCTACCTTCTTGCCCTTTGTGCTGTTGTCAGTGCCCAATACTGTTTGCACCCTGTTTTGTGCTGGTACCATGTTGTGCTGCTGCCATGTGGTGTTGCTTCCATGTTGTTGTTATGTTGTGTTGCTACCATGCTGTGTTGTCATGTGTTGCTGTCTTGCTATGTTCTTGTCTTAGGTATCTCTTTATGTAGTGTAGTGTTGTCTCTCTTGTCGTGATGTGTGTTTTGTCCTATATTTTTATTGAATTTATTTTTAAACCCAGCCCCCGTCCCCGCAGGAGGCCTTTTGCCTTTTAGTAGGCTGTCATTGTAAATAAGAATTTGTTCTTTAACTGACTTGCCTTGTTAAATAAAGGTTAAACAAATAAAAAAATAAGACATACATTTGGCAAACGGTTAGAAAGTGCATCTCAATTTCCACCTCATTTTGTGGAAACTGAATATTCCTTCATTTAGAATATTCCTTCATTCAGTCACAGTGATCAGGTATTCTGCCACTGTGTACTACTCTTTGTTTAGGGTCAAACAGCATTCCAGTTTGCTGTTTCTTTGGTTAGTGCTTTCCAATGTGTCAAGTAATTACATTTTTGTTTTCTAAAGATCGCTCTCTCTCTCACACACACACACAAACACACACTTTTGTATGAATATGCATGTGTGAAGAGTAGAAGACAACATTTAGTTTGGCTCTAGACCTCACCTGTTGTAGATGTGTCATAAGGTGTAGGGACTCCATAGCAGGGACTACTGGGCCATCTAGTGGTGCAAAATTTGAATAAATTGTGAAATGATACAGGAGAAAAAATATGCAGATAATTGCCAAAATAATGGAAACACTTGAATAAATGAGGGACACAAAATACAGTGCCTTGCGAAAGTATTCGGCCCCCTTGAACTTTGCGACCTTTTGCCACATTTCAGGCTTCAAACATAAAGATATAAAACTGTATTTTTTGTGAAGAATCAACAACAAGTGGGGCACAACCATGAAGTGGAACGACATTTATTGGATATTTCAAACTTTTTTAACAAATCAAAAACTGAAAAATTGGGCGTGCAAAATTATTCAGCCCCTTTACTTTCAGTGCAGCAAACTCTCTCCAGAAGTTCAGTGAGGATCTCTGAATGATCCAATGTTGACCTAAATGACTAATGATGATAAATACAATCCACCTGTGTGTAATCAAGTCTCCGTATAAATGCACCTGCACTGCGATAGTCTCAGAGGTCCGTTAAAAGCGCAGAGAGCATCATGAAGAACAAGGAACACACCAGGCAGGTCCGAGATACTGTTGTGAAGAAGTTTAAAGCCGGATTTGGATACAAACAGATTTCCCAAGCTTTAAACATCCCAAGGAGCACTGTGCAAGCGATAATATTGAAATGGAAGGAGTATCAGACCACTGCAAATCTACCAAGACCTGGCCGTCCCTCTAAACTTTCAGCTCATACAAGGAGAAGACGGATCAGAGATGCAGCCAAGAGGCCCATGATCACTCTGGATGAACTGCAGAGATCTACAGCTGAGGTGGGAGACTCTGTCCATAGGACAACAATCAGTCGTATATTGCACAAAAAAGCTGGCCTTTATGGAAGAGTGGCAAGAAGAAAGCCATTTCTTAAAGATATCCATAAAAAGTGTTGTTTAAAGGTTGCCACAAGCCACCTGGGAGACACACCAAACATGTGGAAGAAGGTGCTCTGGTCAGATGAAACCAAAATTGAACTTTTTGGCAACAATGCAAAACGTTATGTTTGGCGTAAAAGCAACACAGCTGAACACACCATCCCCACTGTCAAACATGGTGGTGGCAGCATCATGGTTTGGGCCTGCTTTTCTTCAGCAGGGACAGGGAAGATGGTTAAAATTGATGGGAAGATGGATGGAGCCAAATACAGGACCATTCTGGAAGAAAACCTGATGGAGTCTGCAAAAGACCAAAGACTGGGACGGAGATTTGTCTTCCAACAAGACAATGATCCAAAACATAAAGCAAAATCTACAATGGAATGGTTCAAAAATAAACATATCCAGGTGTTAGAATGGCCAAGTCAAAGTCCAGACCTGAATCCAATCGAGAATCTGTGGAAAGAACTGAAAACTGCTGTTCACAAATGCTCTCCATCCAACCTCACTGAGCTCGAGCTGTTTTGCAAGGAGGAATGGGGAAAAAATTCAGTCTCTCGATGTGCAAAACTGATAGAGACATACCCCAAGCGACTTACAGCTGTAATCGCAGCAAAAGGTGGCGCTACAAAGTATTAACTTAAGGGGGCTGAATAATTTTGCACGCCCAATTTTTCAGTTTTTGATTTGATAAAAAAGTTTGAAATATCCAATAAATGTCGTTCCACTTCATGATTGTGTCCCACTTGTTGTTGATTCTTCACAAAAAAAATACAGTTTTATATCTTTATGTTTGAAGCCTGAAATGTGGCAAAAGGTCGCAAAGTTCAAGGGGGCCGAATACTTTCGCAAGGCACTGTATATTGAAAGCAGGTGCTTCCACACAGGTGTGGTTCCTGAGTGAATTAAGCAATTAACATCCCATCATGCTTACTACCCTGCAACACTACAGACATCGGATGTCCAGCATTGCCATCAGCAATCAGCAACCCCCCCCCCCCCCTCCTCCCTCCCCGGAGGAGCTGCAGCACACCTGATAAATTGAAATAAATGTGCCAACGTTATAGAGTTACTGTAGCTGTCCAGAAATAAATGAAATAATTCAAAATAGCTTACTACACCAGGAGAAATTTAGCCATAGACAAATAGCTTATTTTAAAAATAGCCTAACTGCTGAGTGCAGCCCAATAACAAGGCATGACCTATAGCCGGGAAAACGCAGCAAATCTGTCAGTGAACAAAGAACATGCAGACAAAACTGGCCTTTCGCAATATTTCAAATTGTCTTCAATTGCAGGTTGGAAAGCTGTAGGGTACCAAATATTGTTTTACAAAGTAAAGCGAGAGAGAGAAAGGCTTTTGCCATGAGCTCATATGCCCTCACCAGCACGCGAGTTGTGCATCATTGGGTAAGTCAGTGAAACTGGAATGCATTTTTAGGACTATAATTTTTTCCTCATATTGTAGCGAGTTGGATGAACGAATTTTCCCAGTAGGAAATAGTTTTTCCTTGCTTTCCCAGTTGTCTTGAACACACTGAAGTCTGAGATTTCCAAACTCCTAATTTCACGTTTTTTTTAAACGCGGCATTTTATACGATTATGCCAACGTCTCCAGTCAAGTAAGACGACGTGGAATTGCATGAAATGCGTTTATAAAAGGCCCAACATTTCTCGGACACTAGGCCACAACATTTTTTTCCCATGTCTGTAACTTCGATAAATTCCTCTACTCTACTGCTCTATGCCACCTCGCAAATGTGATGACATGTATGCAATGCTTTATTATAAAGGTGATTTTGTTCTAATGCATCCCGGTACCTCAGATCTCCAAGTTTAAAAAAAAAATGATTGACGAGAAAAATACTGTCGAACCCATTGGGTATCTCATCGCACCCTCATATGCCATGTCTTGAAATAAGCATATAGACTGACATTTACATTTATATTGTAAAACTTCTGACAGCCAACTTTCTAACTCCATAACTTTTGGACATTATAGCACTGCAGAAGGCATTAATCATTGAGTCACTGTTAGTTTTGCACTTAAGACATGACTCTGCTTTTATGATGTACAATGTGCACATTTTGTCTCTTGTATATTCAATTCTGTACATTAGTTTAGTTACAGGCCGGCTCCAGGCATAAGCGATATTAATGGTCGCTCCAACCGACCCCGTATATATATTGTTTTGGAACTCAGTCGAGAATAGTATAATTACACAAGGTGCAAGTTCTAAATGTTATGTATCAACAGTTTCTTGTTTTGTCAGTCACTGACAATTAGCCATGTCAGCTAACAAGTTTTTAATTGTAGTAATCATGGCCGAATACCGACCGGGCATGCAGGACATGTGCCCTGGGTCCCTGACCTCCAGGGGGCCCCAATTGATTTTGTTATTCACTGTCACAATGTATAAATGATTGGAGACAGGCGCAGGAATACGTAATAGGGGGTTTTAATACTCCACCCAAAAATACAACATGCCATGAAAGGCACAGGGAAGAAGCCCAAAACAAACACATATACAAAAACACAGGGAGGTAACCCAAACAAAAGAGCCAGGTAACACCTCCAATAAATACACGGGACTAGACCTGTAATAACAAGTGCACAACAACACACGGGACTAGACCTGTAATAACAAGTGCACAACAACACACGGGACTAGACCTGTAATAACAGTGCACAACAACACACGGGACTAGACCTGTAATAACAGTGCACAACAACACACGGGACTAGACCTGTAATAACAAGTGGACAACAACACACGGGACTAGACCTGTAATAACAAGTGCACAACAACACACGGGACTAGACCCCTAATAACGAGTACACAACAACACACGGGACTAGACCCCTAATAACGAGTACACAATGCACAAGACCAACGGACAAGGGAACAGTAACCGACAAGACAATGGTGAACAGAGGGCACATATATACAATTACTAATGACGGGGAATGGGAACCAGGTGTGCGTAATGAAACAGTTCAGTGACACCTAGAGGCCGGTGATGTAGACCTCCGGAGCTGGTGCACGGAAGGAGCAGCAGTACCGGCGGAATCCGTAACAGTCACTCTCACTCACATACCATTAACATGGCATAAGTCATGGCAAAATGTGTAGAATTGCATGAAATAATATAATATAATTGTTACATTTGCTCTCCGCCCTATGGCAAAAATGTGTAGAACTGCAGAAAACTTGCTTTAAAACTGCAAAAAAAATCTCTGCACCATGGCAAAATAGGTAGAATTGCATGAAATGTGTTATAGAACTGCAACAGTTTCTCTACGCCCCATTGCAGAATGTGTAGAATTGCAGGAAAAAAACATAAAAAACGTACATATTTCACACATTTTGTTTGCCCACTTGGTGAAAATGCCCCTCCACCAAATCTCGCTTAGGGCTCACATTTTGGCTACCGCTGTACCTAGCTAGTTATGTTCCACCACTCTCTTCATCTGTGCCAATATCAGTTATTTTTAAGTCTTGGTTCCAATAGTTTATATTTTTTTCTAAGAGATAGGCTTTCTGCAGGGTTATGTATATCTTACCTATCATATGAGTATCATTTTCTGACTTAAATAGAAGTCCCTCATATAGTGTTCTTAATTGTGAAGTTGTTCATGTTCTCAGCTCCATCCTTTGAAAACAGACACGTGAAATGATTCTGGGATGAGCGTGCACGTCTTCATCAGACCAGAGAATCTTGTTTTTCATGGTCTGAGGGTCTTTAGGTGCCTTTTGACAAACTCCAAGTGGGCTATCATGTGCCTTTTACTGAGGACTGGCGACTGGCGACTTTTCCATAAAGGCCTGATTGGTGGAGTGCTGCAGAGATGATTGTCAATTCTGGAAGGTTCTCCCATCTCCACAGAGGAATTCTGGAGCCCTGTTAGAGTGACCATAGGGTTCTTGGTCACCTCCCTGACCAAGGCCCTTCTCCTCCGATTGCTCAGTTTGGCCGGACGGCCAGCTCTAGGAAGAGTCTTGGTGGATCCAAACTTATTTCATTTAAGAATGATGGAGGCCACTGTGTTCTTGGGGACCTTCAATGCTGCAGAATTTTTGTTAGTACCTTTCCCCAGATCTGTGCCTCAACACAATCCTGTCTCAGAGCTCTACAGACAATTTCTTCAACCTCATGGCTTGGTTTTTGCTCAGATATGCACTGTCAACTGTGGGACCTTATATTGACAGGTGTGTGCCTTTCCAAATCATGGCCAATCAATTGAATTTACCACAGGTGGACTCCAATCATGTTGTAAAAACATCTCAAGGATGATCAATGGAAACAGGATGCAGCTGAGCTCAATTTCGAGTCTCATAGCAAAGGGTCTGAATACTTATATAAGTAAGGTTTTTCTGTTTTTTATTTTTAATATATTTGCAAAAATTCTAAAAATCTGTTTTCGCTTTGTAATTATGGGGATATTGTGTGTACAGTGCCTTGCGAAAGTATTCGGCCCCCTTGAACTTTGCGACCTTTTGCCACATTTCAGGCATCAAACATAAAGATATAAAACTGTATTTTTTTGTGAAGAATCAACAACAAGTGGGACACAATCATGAAGTGGAACGGCATTTATTGGATATTTCAAACTTTTTTAACAAATCAAAAACTGAAAAATTGGGCGTGCAAAATTATTCAGCCCCCTTAAGTTAATACTTTGTAGCGCCACCTTTTGCTGCGATTACAGCTGTAAGTCGCTTGGGGTATGTCTCTATCAGTTTTGCACATCGAGAGACTGAAATTTTTTCCCATTCCTCCTTGCAAAACAGCTCGAGCTCAGTGAGGTTGGATGGAGAGCATTTGTGAACAGCAGTTTTCAGTTCTTTCCACAGATTCTCGATTGGATTCAGGTCTGGACTTTGACTTGGCCATTCTAACACCTGGATATGTTTATTTTTGAACCATTCCATTGTAGATTTTGCTTTATGTTTTGGATCATTGTCTTGTTGGAAGACAAATCTCCGTCCCATTCTCAGGTCTTTTGCAGACTCCATCAGGTTTTCTTCCAGAATGGTCCTGTATTTGGCTCCATCCATCTTCCCATCAATTTTAACCATCTTCCCTGTCCCTGCTGAAGAAAAGCAGGCCCAAACCATGATGCTGCCACCACCATGTTTGACAGTGGGGATGGTGTGTTCAGCTGTGTTGCTTTTACGCCAAACATAACGTTTTGCATTGTTGCCAAAAAGTTCAATTTTGGTTTCATCTGACCAGAGCACCTTCTTCCACATGTTTGGTGTGTCTCCCAGGTGGCTTGTGGCAAACTTTAAACGACACTTTTTATGGATATCTTTAAGAAATGGCTTTCTTCTTGCCACTCTTCCATAAGGGCCAGATTTGTGCAATATATGACTGATTGTTGTCCTATGGACAGAGTCTCCCACCTCAGCTGTAGATCTCTGCAGTTCATCCAGAGTGATCATGGGCCTCTTGGCTGCATCTCTGATCAGTCTTCTCCTTGTATGAGCTGAAAGTTTAGAGGGACGGCCAGGTCTTGGTAGATTTGCAGTGGTCTGATACTCCTTCCATTTCAATATTATTGCTTGCACAGTGCTCCTTGGGATGTTTAAAGCTTGGGAAATCTTTTTGTATCCAAATCCGGCTTTAAACGTCTTCACAACAGTATCTCGGACCTGCCTGGTGTGTTCCTTGTTCTTCATGATGCTCTCTGCGCTTTTAACGGACCTCTGAGACTATCACAGAGCAGGTGCATTTATACGGAGACTTGATTACACACAGGTGGATTGTATTTATCATCATTAGTCATTTAGGTCAACATTGGATCATTCAGAGATCCTCACTGAACTTCTGGAGAGAGTTTGCTGCACTGAAAGTAAAGGGGCTGAATAATTTTGCACGCCCAATTTTTCAGTTTTTGATTTGTTAAAAAAGTTTGAAATATCCAATAAATGTCGTTCCACTTCATGATTGTGTCCCACTTGTTGTTGATTCTTCACAAAAAAATAAAGTTTTATATCTTTATGTTTGAGGCCTGAAATGTGGCAAAAGGTCGCAAAGTTCAAGGGGGCCGAATACTTTCGCAAGGCACTGTATTTATTTAATACATTTTAGAATAAAGTTGTAATGTAACAAAATGTTGAAAATACTTTTGCCATTCTGTTATGAGTTTTGTTATTATTTTATTGTTGTAATTTATTACATTTATGGATCTGCAGGGGACTTTTCAGATTTTCCTCGTTTTAATAATATAATCAAAATAACTATTTGATCCATGGAACTTGGAAGCACTGAATTGATTGAAGTGTGTTGTCATTTGAGTAAGTAGAGGAGTTCCTTTCTCCCAGAATGTCAAATAGAATGATATCCTCTCCACACAAATGTCTTAACAGTGTCTAATATTTATGTTCGGGTGATTTATATGTTGCATCCTAAGATGCTGGATTCTTCTGCAGAAGACTCCGAAGTGTACTTATAATAAACGGAACAGATTTATTTCATGTTCACCATAACACATTCAAGTCGACCACTCTCTACAGTGTCTTCAGCCCAACTCACCAATCCATCATTGAACTTTACCCGCCCTTGTATCGCGTAATCCAATCACTTCAATGCCAGAATGGAAACCCCATTGTCATTTGTTAATTCAAATAACTGAACCCCTGCATGGAAATCCCATTGGCTATTTGCAACCATTTTAAATCTAAACTAATTAACACATAATACATTTCTCAATACACCACATTCTATTTTTAGTGATCATTTTTCTGTTTGCTGATAGTTACTTTTTAAAGGGATTTGTTTGACAATAAGATAAAAACATCATGATTGGTTGTGTTCATGCCAAATGAAAAGGTCATATAAAAAATATACAGTTAAATGGCATGTCTTTACTATTAGGACCCGAAACTCACGGTGTAATTAGCACTATGTTCACCACCATCAACAAAACACCAAATGGAATTTGTGGAGGAATGGTGTTGCATCCATAGCAATTAGAACACTCGGGATCTCTATGGTTGCATCTTTCCAATAGAGTTCCAGACACTTGTAGGCATTGTCTGACGTTTGATGGCGTCACTTCTACGACACACAATGATGCCAACCGAGGTGCATTGAAGCTGTTCTGGCTCTTGGTGGCCCAGCGTCCTATTAAGCTGCTTTATGTTGATGTTTCCTTTATTTTGGCAGTTAGGCTACCTGTAAATTCCCAATTCGTTTGAAATTATCATTAAAACGTCACAATGCTTGGAACATGTTTGCTTTCATTTTGTCACTAAAAAAGAAGGATGCGGAGCAATAAATTCCGGGATTGGATATGCTAGAGCGTCAGAAATGTACAGGATGTTGGTGAAGGTATTCTTTCGGGCTAGGCTATTGGTCATCAAATAACAAGTAGGACCCCTCTTCGTGCTATTAAAATGTCTTTGTTGAGGTGCCATGTGCCATGTTAGCATTAAAAAAGTACATTGGTCCTTGATCTTTGATGTGGCTGTCAAAATGTATTAAATACACACATCGACTTGTGAGTCAAGACAATACAGCCACATCTCAATGGTGCCAGTCAGCTAGACTTCTCAATAGAAGAGTTATCCTCGAAACTTCATCCTCAGCCAATGAAAGACGAAGAGCGCAGTCGCAAATAGACTATACAGTAGCGTCGTGCAACTGCAGGAGAGTTGTCAGTCTCCTAGTAAAATACTTGAAGACACTGGGCGCCTGTCTCCACTCCATCAAGCGCGTGCCAACGATACGCTACTAATCAGTAAAGTCCACTACAAGAGCGGAAACGTTTATTATATTTTCATGGATCACACAAATAATAGTAGTACTAGAATTGTTATGTGCAAGATGGAACTGTAAATATTATTTGTTTTATCAGTGAGTTCTAGCCACTACAATATGATTTAAAAACAGCAAGACAGTTGCGTTATTAACTGAGAATTTTCCCTGAGCATAAACACTTGATCTTTTTTTCTTTACCCAGATTTTATTGAGGTTACATCGGAAGTTATCAATGGATTTCTATAATGTGTCGGTATTGTATGACAACACCTCACCGGTTGCAGTGAACTCATCTGAATCTTCAACAGGTAAGCATTTATCATGGTTGAATATATTTGTACAGTAGGCTATTCAGAATAGCAATTAAACAACCAGATTGTAGAAACGTGTAATGGTAACTGCACTGAAGGAAATCTTTGCTTGTTTAAAAAATTATTCATAGCCTACAATGATTTCACTTTATCTTATTATGGCACACATAATGTAGGCTATAATGAAAGCTACAGTCATCCTCTTTTTATTTTCATTCGTTTTCCCTTGAAGACGTTAATGGTTGGTTTCCTTCACTGCTCTGTCTAACACTTGTTATTCAGAGGGAAATGAAAATCTGTCTAGTAGCTTCCTGAAGGCACAGCTAGTGTCAACCTTTTCCTTTTTGAGTGACTTGTTTTTCGTCGGAATGGCTCATTCTCTACCTTAATCTCAAAAGAGCCATGAAAATTCCTGTGAACTTTTAGTCGCCACACACATACAGTAGCAGCTATGTTATTGAGTTTTTTTTGGTCAAAGATACTGTATATAGCACATACCAAGGGCACTAAAATATATATTACTGGGAACTGAAATATCTTCACAGGTTTGGTTTATGGATAGCCTATACTGTATACTATGCATCACGCTTTATTACAATGTTCCTCTGCTGCTCGTAAATTCTACCAAAGTCCTGACTTCAGTGTCTGGAAAGTCTGTTTTGATGTTGTCGGCAAGATGTGTTGATGATAATGAGGGGAGCTGATTTCAAATCCAAACAGTGAGAGATCTCAACAAGCCGCCTGATCCCGCGAGCTGACATGAATGTGGTATAGCAACACAGTGCCTTCAGAAAGTATACAAACCATTTGACTTTTCCACATTTTGTTGTGTTACAAAGTGGGATTAACAAGGATTTAATTGTCGTTTTTTTGTAATCAATCTACACAAAACACTCTGTAATGTCAAAGTGGAAGAAAAACACAACTATTCAACCCCTTGAGTCAATACAGTGTAATTAGTGTAAGTGTAATTAATAACTTCACCATGCTCAATGGGATATCCAGTAGGTGCTCTTTTTTGTCAGGCATTGGAAAACTTCCCTGATCTTTGTCGTTGAATCTGTGTTTGAAATTCACTGCTCGACTGATGGACCTTACAGTATGTCTGGTGTATGGAGATGAGATAGTTTGTTGAACACAATTATTGCACACAGAGTGAGTCCATCCAACTTATCTGACTTGTTGAGCACATTTTTATTCCGCACTTGTTTAGGCTTGCCATTAAAAAGGGGTTGGATACTTATTGACTCAAGACATTTCAGCTTTTCATTATTAATGAATTAGTAAACATTTCTAAAAACATAATTCCACTTTGACATCAATGGCTATTGTGTGTAGGCCAGTGACAACACATCTCAATTGAATCCATTTTAAATTGTGGTTATAACACAACAAAATGTGGAAAAAGTCAAGGGGTGTGAATAGGGCTGTTGCGGTGATCATATTAACGCCACACTGGCGATCACGATTCATGAAGGCAGTCAAATTCCATGTGACCGTATAGTCACGTAATTAGGCTTCTCCAAGCTCTGACGCTGCTGATGGTTATTAGTAGCCTACCACACTTGCTAACTGGTATTCAGCACTCCATTGTCCCTCAAATCACTCTGACTTAAATGCAAATGTGATCGAAAATCTAATCAAACACTTCATGATAGCCAATGAGCTCATGTTGCGCAACATTTCTATATGCTATGCAATTGGGAGAGAAAACAAAGTGATGGCCTCTATTGAAAAGAGGACGATCCCATCAGCTTTCTATAGACTAGGCCTACTACATTTATTTCTCAACTTTCTTAATATTAACCACATTGCTTATCTTTAAAACAGGAGTATAGCCTTCCTGGCTGGAATGAAAACCACAGAAAAACATCCTCCATTCACTATTTAAGTGCATAGAGGGGATGCCTCTGGGAAATTTGAGGCATTATCAAGTGCTTGTCAAATTGTGAATGAGAGACTGATGAAGTGTGTACAGCCTGCGTAAAAAAAAAAAAGTAGAGCGCAAGCCTTTCAAGCAAATTTTTTCAAGTCATCATAAGAGTCACCTCATGCAGCCTTACAATGTATAAAAACTCTAAACACGTAGCCCAATGTTTGTAGAACAACTAAAGTTACATGAATAAATCTAAATAAAGCATATACCATATATAAGCAAGTACCTATTTCTTTGTTAACCGTTCAGAACAGAATAGCCATATGTGCGCACTCCCTAAAAATGTTTGAAGAAAATATCCTTCTTATTTTATTCAGCTTTGTTCAATTGTATTCTTCATACTACAAAGTAATATAAAATGAAGGCACAGAATTCTAAGCAAATCAATTACCGTGACACCAACAGTTATTTGCTTAACAAGGAACCTATAAGGAACCTATAATGGTTCAATGTAGCTACTGGTTCCTGGAGGAACTGTGGAGGCGTGGCTTAGTATGGGTGTGGCTTTAAGTTATATATTTTTTGGCCACCCGTTAGTGCAAATGTCATTCCTGTTCAACTGTTCTGTTTTATTGTCATCACATGTTAAAGTTAAACACTAACAGTTTTGTAGATTCAATGAAGTTAACAGAGGTGTATGAGTTGCATTAAAGCCTATCCAAATCCCAAAGTTGGAACAGTTACCACTATATGTAATCAGCAATGTTAATTTGAATATGTATACTGAACAGAAATATATGTGCAACTTGCATTGATTTCAAAGATTTCACTGAGTTACAGTTCATATTAGGACATCAGTAATAACTAATAATTTTATTAGGCCCTAATATATGGATTTAACATGACTGGGCAGGGGTGCAGCCATGGGCGGGCCTGGGAGGACATAGGCCCACCCACTGGGGAGCAAGGCACAGCACATAATTATTAGTTTTCCTCCACAGAAGCACTTTATTATAGACAGAAGTACTCCTCAGCACATGTGTAATGATCATGCTTTTTAATCATCTTATTGACATACCAAGATTATCTTGGCAAAGGAGAAATGATCACTAACAGGGATGTAAACACATTTGTGCTCAAAATTTGAGAGAAATTAGCTTTTTGTGTATATGTCAAACTTTTATTTCAGCTCATGAAACATGGGACCAACCCATTACATGTTGCGTTTATATTTTTTGTTCATTTTAGTATAATCAAATTGGTTCAAAACAGTGGCAGGAGGTGCAGCAGTGGTCATTCTATTTTTTACATGGAAAAGTCATATTGGTGTATTTATGCATTTATTCTAATACAAATACTGAAGAGCTCAGTGACTTTCAACATGGCACCGTCATAGCATGCCACATTTACACATTTTAGTCAGGTCATAACATTTATGTCCTGCTAGAGCTACCATGGTCAACTGTAAGAGCTGTTATTGTGAAATGGAAACGTCTAGGAGAAACAACGGCTCAGCCGCAAAGTGGTAGGCCACACAAGCTCACAGAACGGGACCACTGAGTGCTGAAGCTCGTAGCACATAGGCTGTCATTGGTTGCAACACTCACTACCGAGTTCCAAACTACCTCTGGAAGCAACGTCAGCACAATAACTGTTCATCGGGAGCTACATGAAATAAGTTTCCATGGCCGAGGAGCCTCACCCAAGCCTAAGATCACCATGCACAATGCCAAGCGTCAGCTGGAGTGGTGTAAGGCTTGCTGCCATTGGATTCTGGAGCAGTGGAAATGCTAATTTGTCCTGGGATATAAACATTGAGTTGTTATTTTCCCTGAAATGCACAAGGTCCTCTACTCCGACAATTAATCCACATACAAAAGGGTAAAAGTTTGTTTTCTAGCAATCTCTCCTCCATTGGGCTTCTTCTTCTTCTTTGGACTTTATATGGCGGTTGGCAACCAACTTTAATGTGCATTACCACTACCGACTTTCCTGGAGTCTGGACCTCAGTTAAATTTTCAGTCACCCACGTGGGTATATGCTCTTCAAAACCAATGAGGAAATGGCACATGGGTATAGGCCCCTAAAAACCAAAAAGGAGATGGGAAAGGCGTGACTTAAGCGTCACAAATAGAACCAAGATCGACGTCACCGGCTTTCTAGCCATCGCCGCTCCATTTGTCATGTATCCATTTGTCTTATCTTGTTTTCATACACACCTGGTTTTCATTTCCCCAATCAATCTAATTGTTTTTAACCCTATATTTCCCATCATGTTTTGTGTGTGATTGTTTTCATGTCAAGCGATGTTCTTTAGAGCTTTACTTTATTGTTCCGTGTTTTTGAGCGCGTTTGTTTTGTTGTGTTCCCGTTTTGGAACTTTAATAAAGTGCACTTTATTTATCATACTCTGCTCTCCTGCACCTGACTTCGCCTTTAGACACACCTTGACACTTCTGACCCACTGGGAATGTGATGAAAGAAATAAAAGCTGAAATAAATCATTCTCTCTACTATTATTCTGGGATTTCACATTCTTAAAATAAAGTGGTGATCCTAACTGACCTTAGATGGAATTTTTACTGGGATTAAATGTCAGGAATTGTGAAAAACTGAGTTTAAATGTATTTGGCTAAGGTGTACAGTGCCTTGCGAAAGTATTCAGCCCCCTTGAACTTTGCAACCTTTTGCCACATTTCAGGCTTCAAACATAAAGATATAAAACTGTATTTTTTTGTGAAGAATCAACAACAAGTGGGACACAATCATGAAGTGGAACGACATTTATTGGATATTTCAAACTTTTTTAACAAATCAAAAACTGAAAAATTGGGCGTGCAAAATTATTCAGCCCCTTTACTTTCAGTGTAGCAAACTCTCTCCTGAAGTTCAGTGAGGATCTCTGAATGATCCAATGTTGACCTAAATGACTAATGATGATAAATACAATCCACCTGTGTGTAATCAAGTCTCCGTATAAATGCACCTGCACTGCGATAGTCTCAGAGGTCCGTTAAAAGCGCAGAGAGCATCATGAAGAACAAGGAACACACCAGGCAGGTCCGAGATACTGTTGTGAAGAAGTTTAAAGCCGGATTTGGATACAAAAAGATTTCCCAAGCTTTAAACATCCCAAGGAGCACTGTGCAAGCGATAATATTGAAATGGAAGGAGTATCAGACCACTGCAAATCTACCAAGACCTGGCCGTCCCTCTAAACTTTCAGCTCATACAAGGAGAAGACTGATCAGAGATGCAGCCAAGAGGCCCATGATCACTCTGGATGAACTGCAGAGATCTACAGCTGAGGTGGGAGACTCTGTCCATAGGACAACAATCAGTCGTATATTGCACAAATCTGGCCTTTATGGAAGAGTGGCAAGAAGAAAGCCATTTCTTAAAGATATCCATAAAAAGTGTTGTTTAAAGTTTGCCACAAGCCACCTGGGAGACACACCAAACATGTGGAAGAAGGTGCTCTGGTCAGATGAAACCAAAATGTAACTTTTTGGCAACAATGCAAAACGTTATGTTTGGCGTAAAGGCAACACAGCTGAACATACCATCCCCACTGTCAAACATGGTGGTGGCAGCATCATGGTTTGGGCCTGCTTTTCTTCAGCAGAGACAGGGAAGATGGTTAAAATTGATGGGAAGATGGATGGAGCCAAATACAGGACCATTCTGGAAGAAAACCTGATGGAGTCTGCAAAAGACCTGAGACTGGGACGGAGATTTGTCTTCCAACAAGACAATGATCCAAAACATAAAGCAAAATCTACAATGGAATGGTTCAAAAATAAACATATCCAGGTGTTAGAATGGCCAAGTCAAAGTCCAGACCTGAATCCAATCGAGAATCTGTGGAAAGAACTGAAAACTGCTGTTCACAAATGCTCTCCATCCAACCTCACTGAGCTCGAGCTGTTTTGCGAGGAGGAATGGGAAAAAATGTCAGTCTCTCGATGTGCAAAACTGATAGAGACATACCCCAAGCGACTTACAGCTGTAATCGCAGCAAAAGGTGGCGCTACAAAGTATTAACTTAAGGGGGCTGAATAATTTTGCACGCCCAATTTTTCAGTTTTTGATTTGTTAAAAAAGTTTGAAATATCCAATAAATGTCGTTCCACTTCATGATTGTGTCCCACTTGTTGTTGATTCTTCACAAAAAAATACAGTTTTATATCTTTATGTTTGAAGCCTGAAATGTGGCAAAAGGTCGCAAAGTTCAAGGGGGCCGAATACTTTCGCAAGGCATTGTATGTAAACTTCTGACTTCAACTGTATATGGAGCAAAAAAGTTGTAAAAAAAACTACAAGATATTTGTCCTCCGAAGAAGGTGGTGGTGGAGGGGTTAATAATTAAAAAAAAATAGTTTAAAAAAGTTATATTATTAAATATATATATATTTTTATAAAAAGAGTGTACCACCTGGGTCCCAGCAGCCAGGCTATGTAAATTGCTGCTTGACCGGACTGGTTTCTATGATATTTCATACCGGTACTTAACTAACATTCTCTTCTGCTGCTCTTGTGTCCCTATAGGTGGGGGTCATGATGCCTACTACAACAACGCCATCTTGCCCACCATATTTGGCATCATCTGTTTCCTGGGCATTATGGGTAACTGCATGGTTATCTACACCATCCTGAAGAAGACCAAGTGCCGCGCCAAGCAGACCGTTCCCGACATCTTCATTTTAAATCTGTCCATCGTCGACCTCCTCTTCCTCGTCGGTATGCCCTTCCTCATCCACCAATTGATGGGCAACGGCTCGTGGTGCTTCGGCGCCACTATGTGCACAGTCATCACCGCGCTGGACTCCAACAGCCAGATCGTGAGCACCTACATCCTCACAGTCATGACTCTGGACCGCTACCTGGCCACTGTCCACCCCATCCGCTTCAACTACGTTCGGACACCGTGCGTGGCAACCGTGGTTATCGTTCTAGTATGGACGCTGTCGTTGCTGACCATCATCCCGGTGTGGATGTACACGGGCCTCATGCCTCTGCCTGGCGACCTGGTGGGCTGTGCCCTGCTACTTCCCGATCCGTCTACCAACATCTACTGGTTCACACTCTACCAGTTTGTCCTGGCTTTCGCTCTGCCTCTCCTCATCATCTGTGTGGTCTTTTTCAAGATCTTCAAGCACATGACCACCAGCGTGGCCCCCTTGCCCCCCAGGAGCCTGAGGGTGCGCACCAAGAAAGTAACCCGTACGGCAGTGGCCATCTGCCTGGCTTTCTTCATCTGCTGGGCCCCTTACTACATCCTCCAGCTGGTTCACGTTGGAGTCCAGAACCCCAACCCAGCATTCTCCTACGCCTACAACATAGCCATTAGCATGGGCTACATTAACAGCTGCATCAACCCGTTCCTCTACATTGTGTTGAGTGACACCTTCAAGAGGCAGCTCATCGTGGCCATGCGGCCGGTCCACAGGAAGTTCCGGGTCAACCCCACCAGCACCACGGAGGGTAGTGTTAGTCTGAGATTGACCACTGACAGACCCCAGCAGGATCAGAGCTCCAGGGAGCTGCTGCCTGCCAATATGGCCGACCACTGAGGCCTGTTGTATGACAATTTTAGTTTTGTTGAACCTTTATTGAACAAGACCTCTTTACCCAAGGAGATCTGGTGTGGCCAGTGGAAGAGGGTATGAGATCAGTGTACAAGAACGGTGTATGGGGACAATCTATGGACCAGTGTATAGGAAGATCTGTGTATGTCATCACTGAATTTGAGTAGTGTATTAAATCAATGTATGGACCCATGTACAGGGTAGGGTTGCAAACATCCGGTAACTTTCCCCAAATCCCCTGGTTTTCCAGAAATCCGATTTGAAAGATTCCCTGAATCAGGAAGTAATAAGCAGGAAATCCAAAATCCTCCAACCAGGATATCTATAAAACTTTGTAATTTTGGGAAAGTTGGCAGATTTTTGCACCCCTAGTTTTCGCAAACCTAGTACAGTCCGAGACATTTAATTGGATCACTGTATGGGATCAATGATGTATGTCTACATGGGAACAGTTAATGGATCGATCAGAATAGAATAGAAGAATACAATATGTGTGGCATCAGTGAGTAGGATCAGGCTGAGCTTGAGAGGAGATGTTTAACATAGTCAGGATGAGATTATTGAGTACCGGCCAACACATGGTACTCAGTACAGTAAACATAGGTACTGAAACATAAGGATATAAAAACAATGATTTTCTAATGATATTCAGGGGATAATGGAAAAGTGTGAGAGTCAAGATGATTCATAGCTAAATGTAAATACATACACAGTCATAAATGACCCGCATGAGGATGACTAGTTTGATATTGTACCAGGCATTGTAATTCCAATTCTTCATGGAAGGCAGGTTTTAGCACAATCCCTTACTGTAGTTTTGGTTTGGCAATCTAGCTAATGTATGTTACATTTCATTTCAATGTACAATGTTCACATACCACTTATATTGTACAGTATGCTCAGTACCTAGTACCTACACTGCAATTGCACCATAAATACATGTTTCAGCTTCACTGAATGTTGCGTAGTACTTTTTATCCATACATTTGTACATTGTCTAAGAAGTAATCATGTATGACCATTCAGTGTGGATGTTTTGTAAATATAAATGTTTATATTAATATATATATAGATACTGTATGTTTTGGTGTAATTGTATTTGTATATACAGAATCAGAGTTTTTTTTTTTTTTATTCGTATTTTAACGTCAAGTTAAAATAAATATGTTTCAAACTCAAACTTCTCATCACGGTATAGAGACAGGCAATACTAACTATAATTTCATGCATAACCAGTGCAATCCTCATATTAATCATACATTTACTTAATTAATTTATGCAATGCCAATGCAATTAGGCATCGCGGATTCTCCTATCTGAATTTCTTTGATAAGTTGTTAGTCTTTGTTTAGCTTTGACACTTCAAATCTCACTTTGAATCTTAATCTGATTCCTCTCCCTTTTTACAGATTTGTCTTTTTTGAAGAGAAAGTTGGAGATATACACAGAGTATACCAAACATTAGGAACACATTCCTAGTACTGTGTCACGTCCTGACCTTAGTTCCTTTTTTATGTCTCTATTTTAGTTTGCTCAGGGCGTGAGTTGGGGTGGGCATTCTGTGTTGTTCTATGTTTTTGTATTTCTGTGTTTGGCCTGGTATGGCTCCCAATCAGAGTCAGCTGTTTATCGTTGTCTCTGATTTAGAACCATACTTAGGCAGCCTGTTTTCCCACTATGATTTGTGGGTAGTTGTTTTCTGTCTTTGTTTTAGTTACCAGACGGAACTGTTTCGGATGTTCTTTTTGTTACTTTGTATTTTTAGTGTTCAGTGCTATTGAATAAAATGATGAACGCTTACCACGCTGCATATTGGTCCGATCCTTCATACTCCTCCTCAGAAGAGGAGGAAAACAGTTACATACTGAGCATCAATTTATCGGGGCATGGACTCTACAAGGTATCCAAAGCGTTCCACAGGGATACTGGCCCCATGTTGACTCCAATGCTTCCCACAGTTGTGTTGTCTGGATGTCCTTGGGTGGTGGACCATTCTTGACACACACGGGAAACTGTTGAGCGTGAACAATCCAGCAGCGTTGCAGTTCTTGACTCAAACCGGTGCACCCGCCACCTACTACCATACCCCGTTATAAAAGGCACTTAAATATTTTGTCTTGCCCAAAAACCATCTAAATGGCACACATACACAATCCATGTCTCAATTGCCTCACGGCTAAGAAATCCTTCTTTGACCTGTCTCCTCCCCTTCATCTACACTGATTTAAATGACAAATTTAACAAGTGACATCAATAAGGGATCATAGCTCTTACCTGAATTCATTTGGTCAGTCTATGTCATGGAAAGAGCAGGTGTCCTTAATGTTTTGTATACTCAGTACTTTTATAAAATGCATTTATTAAAGCAGAAAATGGGTGACAAAACAGGCAGTCCATGGTATTGTATTGGAAAAATACGTCACATTGAACTGTAATTTACAGAATATTTTTTAAAGATCATCACTTTAGAGAAGTCTGATGTATAACCGATTGTGAAAGACTAAGCATCTGAACCGTTCTTGGTACAACATTTGTTTTGTTGAAAACATCAATAGATCTTTTCAAAGGGAACAATTACTTTGAGCTCAAAGGTGACATTATTTCACTGTAAATTATTTTGTGCTTCAAGGGTAAAAGTGGGTGAATTGAAAAGTGTATTGAATCCACAAGATGTTTGGGTCGATCTTGGTATGTCAAAATTAATTAAAGTATGTCCAAGTTGATGGTTGTGCTCTGACAAAGGACCTTGCTTCAAAACCCTTAAGTAGGCCTAACAATAAATATCATTAAAGGGAATTATTGCTGTTACCATCCTGAACCTTTTAAGATGTCAGTTAAAGTCAATTGGGTGTTTACTAGTAATGCAACATGGTAAACTTATCACGTTTCAGGTAAGACCCAAATGCAGACTGTGTTGAAGTAACAATGTTTATTACAGCAACAGGGGCAGGTAAACGACAGGTCAAAGCAGGTAGGGGTCGATAATCTAGAGTGGTGGGGCAACAGTACAGGACGACAGGCAGGCTCAGGGTCAGGCAGAGGTTGGTAATCCAGAGTAGTGGGCAAAGGTACAGGACGGCAGGCAGGCTCAGGGTCAGGGGCAGGCAGAGTGGTCAGGCAGGCAGGCTCAGGGTCAGGGGCAGGCAGAGTGGTCAGGCAGGCAGGCTCAGGGTCAGGGGCAGGCAGAGTGGTCAGGCAGGCAGGATCAGACTCAGGACAGGCAAGGGTCTAAACCAGGAGGGCGAGAAAAAGAGAGACTGGAGAAAAGCAGGAGCTGAGACAAAACGCTGGTTGACTTGACAAACAAGACGAACCTGCAACAGGCAAACAGAGAACACAGGTATCAGTACCCAGGGGATAATGGGGAAGATGGATGACACCTGGAGGGGGGTGGAGACAAGCACAAGGACAGGTGAAACAGATCAGGGCATGACAGAATTTGAATATGGAAATTCATATCTTGACATATTTTATGTAGACTGGGAACTGACAGTAGCTAGCTATGGATACTCCTTTCTGAGAACCTTATATTATGGTTATTCAGCAGGGGGCATTATAAAGATTCCCAGCAGGGTGCCTCAGATGCAGCATGCAACAGATGAATGGCATCTGCACTGAGTGTACAAAGCATTCAGAACACCTTCCTAATATTGAGTTGTACCCCCCCTTTCCCTCAGAACACCCTCCTAATATTGAGTTGTACCCCCCCTTTCCCTCAGAACACCTTCCTAATATTGAGTTGTACCCCCCCTTTCCCTCAGAACACCCTCCTAATATTGAGTTGTACCCCCCCTTTCCCTCAGAACACCTTCCTAATATTGAGTTGTACCCCCCTTTCCCTAAGAACATCTTCCTAATATTGAGTTATACCCCCCCTTTCCCTCAGAACACCTTCCTAATATTGAGTTGTACCCCCCCTTTCCCTCAGAACACCCTCCTAATATTGAGTTGTACCCCCCCTTTCCCTCAGAACACCTTCCTAATATTGAGTTGTACCCCCCCTTTCCCTCAGAACACCCTCCTAATATTGAGTTGTACCCCCCCTTTCCCTCAGAACACCTTCCTAATATTGAGTTGTACCCCCCCTTTCCCTCAGAACACCCTCCTAATATTGAGTTGTACCCCCCCTTTCCCTCAGAACACCTTCCTAATATTGAGTTGTACCCCCCTTTCCCTAAGAACATCTTCCTAATATTGAGTTATACCCCCCCTTTCCCTCAGAACACCTTCCTAATATTGAGTTGTACCCCCCCTCTTTCCCTCAGAACACCTTCCTAATATTGAGTTGTACCCCCCCGTTCCCTCAGAACACCTTCCTAATATTGAGTTGTACCCCCCCTTTCCCTCAGAACACCTTCCTAATATTGAGTAGTACCCCCCTTTCCCTCAGATCACCTTCCTAATATTGAATTGTACCCTCCCTTTCCCCCAGAACACCTTCCTAATATTGAGTTGTACCCCCCCCCCCCCCTTTCCCTCAGATCACCTTCCTAATATTGAGTTGTACTCACCCACGAGGCAGTTCTTGACACACTCAAACCGGTGCACCTGGCACTTACTACCACACCCTGTTCAAAGGCAATTACATATTTTGTCTTGCCCATTCACCCTCTGAATGGCACACATACACAATCCATGTCTCAATTGTATCAAGGCTTAAAAAGCATTAATTAACTTGTCTCCTCCCCTTCATCTACATTGATTGAAGTGGATTTAACAAGTGACATCAATAAGGGATCATAGCTTTCACCTGGATTCAGCTGGTCCGTCAATGTCATGGGTGCTGGTCAGAAGTAATGCACTATATAGGGATGAAGGTGCCATTTGGGATGCAGCCAGTCTGTGTTCCTCTTCCTTTGTTGCTAGGCAGAAACTCTTCATTACAGCCGTTGTTTTAGAGAGGAGTTTGGAGAGAGGATAACTATAGTTCCATGGGCTTTAACAAATGGTCTGATCAGCGTGCTCACATTGCAGAATATAGTTCTCACAGGCAGGCTGAGTTTGTAATGGACCAATGCTTAACAGGAAGAGAGGGAAGCAGCTGACAATGACTCATCAATACACACCAGTTGCAGTACCTGTGTTGATTGGTGTTAGAGAGCCTCATGTTGCGATGTTGTTGATTGTACAGAGCCAAGTAGAGAGAGCCTATAGCAAGTTGTCCCATCTGAAGGCAACTATTAGATGAGGTTAGAGTTGTGTGTGTGCAACTACGTACCTCTCTTTCATGAGATGAAGGAGACACATAAGATTCTTAGAAACGAATCATTTCAAAAACCTTGCCTTGAGGCCCAGTTATAACATTAATCAACCACACAAAGGATGGAGGGTGAAAAGGTAGAACGGAAGAAAAGGAACAAAGTAGCATATATCTGCAATGACTAAATAATACTATGAATTACTGTATACTTGGCGAAAGTGCTATCGCTTGGAGCAGTGTGTGGGTACTAGGAGTGAATACTAAAAGGAATTCACAAGAGATGATTCATTATGCATTTCCCCTTGCCCATGGTCAGCAACAGGAGGTAGTTCAGGCGCACTTAAACCAATTATCAAGGCTTAATTGAGCTTTCATTAAGTATTCAAAAGCACTACATAGATGGATCACCAATTATTTATAAGCAGACACATACTACATTAAAGGAGCTGTAGAAGGTCCTTTTATCTGGCCGTTGACAAAAGTAGCGCAACCCCTTTAAATAGCATAACATTTACTTGAATGAATTATTTCTGAAGCATCTACAATATATAGCCCTTTTGATTGACAAGCAGCTCCATCATAATAGAACACAGACATAAAGCAGGCCTGCTAACTTAACCAGTGTGTTTATAATGGATTTTCAAAAGCATCTTGTATTGAGTGTGACTCCTGGAGGTTATCATGCAGTGGTGCATCATTACACCCTGATCCCAGATCAGTCTGTGCTGTCTTGTCAATAGGATGTCAATGTTGTCAAGACAGCACAAACAGATCTGGGACCAGGCTAGAGCATCGTTTAGGATGAATAGAATGGGGGCCTAGTTTCATGTCGTCTCCACAGAGAGAGGTCACAGTATGGGATCAATGTGTGATCTGATCAACGGATCTTCTTATATAACTGGCCGTGTGTGTGTATGTATGTGGGACAGTACATACAGATTGTTGAGTCTCGAGGGGAAAACGAAGACTAAGAAATACATGAATATGATTGAATATGGTTTCTTAATAATCCCTCTTATTCGTTTATGTGCTCACACTGCGTTAGATCTCAAACGGCTTCTCAATATCAATCATGTTCAAAGAACATGCATGTTTTTTTATTGAATATGGTATACCCTCGGTAGTTTGCAACTGACATGGATAAAGTGATCACATTTGAAGTCTTAATTATGTCACATGTTGTTGTTTTTTAAAAGATTGATGTTGTTTTTCTTTGCAGATGAAAAAAACATGCAATTATTCCCAAGCATAAAGTTTTTTTCTGGTTAAAATTAGGGACCATATATTCTGGGTTGCATTGACAAATTCTGTGTACTTATGTTTCTAGAGAAAATAAAAGAAATTCATTACAAGAAATATGTTTATGACTAAATAAAATTGAGTATGGTCTTGAAAGAATTCATTTCCTTAAAAAATACTCAGAAATCAAACAAAGTTATATTTTACCTTGAGTGGGCTGAATTGAAAACGTGCTTAGCATCTGGAGAAAAGAAATTCAAGTGTAGCCCTCAGGCACTAAAGGAGCCTCCAGAAGCCAACCCAGCGCAGAGCAGACACACTACAGGAGAGATGGAACACCCACATGACCTCTCTCTGGAGGGCATCATCTTTTTTGAAGTGTAGATTCTGAGAATGGCAGGTCAGTCAGTTTAATACTGCATGGGTGGGAGGTGTGTGTGTGTGTGTGTGTGTGTGTGTGTGTGTGTGTGTGTGTGTGTGTGTGTGTGTGTGTGTGTGTGTGTGTGTGTGTGTGTGTGTGTGTGTGTGTGTGATGAGCGTACCTCACAGTCACACAGATCTGAAGTCCTGTTTCGGCTGCAACATCAATTGCGGTACTTGATGTCTCATCTTGCCCCAGGAACTATTCAATATTAAATTACTCTGTGTGTGATATGACGATATGCAGAAAATACAATGAATAGTACTGATTCTATTAAGAGACATAGTTTTAACTTATAGGACCTAACGACTGTCAGCACGTGATTATTATTAAGATTCCATTAAATGACGTCATCACCTGAAGACTGGAGGCGCTCGCTGAGAGTTGGATTAAGAGAAAAGCTCCAAAGTCATTAAAGCTCCATAGTCATTAAAGTTCAATAGTCATTAAAGCTCAATAGTCATTAAAGCTCAATAGTCATTAAAGCTCCATAGTCATTAAAGCTCCATAGTCATTAAAGCTTCATAGTCATTAAAGCTCCATAGTCACCATAGTCATTAAGCTCCATAGTCATTAAAGCCACATAGTCATTGAAGTTCAATAGTCATTAAAGCTCAATAGTCATTAAAGCTCAATAGTCATTAAAGCTCCATAGTCATTAAAGCTCAATAGTCATTAAAGCTCCATAGTCATTAAAGCTCCATAGTCATTAAAGCTTCATAGTCATTAAAGCTCCATAGTCACCATAGTCACTAAGCTCCATAGTCATTAAAGCTACATAGTCATTAAAGCTCCATAGTCATTAAAGTTCAATAGTCATTAAATCTCCATAGTCATTAAAGCTCCATAGTCATTAAAGCTCAATAGTCATTAAAGTTCAATAGTGATTAAAGCTCAATAGTCATTAAAGCTCCATAGTCATTAAAGTTCAATAGTCATTAAAGCTCCATAGTCATTAAAGTTCAATAGTCATTAAAGCTCCATAGTCATTAAAGCTCCATAGTCATTAAAACCCCATAGTCATTAAAGCTCCATAGTCATTAAAGTCCAATAGTCATTAAAGCTCCATAGTCATTAAAGTCCAATAGTCATTAAAGCTCCATAGTCATTAAAGCTCCATAGTCATTAAAGCTCCATAGTCATTAAAGTTCAATAATTAAAGCTCCATAGTCATTACAGCTCAATAAGCATTAAAGCTTAATAGTCATTAAAGCTCGAAAGTCATTCAAGCTCAATAGTCGTTAAAGCTCAAAAGTCATTAAAGCTGAATAGTCATTAAATCTCCATAGTCATTAAAGTTCAATAGCCATTAAAGCTCCCTAGTCATTAAAACTCAATAGTCAATAAAGCTACATAGTCATTTAAACCCCATAGTCATTAAAGCTCCATAGTCATTAAAGTTCAATAGTCATTAAAGCTCCATAGTCATTAAAGCTCCATAGTCATTAAAGTTCAATAATTAAAGCTCCATAGTCATTAAAGCTCCATAGTCATTAAAATTCAATAATTAAAGCTCCATAGTCATTAAAGCTCCATAGTCATTAAAGTTCAATAATTAAAGCTCCATAGTCATTACAGCTCAATAAGCATTAAAGCTTAATAGTCATTAAAGCTCAAAAGTCATTCAAGCTCAATAGTTATTAAAGCTCAAAAGTCATTAAAGCTCCATAGTCATTAAAGCTCCCTAGTCATTAAAACTCCATAGTCATTAAAGCTCCATAGTCATTAAAGCTCCATAGTCATTAAAGTTCAATAGTCATTAAAGCTCCATAGTCATTAAAGCTCCATAGTCATTAAAGTTCAATAGTCATTAAAGCTCCATAGTCATTAAAGCTCCCTAGTCATTAAAGCCCCATAGTCATTAAAGCTCTATAGTCATTAAAGCTCCATAGTCATTAAAACTCAATAGTCATTAAAGCTCCATAGTCATTAAAGCTCCCTAGTCATTAAAACTCAATAGTCAATAAAGCTACATAGTCATTAAAGCTCAATAGTCATTAAAGCTCCATAGTCATTCAAGCTCCATAGTCACCACAGTCATTAAAGCTCCAGAGCCACCATTGTCATTAAAGCTCCATAGTCACCATGGTCATTAAAGCTCCATAGTCATTAAAGTTCAATAGTCAATAAAGATCCATAGTCATTAAAGCTCCCTAGTCATTAAAATTCAATAGTCAATAAAGCTACATAGTCATTAAAGCTCAATAGTCATTAAAGCTCTATAGTCATTCAAGCTCCATAGTCACCACAGTCATTAAAGCTCCATAGCCACCATTGTCATTAAAGCTCCATAGCCACCATTGTCATTAAAGCTCCATAGTCACCACAGTCATTAAAGCTCCATAGCCACCATGGTCATTAAAGCTCCATAGTCATTAAAGTTCAATAGTCAATAAAGATCCATAGTCATTAAAACTCCATAGTCATTAAAGTTCAATAGTCATTAAAACTCCATAGTCATTAAAGTTCAATAGTCATTAAAGCTCCATAGTCATTAAAGCTCAATAGTCATTAAAGTTCAATAGTCATTAAAGCTCCATAGTCATTAAAACTCCATAGTCATTAAAGTCCAATAGTCATTAAAGCTCCATAGTCATTACAACCCCATAGTCAACAAAGCTCCATCGTCATTAAAGCTCCATAGTCATTAAAGCTCCATAGTCATTAAAGCTCCATAGTCATTAAAGCTCCATAGTCATTAAAGCTCCATAGTTATTAAAGTTCAATAGTCATTAAAGCTCCATAGTCATTAAAGCTCCATAGTCATTAAAGCTCCATAGTTATTAAAGTTCAATAGTCATTAAAGTTCAATAGTCATTAAAGCTCCATAGTCATTAAAGTTCAATAGTCATTAAAGCTCCATAGTCATTAAAGTTCAATAGTCATTAAAGCTCCATAGTCATTAAAACCCCATAGTCATTAAAGCTCCATAGTCATTAAAGTCCAATAGTCATTAAAGCTCCATAGTCATTAAAGTTCAATAGTCATTAAAGCTCCATAGTCATTAAAGCTCCATAGTCATTAAAGCTCCATAGTCATTAAAGTTCAATAGTCATTAAAGCTCCATAGTCATTAAAGCTCCATAGTCATTAAAGTTCAATAGTCATTAAAGCTCCATAGTCATTAAAGCTCCATAGTCATTAAAGCTCCATAGTCATTAAAGCTCCATAGTCATTAAAACCCCATAGTCATTAAAGCTCCATAGTCATTAAAGTCCAATAGTCATTAAAGCTCCATAGTCATTAAAGTTCAATAGTCATTAAAGCTCCATAGTCATTAAAGCTCCATAGTCATTAAAGCTCCATAGTCATTACAGCTCAATAATCATAAAAGCTTAATAGTCATTAAAGCTCAAAAGTAATTAAAGCTTAATAGTCATTAAAGCTCCATAGTCATTAAAGTTCAATAGTCATTAAAGCTCCATAGTCATTAAAGTTCAATAATTAAAGCTCCATAGTCATTACAGCTCAATAAGCATTAAAGCTTAATAGTCATTAAAGCTCAAAAGTCATTCAAGCTCAATAGTCATTAAAGCTCAAAAGTCATTAAAGCTGAATAGTCATTAAAGCTCCATAGTCATTAAAGTTCAATAGTCATTAAATCTCCATAGTCATTAAAGTTCAATAGCCATTAAAGCCATTAAAAGTCATTAAAACTCAATAGCCAATAAAGCTACATAGTCATTAAAGCTCAATAGTCATTAAAGCTCCATAGTCATTCAAGCTGCATAGTCACCACAGTCATTAAAGCTCCGTAGCCACCATTGTCATTAAAGCTCCATAGTCACCATGGTCATTAAAGCTCCATAGTCATTAAAGATCAATAGTCATTAAAGCTACATAGTCATTAAAGCTCAACAGTCATTAAAGCTCAATAGTCATTAAAACTACATAGTCATTAAAGCTCAATAGTCATTAAAGCTCCATTGTCATTAAAGCTCCATAGTCATTAAAGCGCCACAGTCACCATTGTCATTAAAGCTCCATAGTCACCATAGTCATTAAAGCTCAATTGTCATTAAAGTTCCATAGTCATTAAAGTCCAATAGTCATTAAAGCTCCATAGTCATTAAAGTTCAATAGTCATTAAAGCTCCATAGTCATTAAAGCTCCATAGTCATTAAAGCTCCATAGTCATTACAGCTCAATAATCATAAAAGCTTAATAGTCATTAAAGCTCAAAAGTAATTAAAGCTTAATAGTCATTAAAGCTCCATAGTCATTAAAGTTCAATAGTCATTAAAGCTCCATAGTCATTAAAGTTCAATAATTAAAGCTCCATAGTCATTACAGCTCAATAAGCATTAAAGCTTAATAGTCATTAAAGCTCAAAAGTCATTCAAGCTCAATAGTCATTAAAGCTCAAAAGTCATTAAAGCTGAATAGTCATTAAAGCTCCATAGTCATTAAAGTTCCATTGTCATTAAAGCTCCATAGTCATTAAAGCGCCACAGTCACCATTGTCATTAAAGCTCCATAGTCACCATAGTCATTAAAGCTCAATTGTCATTAAAGTTCCATAGTCATTAAAGCACCAGAGTCATTAAAGCACCAGAGTCATTAAAGCTCCATAGTCACCATAGTCATTAAAGCTCCATAGTCACCATAGTCATTAAAGCTCAATTGTCATTAAAGCTCCATAGTCACCATAGTCATTAAAGCTAAATTGTCATTAAAGCTCCATAGTCATTAAAGCACCAGAGTCATTAAAGCACCAGAGTCATTAAAGCTCCATAGTCATTAACCTCTCTTGGGTAGGGGGCAGTATTTTTACGTCAGGATGAAAAGCGTGCCCAAAGTACTTAGTTACTCAGGCCCAGAAGCTAGGATATGCATATAATTCGTAGATTTGGATAGAAAACACTCGAAACTTTCTAAAACGGTTAAAATTACGTATGTGTGTATAACAGAACTGATATGGCAGGCGAAACCCCGAGGACATACCATCCCCCCCAAAATAAATCAGCCTACCACTGTTTCAAATGGCTTTCATGATTTTTACGAGGCGAAGTCCTCCTAGATTGCAGTTCCTAGGGCTTCCACTAGATGCCAACAGTCTTTAGAAAGAGTTTCAGGCTGTTTTTTGGAAAAATTTGCTAGAAGTTGTAGTTTTTCTAAGTGGCTCCCATTTTGGCTGTAGTGTTTCCATGCGCGTGGGTGAAAGTGTGTTCTTTGTTATTTATCTCCGGTAATGAACATACTATTCTCTTAAATTGTATAGTTTATTTATGTATTAGGGTACCTGAGGTTTGATTATAAACATTGTTTGACTTGTTAGGATAAGTTTATTGGTAACGTTTGGGATTAATTTTGTGTGCATTTTGAAGGAGGGAAACTGGTGGCTATGGAGCTTTAATGACTATGGTGACTATGGAGCTTTAATGGTGAAGCTCGCCAGCTAAACTGAGTTTTTATGGATATAAAGAAGGACTTCATCAAACAAAAGGACCATATGTGATGTAACTGGAGTGCCAACAGAAGAAGATCTTCAAAGGTAATGCATTTATTATATCGCTATTTCTGACTTTCGCGTCGCACCTGCCTGGTTGAAAAATGTTTTTCATGTTTTTGTATGTGGGGGGCTGTCCTCAGATAATCACATGGTGTGCTTTCGCCGTAAAGCCTTTTTGAAATCTGACACAGCGGCTGGATTAATAAGAAGTTAAGCTTTATTTTGATGTACAGTGCCTTGCGAAAGTATTCGGCCCCCTTGAACTTTGCGACCTTTTGCCACATTTCAGGCTTCAAACATAAAGGTATAAAACTGTATTTTTTTGTGAAGAATCAACAACAAGTGGGACACAATCATGAAGTGGAACGACATTTATTGGATATTTCAAACTTTTTTAACAAATCAAAAACTGAAAAATTGGGCGTGCAAAATTATTCAGCCCCCTTAAGTTAATACTTTGTAGCGCCACCTTTTGCTGCGATTACAGCTGTAAGTCGCTTGGGGTATGTCTCTGTTTTGGATCATTGTCTTGTTGGAAGACAAATCTCCGTCCCAGTCTCAGGTCTTTTGCAGACTCCATCAGGTTTTCTTCCAGAATGGTCCTGTATTTGGCTCCATCCATCTTCCCATCAATTTTAACCATCTTCCCTGTCCCTGCTGAAGAAAAGCAGGCCCAAACCATGATGCTGCCACCACCATGTTTGACAGTGGGGATGGTGTGTTCAGCTGTGTTGCTTTTACGCCAAACATAACGTTTTGCATTGTTGCCAAAAAGTTCAATTTTGGTTTCATCTGACCAGAGCACCTTCTTCCACATGTTTGGTGTGTCTCCCAGGTGGCTTGTGGCAACTTTAAACAACACTTTTTATGGATATCTTTAAGAAATGGCTTTCTTCTTGCCACTCTTCCATAAAGGCCAGATTTGTGCAATATACGACTGATTGTTGTCCTATGGACAGAGTCTCCCACCTCAGCTGTAGATCTCTGCAGTTCATCCAGAGTGATCATGGGCCTCTTGGCTGCATCTCTGATCAGTCTTCTCCTTGTATGAGCTGAAAGTTTAGAGGGACGGCCAGGTCTTGGTAGATTTGCAGTGGTCTGATACTCCTTCCATTTCAATATTATCGCTTGCACAGTGCTCCTTGGGATGTTTAAAGCTTGGGAAATCTTTTTGTATCCAAATCCGGCTTTAAACTTCTTCACAACAGTATCTCGGACCTGCCTGGTGTGTTCCTTGTTCTTCATGATGCTCTCTGCGCTTTTAACGGACCTCTGAGACTATGACAGTGCAGGTGCATTTATACGGAGACTTGATTACACACAGGTGGATTGTATTTATCATCATTAGTCATTTAGGTCAACATTGGATCATTCAGAGATCCTCACTGAACTTCTGGAGAGAGTTTGCTGCACTGAAAGTAAAGGGGCTGAATAATTTTGCACGCACAATTTTTCAGTTTTTGATTTGTTAAAAAAGTTTGAAATATCCAATAAATGTCGTTCCACTTCATGATTGTGTCCCACTTGTTGTTGATTCTTCACAAAAAAATACAGTTTTATATCTTTATGTTTGAAGCCTGAAATGTGGCAAAAGGTCGGAAAGTTCAAGGGGGCCGAATACTTTCGCAAGGCACTGTATATACTTGTATTTTCATGAATGTTAAATATTTGTATGTCTGTCATTTGAAATTCGAGCTCTGCTATTTCACCGGATGTTGGCCAGGTGGGACGCTACTGTCCCACCTGCCCATAAATTAAATCTCCATAGTGTGCTGATTTTCTTTCCACTTTGATGTTTAATTGAGCAACAAGAGTGGCTATTAAAGGGCATCAGAAGTAATTATATTATTACATTAGCCACCTTCTAGGGACTGAAGTTGAGCCTTCCTCATTTAAAAATCAGAAAAGTCACCCAGAACTCAATAACTTTAAGTAAACCCTTAGGATGAGGGTAATATGAAAAGTACTGCACTGCGAGTTAACGGCAAAGTCAAGTCAAACAAACCCAATGGCCCAGTGGCCTCATTGGCAAAGCTTAGGATGCTGTTCCTTCTCGTTTCCAAGAACAGGGCAATGTTCTGTCCGTTGTGTCCATTATCTGTGTTCTGTATAGTGGTCATTATCTCATTTAACCCCACCCAGTCTGACAGTCCACTCTCCAGACCAGAACACAGCCATAAATCAAGCCAACATGATCACATACAAGAACACACTGTCTGCATCCCAAACTACACCCTACTGCCTTGATAGTGCACTACATTTAACCAGAATTACTGGCCAAAAGTAGTGCACTATATAGGAAATAGGATGCCATTTGGGACATTTCCTCAAATTGGTCAAAAATCACTGCGTGGTGTGTTTTCTTTCAGATGTAGTCATTAAAATTGAATGCATCAGATGTCTCAATGAGATTACAATAGAGAGAGCCTGTTAATTCACATCTAAATGGGTGCTATCTGTTGGATTCGAAATTTTGAACATTGAGATATTAAAGACATAGATCAGACGCATTGTATATAAAGGAGTGAGATTTGTAGAAAGACAGAGTGACTGTGGAATGTGATGGGTGGATGGGAGGAGATCAAATGATTGCTATAGGGGAAGCAGATTAACATCTGTGGATTAGGCGACAGAGGGGTTGAGGTCAGGAGGTCAGGTCAGATCCCCTGAAGGGAGTAATAAGGGTTTACTACCCACTTCCTGTTTAACCATAAGATGTAAGAATTGAAGAGGAGGAGGAGTGTCTTAAGTGGGATATTTTTACCTGTGATGGTGAGAAATATTTGGTGGTCTGAATTACAGCTGTAACGACCCTTTGGGGAGGATTAAACTTGGTTAAGCTTCTCTAGTGTCCGTGAGTTATTTTCTCTGATAAATAAGAACCTAACACATCTTTGTGAAGACTCAATAGGATACCTTTATCCTATTCATTCATCCCATCTCCTTTAGTTCACACACTGTGAATCTCTGTCTCACTGTGACTAAAGATAACAAACCACATCTGTACATGTCTATAAATGGCTCCGAGCCATGCTGTCTGTTTCTCCATTGGAACAAAGGAGCTAATTGTATCGGCATCTCTACTCACCCTCGGGTGTCAGGGCAATGGAGTGTTGAATGTTCTACCTGTCGGTGCACCATGTATCCCATGATTCACTGGTATGAAATCAAATGGAAGGCTAATATACACAATTTCATATATGCACAACTTCATTTCTCAAGATGTTCTTTCAGCATAAATTACATTAAGATGAATTTGTCTGGTCTCATTGCCTTCAATCTATGTCTCAGGGCAGGTTTGCTTTTTCAAATAGAACAAGAATGTGATGAACGTTGGAACTAAACCCGATATGATCAAATTATATAATCTGCACTCAACCACTAGACACCGCCATACCAACTGCAATAGTGCCATCTAATGAGCAATTATTGCCAACCATGTGAAATTGACTAATTGTCAAAATTATCTAAATTCTGTATTCTGAATGTATGATGCATCATAGTGATCAAGTGAATGATAGAATGTCAGCTCACATTAAAGTGAGCTGCTGCTTAGCCCCACTCTCTATGTGCATCCAAAACGACACCCTATTGGGCTCTGGTTAGAGTATTTCACTACATAGGGATAATGAGCACATCCCTTCAAGAAAATACAGGAAGGGAAATAGATTTGGTTAACAGGCTGCTCTTATTACCAATAAGATAAAAACCTCTTGCTCCAACACTGTTGAGATATACAGGACTAGAGGCCTCTTACAGTATGTCCTAACTTTTGTTAAGGAAATCTTATTGAATTTCAAAAGAGGCAAAATATTCAAATGAGAGCTTTGAAAGTAGAGTATGAAAAATGAATTGTCCTGCTCAGTTGCGTCCATTATTCATTGTTGTTCCAGTCACTCAATAGAATCAACAAGGTTGGTCTGTTTATTCTTTTTGAACTGTGAAAGTGCAGGTATGCTTGGAATTGTTCAGCACACTTATGTCCTTGGTACTTGGCCTTTAATTCAAAACATGCCAGTTCATTGTAAGTAATTGTATCAGGGCTGGGGTTTCAATTTGCATTGAAGGCAGTCAATTCAGAAAGTAAAGTTAATTTAAAAAAATTGCATCCATTTTCAATGACTTCTCAATAAACTGATTAGTAGAAGCTATTTACTTCAAAAGTGTTTCATTTTCTAATTTTTTAAACCACCTCCTGAATTGAATGCCTTCAATTCGAATTGAGCCCAGCCCTGAAGTACAACAATGTGAACCTTTCAAAGAAAGAAATACTGGCATGGGTGGTGGGAGAGATGATGTTTATAGGTGTTCTTTATGTAGACGCTTGAAGAGTATGAAGACAGCTCCAACAATGGAACCAGCACCATACTATACTCATGTATACTATAATATACACTGAGTGTAAAAAACATTAAGAACACTAAGCAATAAGGCCTGAGGGGGTGTTGTTTACGGCCATTATTGCCATTATAAACTGGTTACCAATGCAATTAGACCAGTAAAAAGTCATGCTTTGTCATTCCTGTGCTATATGGTCTGATATACCACGGCTGTCAGCCAATCAGCATTCGGGCTCGAACCACTCAGTTTAGAATATACAATACACATGTATCCAAGTGAGTGAACAGAATACATAACTGCACACAAACCCAAGTGTGTTAAACAATGTGCTTTATTTGCAGTATAAACATATTAGGCAGATACAAACCCTCGTGGTCGTTTTACAGTAATAGTTTTACAGTAATAGCATATACCTTGTCGTACTCTTGTGCATAGAAGAACAGTACACACCACAGTTGAGGCCTATACTTGTGCATCAGCCTTAACCTCATAGCCCTGCGATTTATACAAGGCTATACTACATCATGTCTCCCTTTATACATATATTATATAGAGCAATGTGTATTCATATATTTACAAAACTCTTATAAAATGTAGAAAAGTTGCATATAAATCATCTTTATCCCACATTTCACAAAATAATTGGAAAAAAACCTCCTTCATTTGTAGTCTTCATTTTAATTTTGGTACAAGTAAACTTTGTGGTAGGTACATAGCGTCCTCATCTAGAACAAAAGAAATAAACAAAATGTCAATGAACAATACAGACTTTGTGTCTCATCCGAACGCTCTTATTCCCACAGCAGACATAATATGTTTGTTTCTGTGACATACAGTATAACTAATGGTTAATATGGCACTATTTTGACATATTTTAACGAGACCATGTTGTCTATAGATAAGACATGCTATCTATCACCAAGCATAACTCGGTAACAGAAAAGACCTACGGGCAACAGTGAAGTTTTAAGACGGTTGACTGCGAAGTACTGTAGCAACTCAAACTCAACACCCCTCTGTCCCCCAGGAATTCAAGCTGCAAAGACAAATGACAAAACTTCACAATTCAGGATTGTAATAGGCTTATTTATTTAACATGAAACTGATGTGATCCTGCATCTTCCCAACAGAGTCAATAGTGACTGGTGAGTTTAATATTGTAAAAAATTGCTCCAGGATAATACCAATGCTTTGGCTTGGTCCACTAATTATTGTGAGTGAAAACTGGCTATACTAACAAAAGGAATAATTTGTTAAAGAAATTAGCTGAAAATTGCCCATATGGATTTGGTACCTTATTGTTATCCATGCTTGGTGTACCAATGACAAGCTGTTGAATTGCTGCCCACAATGCTTCCTTCAACTTACACTTCAGCAGTATATTCTATGTGCAAAACATGGACACGACGTGACCAGACATTCTTTCAATCTTTATTGCTTAGAACTGTGCCTGAGTGGCACAGGCAGACGCTAAGTGTGATGAGTTAATTAGTGTCAAGGACTAACTGGTGTGGGGTGTTGAAGTGTCTTTCTCACCCCTACGATAAAGTGTGGCATTGCTAGGTCCATTAAAAGTATAAACTGAAAGCTACATATACTGCAGCTGTACATATACTGTAGCTGTACATATACTGTAGCTGTACATATACTGCAGCTGTACATATACTGTAGCTGTACATATACTGTAGCTGTACATATACTGTAGCTGTACATATACTGTAGCTGTACATATACTGTAGCTGTACATATACTGTAGCTGTACATATACTGTAGCTGTACATATACTGCAGCTGAACATATGCTGCAGCTGTACATATACTGCAGCTGTACATATACTGTAGTCGTACATATACTGCAGCTGTACATATACTGTAGCTGTACATATGCTGTAGCTGTACATATGCTGTAGCTGTACATATACTGTAGCTGTACATATACTGTAGCTGTACATATACTGTAGCTGTACATATACTGCAGCTGTACATATGCTGCAGCTGTACATATACTGCAGCTGTACATATACTGCAGCTGTACATATACTGTAGCTGTACATATACTGCAGCTGTACATATACTGCAGCTGTACATATACTGCAGCTGTACATATACTGCAGCTGTACATATGCTGTAGCTGTACATATACTGTAGCTGTACATATACTGCAGCTGTACATATGCTGCAGCTGTACATATACTGCAGCTGTACATATACTGTAGCTGTACATATACTGCAGCTGTACATATGCTGCAGCTGTACATATACTGCAGCTGTACATATACTGCAGCTGTACATATACTGCAGCTGTACATATACTGCAGCTGTACATATACTGCAGCTGTACATATACTGTAGCTGTACATATACTGCAGCTGTACATATACTGCAGCTGTACATATACTGCAGCTGTACATATACTGCAGCTGTACATATACTGCAGCTGTACATATACTGCAGCTGTACATATACTGTAGCTGTACATATACTGCAGCTGTACATATACTGCAGCTGTACATATACTGCAGCTGTACATATACTGTAGCTGTACATATACTGCAGCTGTACATATGCTGCAGCTGTACATATACTGCAGCTGTACATATACTGCAGCTGTACATATACTGCAGCTGTACATATACTGCAGCTGTACATATACTGTAGCTGTACATATGCTGTAGCTGTACATATACTGCAGCTGTACATATACTGCAGCTGTACATATACTGCAGCTGTACATATGCTGTAGCTGTACATATACTGTAGCTGTACATATGCTGCAGCTGTACATATACTGTAGCTGTACATATACTGCAGCTGTACATATACTGTAGCTGTACATATACTGTAGCTGTACATATGCTGCAGCTGTACATATACTGCAGCTGTACATATACTGTAGCTGTACATATACTGTAGCTGTACATATACTGCAGCTGTACATACAGTGCCTTGCGAAAGTATTCGGCCCCCTTGAACTTTGCGACCTTTTGCCACATTTCAGGCTTCAAACATAAATATATAAAACTGTATTTTTTTGTGAAGAATCAACAACAAGTGGGACACAATCATGAAGTGGAACGACATTTATTGGATATTTCAAACTTTTTTAACAAATCAAAAACTGAAAAATTGGGTGTGCAAAATTATTCAGCCCCCTTAAGTTAATACTTTGTAGCGCCACCTTTTGCTGCGATTACAGCTGTAAGTCGCTTGGGGTATGTCTCTATCAGTTTTGCACATCGAGAGACTGACATTTTTTCCCATTCCTCCTTGCAAAACAGCTCGAGCTCAGTGAGGTTGGATGGAGAGCATTTGTGAACAGCAGTTTTCAGTTCTTTCCACAGATTCTCGATTGGATTCAGATCTGGACTTTGACTTGGCCATTCTAACACCTGGATATGTTTATTTTTGAACCATTCCATTGTAGATTTTGCTTTATGTTTTGGATGATTGTCTTGTTGGAAGACAAATCTCTGTCCCAGTCTCAGGTCTTTTGCAGACTCCATCAGGTTTTCTTCCAGAATGGTCCTGTATTTGGCTCCATCCATCTTCCCATCAATTTTAACCATCTTCCCTGTCCCTGCTGAAGAAAAGCAGGCCCAAACCATGATGCTGCCACCACCATGTTTGACAGTGGGGATGGTGTGTTCAGCTGTGTTGCTTTTACGCCAAACATAACGTTTTGCATTGTTGCCAAAAAGTTCAATTTTGGTTTCATCTGACCAGAGCACCTTCTTCCACATGTTTGGTGTGTCTCCCAGGTGGCTTGTGGCAAACTTTAAACTACACTTTTTATGGATATCTTTAAGAAATGGCTTTCTTCTTGCCACTCTTCCATAAAGGCCAGATTTGTGCAATATATGACTGATTGTTGTCCTATGGACAGAGTCTCCCACCTCAGCTGTAGATCTCTGCCGTTCATCCAGAGTGATCATGGGCCTCTTGGCTGCATCTCTGATCAGTCTTCTCCTTGTATGAGCTGAACGTTTAGAGGGACGGCCAGGTCTTGGTAGATTTGCAGTGGTCTGATACTCCTTCCATTTCAATATTATCGCTTGCACAGTGCTCCTTGGGATGTTTAAAGCTTGGGAAATCTTTTTGTATCCAAATCCGGCTTTAAACTTCTTCACAACAGTATCTCGGACCTGCCTGGTGTGTTCCTTGTTCTTCATGATGCTCTCTGCGCTTTTAACGGACCTCTGAGACTATCACAGTGCAGGTGCATTTATACGGAGACTTGATTACACACAGGTGGATTGTATTTATCATCATTAGTCATTTAGGTCAACATTGGATCATTCAGAGATCCTCACTGAACTTCTGGAGAGAGTTTGCTGCACTGAAAGTAAAGGGGCTGAATAATTTTGCACGCCCAATTTTTCAGTTTTTGATTTGTTAAAAAAAGTTTGAAATATCCAATAAATGTCGTTCCACTTCAAGATTGTGCCCCACTTGTTGTTGATTCTTCACAAAAAAATACAGTTTTATATCTTTATGTTTGAAGCCTGAAATGTGGCAAAAGGTCGCAAAGTTCAAGGGGGCCGAATACTTTCGCAAGGCACTGTATACTGTAGCTGTACATATACTGCAGCACATATACTGCAGCACATATACTGCAGCACATATACGGCAGCACATATACTGCAGCACATATACTGCAGCACATATACTGCAGCTGTACATATACTGTAGCTTTCAGGAAGGACAATGGATGACTAACTGGTAAAAAAAATGTTCTCAGACTCAGACATTGCGTGACTGCCAGTAGCTACAGCCTCTTCCCACGGTGTACCTTAACGACTCTTAAGAAGGGATATTGTACCGTAGAGACTCGACCCAATTACACCGCTAATTTCAACCCAGTGAGAGCGAGGGGTGTTTCAATCGAACGCCTACGCCGTTGTTAACGCCAGGCGAGAGCTCTGCAGATTGGAGCAGAGGGGACCTTTAGTCTGTGGCCAAAGAGACTTGATGAGAGACACAATGGATGACAGAGAATGAAAAAAAAAAGACGGATCGATGTGGAGGAGTGAAGAGAGAGAGGATGAGATGTAAGACTGGATAAGGGGGGGCCAAAGAGCTCATCAAGGTTGATAAATAACACGTATGTGACATTCAGGGGTGGTCAGAGCAGTACATCTACTGCCTACTGTAGTGGACAGTCTGATGATTCAAATAAATGACCTTACTGTTACAGTGACCTTACTGTTACAGTGCATGATCCTTCATAGAGAACTGCATAGTGATGCAATCAATCGACACCGCTTGCCTCTCTAATACAGTACCACATAGACCTACATACCAGAATGTCAGTGTATCAGCATCAGAAAGTTAAATTACCTACCGGTAGCAAGAATAGATCAATCTGAGGTCATTTTGTACTAATTTAAAACACAGTAATTTCCTTAGAATCATAAAGCCAGATTTCAGTGCTAAAAATGTCAAATTTCCATATAAATGTACTTGTATTTATAATAATGGATTGTGTGGTCAAACTGCATATTTTCACGAGTTTAAGAATGAAGAGGGACGTGTTGCGTAGGCCAAGTTATATTGTTAGGAGGGTATCCTTCTTACTGCATGAAAGGGAGAGTTCGGTACCATTGGCATTGTAGAAAGTGCAATATCATAACCTTCACTTGCAATGTGCGAATCTATATAGCAGCCAGTTTGCAGTGCAAGCAGCACGTACAACCAGTTAAATCATTCATAGTTCAATCTAGGAGAAAATCACCTATTAAAGCTCTGATGTAGACTTTCAATGAATCAATGTTTTGGTCCAAATCATCTAGAGCGTACAGACATAACAACAAAACGTATTGTCATGACACCGTCATAACATTCCTTTAGTTGCTACCATTGGACAAACCGATCGAGGAGGATAGTGATGAATGCCATTCATTTACTACGATTTTAAGACACGAGTGTAGATAATGTGTGTGCGTGCGTGTGCATGCCTGTGTGTGTGTGTGTGTGTGTGCATGTATGTGTGTGAATACAACATGTGCTTCCGGTGCTGACCAGGTGTCCACAAACTCATTGGTTAAAAACTGCATATCAGTTACTGAGGCACTTGTTAAGTCACAATCATTTTGTACACATAAATAAAATCAAAACTGGAATAAGAAAATATTCATTCTGATATGACATTTTGTTTATGTTAGCAGTTGTACTTTGTGTCACCTTTCCTAAATGTTCTCCTTGGCCCTGTGAATGGCTCTTTCACTGACGCTACACCCCTCCACGCCACCGTGTGTGGTTTTCACATACCTGTGCTTCTGTGCTACAGGAGTATCCTTCCAGTGGAGCTCCATTGCTTTGATCAGGGTCAGATGGATTAGTGCACAAAGTCACTGTAGCAAAATGTAGAAAAAACATTTTGCAGTGGAAAACAAAAACATAGCATTTCTTACTCGACAAATTAATTCCCTCCCTGTTCAGTCCATTTCTTCTGTTTGGTGCCTAGTGAAAACGACCCTGGTGTGTGTGTGTCAGGGTGTGTGTGTGTCAGCTAAAAGCTGGACTCGGGGACCGTCCTCTTGCGTCCCAGTGAGTTGGTACTATAGCGAGTCCTCTGCAGGGTACCGTAGGAGGGCGTCTCTGCTGTGAGGCTGCGAGGGGGCGGAGCCACGCCATGGGACAGTCCTTTGCGGTGTAAAGAGGCGGTCCTTCGCATGCTAGACTCCTCCTTGCTGGGGATGTTGGATGAGCTCTGAGAGCGCTTGATATGGGTAGCAGCGGCGCGTCTGGGTTTACCGTTGGGTAGCTCGTCTCCGAGACGATTGGCATTCCCGTTGCGGGGGGCTCCGTTGGATTTCGCCTCCCCCGTCTTCGTGGCCCCTCCTGGGGCTCCACTGGACAGGGACAGCTGGGAGGTGCTGGACCCGCCGACGTCGCCAACTTTTCCAGAGTCGGACTTGCGAGACAATGACGACTCCTTGTCCTTCTTCTTGAAGTTGCTTTTGAAGAAAGACAGCAGCCCCTCGTGGCTCTTGGAGGCCTCCTCTACCTTCTCACCCTTCCTTCTCTTTTCTCCCTCGGGTGGTACCAGACAGTCCCTTGGTGGTGGGTCCTGGTGGCCCTTGGCCCCTCTCCTCAGGGTGCCTTCCCAGTCTCTGTCCCTGAGGCTGTGGGTGCTGGAGCTGGACTGGACGCCTGCACTAGACCCCCTCCTAGATGGGGCCTCTTGGGGCTTTCCTTGGTCCTTCTCCTTACTCTTCTTGGTGCTCCTCCTGGTCAGAGTGTTAGTACTACTACTACTGCCCATCCTACCCTCGTCCCTCTGGTCTCTCTGATTCCCCTGGTCTCTCTGGTCCCCCTGGTCTCTCTGCTGCTGCTGGGACCCTTTGCTACTTCGTCTCAGACTCCCTGTCTTGTCTGTGACTGGTCTTCTCTGGCCCTCTGGCATCTGTGGAGACTCTGATTGTCCCATGCAGTTCAGGCTGCTTCTCACATTGGGGGAGCTGATGGCAGGACCCTTCCGGCTCTCAGAGCCCGTCATTAAATTGACTATAGAGTCCTTGGTGCAGCGAGGTCTTCTTCCAGACTCTAGATACTCCACCAGTTCCACAGGGGCAGGGGTGGGGATGGGAGCAGGGGAGGCCTCGGCTGCAATATTTTGGCGGTCCTTGGAGCCGAACGACCAGCGTAGCGGGAAGACCTTGTTCAGTGTCTCTTTGTTCTTAGTGGGGGTCCTCATGCTAACGCTACGACCCTGGATGCCCCGTACGAACGGCCTGGTCTCAAAACCACCTGGTGGTTAAAGAGAGAGAGAAAATAACACTTTACCATAGTGTCTCTGACATTTTAAGCTAGACTAACTTCCAATTTTCAAACCCCTTTTATTAAATTGTAAATAACAAGCACAGCGATCACAATGAGCTTTTTTTCCCGGCAACATTATATACAGTTGAAGTCAGAAGTTTACATACACCATAGCCAAATATATTTAAACTCAGTTTTTCACAATTCCTGACATTTAATCCTAGTAAAAAAATCCCTGTTTTAGGTCAGTTAGGATCACCACTTTATTTTAAGAATGTGAAATGTCAGAATAATAGTAGAGAGAATGATTTATTTCATCACATTCCCAGTGGTAGCATTGCCTTTAAATTGTTTAACTTGGGTAAAATGGGTAGCCTTCCACAAGCATCCCACAATAAGTTGGGTGACTTTTGGCCCATTCCTTCTGACAGAGTTGGTGTAACTGAGTCAGGTTTGTAGGCCTCCTTGCTCGCACACGCTTTTTCAGTTCTGCCCACAAATGTTCTATGGGATTGAAGTCAGGGCTTTGGGATGGCCACTCCAATACCTTGACTTTGTTGTCCTTAAGCCATTTTGCCACAACTTTGGAAGTATGCTTGGGGTCATTGTCCATTTGGAAGACCCATTCGCGACCAAGCTTTAACTTCCTGACTGATGTCTTGAGATGTTGCTTCAATACGTCCACATCATTTTCCTTTCCTCATGATGCCATCTATTTTGTGAAGTGCACCAGTCCCTCCTGCAGCAAAGCACCCCCACACCATGTTGCTGCCACCCCGGTGCTTCACGATTGGGATGGTGTTCTTCGGCTTGCAAGAATCCCCCTTTTTCCTCCAAACATAACGATGGTCATTATGGCCAAACAGTTCTATCCTGTTTCATCAGACATTGCTCCAAAAAGTAAGATCTTTGTCCCCATGTGCAGTTGCAAACCGTAGTCTGGCTTTTTTAAGGCAGTTTTGGAGCAGTGGCTTCTTCCTTGCTGAGTGGCCTTTCAGGTTATGTCGATATAGGACTCGTTTTACTGTGGGTATAGATACTTTTGTACCTGTTTCCTCCAGCATCTTCACAAGGTCCTTTGCTGTTGTTCTGGGATTGATATGCACATTTCGTAACAAAGTATGTTCATCTCTAGGAGACAGAACGCGTCTCCTTCCTGAACAGTATGACGGCTGCGTGGTCCCATGGTGTTTATACTTGCATACTATTGTTTGTACAGATGAACGTGGTACCTTCAGGCATTTGGAAATTGCTCCCAAGGATGAACAAGACTTGTGGAGGTCTACCATTTCTTTTCTGAGATCTTAGCTGATTTATTTGGATTTTCCCATGATGTCAAGCAAAGAGGCACTACGTTGAAAGGTAGGCCTTGAAATACATCCACAGGTACACCTCCAATTGATTCAAATTATGTCAATTAGCATATCAGAAGCTTCCAAAGCCATGACATCATTATCTGGAATTTCCCATGCTGTTTAAAGGCACAGTCAACTTAGTGTATGTAAACCTCTGACCCACTGGAATTGTGATACAGTGAATTATAAGTTAAATAATCTGTCTGTAAACAATTGTTGGAAAAATTACTTGTGTCATGCACAAAGTAGATGTCCTAACCGACTTGCCAAAACTGTAGTTTGTTAACAAGAAATTGGTGGAGTGGTTGAAAAACGAGTTTTAATGACTCCAACCTAAGTATACGTAAACTTCTGACTTCAACTGTATTTAGGCATGGACTGTGCATGTATAGGAAGAGATTACATAAATGCACATCCACAGTTAGAGTAGAATGTGTTCAGCTAAACATTAAAGAGGTGATGCACTCTATGCTCACATGTGGCGTATTTTCAGCAACATGGAATAATAATAACCACTGATTAGATTTAGTTTTTCCAGATGCTCAAAGTGCTTTAAATAGGGGAGAAGTTGAGCCAAAGGGGAAAGTTGAGCCACCCTTGTTTCTAGGAAACCATACACAATAATCATTTGACCAAATATTTAGGATGAGGTCATCCTTTTCTCGAGTCTGTGAAGGAAGAAACCACATGGAAAAAGTGGTAAGCAAGTTAGGTCCAAAAAATGGATTTTCACAAAGCAAAACTAATTTATTGTGAATTTTTATGATGCTTGTGTCTAAACCAAAGTAGATCATTTTAAGATTGTTCTATACATCAGTTGGGGTCTCTATATGCTCAATATGTGGTCCTAAACCTAGCAGGAAAGTGCATCCTTGTATCTGTGTGGGATAATATAGCCAAAATGTTTGTCTTAGGGTAATTTGAGCCAATGGCTACTTGAGCAAATGTAAGTGTTTTCTTCCCAGGTGTAAGGCATTATCGCTGGGATATGAGGTAACAACAGGGCCTCAACAGTTTCCCGTGTGTATCAAGAATGGTCCAACACCCAAAGGACATCCAGCCAACTTGACACAACTTTGGAAAGCATTGGAGTCAACATGGGCCAGTGTCCCTGTGGAACACTTTTGACACCTTGTAGAGTCCATGCCCTGACAAATTGAGGCTGTTCTGAGGGCAAAAGGGGGTAATTAAATATTAATAAGCTATTCCCAATGTTTGGTATACTCAGTGTATGTAAATATCTTTGTTAGAAATAATACTGTTTCCCTTGACGGAGTGATGTTGAATGTAAACCACTCAAGTTACCCCACTCTTCCCTACTGTAGTAATGGGAAAACTCACCACCACCACCCATCACCCTTCCACCACCAATGGAATGAAGACCTATGTTGTTGTTTTTTTACCTTTCTTTGGTTTACCATGCATCTCATGTTTCCCAGGCCCCTCACCTTCCTCCTCTCTTGGGGGGTCATCAAGGAAGACGGGGGACTCCGGGGAGTCGTGGACAGAGGAGGGGCAGGTGGTGGAGGAGCGGGACACCAGACTACCCCTCTTACTGTCCCCATTCAGACGGACCAGCCAGTGGTCCGACATGGAGGAACTGGTGGAGCCTACAGAGGGGAGAGAGACGTTTCTGTGACTATGGGCACTGGACCAGAACGACACCTACACATGTCAGTTCTAATCCAGTCAATACAGAAAACACACAGAAAAACTACACAGATAATTTCTATGTACAATAAAGCATTTAGCAATTGAAATATCACATTGAGGTTTTGCTGGTTCAGGTGGTTGGAGCATGGTGCTTGCAACACCATGTATTTCAGACATGAGTGAAACCTGCAGTTATGAGTTAACCTTTAGTGGATAAAGGCTGAATGGTCTTGATGTATCTAATACTACCTCTGTACGGAGTTCAGCTGTAATGGAATTGAACCCTGAGTGAACTCTCTGCTGTGATGTGTGTGTGTCCATGCCTGTGTGTTTGTGTGTGTGTGGTACACTACCCACCTCTGATTGAGCTGCTGGCGGACCAGGGGGGGATGACGTTACGTCTCTGGTAGAACAGTATGTAGGCCCCCCTGGTACACACCTCCTCCTCAGGCACCAGGTCCACACTGCTGTCGTCATAGCTGTACCACTGACCGTCCACTGAGTTCCTGCAGTACGCTGCAAGACGCACACAGGACTGTAGAGACAGGCTGCACCACAATCATTATGTCCTGGGTATAGTAATGTAAGTTGATGTGACCACTATAGAAGAGGGCACTGTACTGTTATGCATGTTCTATGTATCATCATTATTTGGCAGTAGGCATCTCTCTCACTAACAATATTCTCTCCTCACATCTCGATCAACAGCCAGTCAGTATGCCTCTCTCATCAACATCACGTCTCCTACATCAATGGTATATCAATGGCCAACCAGTACCTGTGTAATGTCCGCCGTGCATCCCACCATGGTGGTTACACACTGCATAGAGGTCATAGAGGAAGTCAGGAGGCAGGGCCATGTCTGGGTGACTAATATGATGACTGCTGCCTTCAGGCTGTTTCCATGTGGGGGGCCAGGGTCCCAGGTCCCCCAGGTTCCTCATGCTCTGGGACCTCTTCACCACGTGGGGGGCCATGTCCAACCCAGCCAGGGGGAAGCGCACCTGGGTGGACAGCTTGTTGCGCCGCTCGCCCACCTGATTCATTGAATTTGAAACAACTATCAAGGTTAACACAATGAATGACTTATTTCCATTGTGGTGCTTTTGGGAAGAACGGCAATCCGCTACATGTGATCGGCTCCAGTTACCTGTCGGAAGCGTTTGAGGTGGAGGATGAGGATGTCGGGGAGGGTCCACAGGGACATCTTCACCATGCCCTGCTGGAGCTGCTTACAGTGGGGACACTTCCATGCGTCGTCTGGGGCCAGCTGGAGAGAACACACACACACACACGGTCAGTGGGGACACTTCCATGCGTCGTCTGGGGCCAGCTGGAGAGAACACACACACACACGGTCAGTGTTGAAGTCTCAGATAAAGTTAGTCTTCATACACTACGTTTGTCCAAAACCATATAAAAATACTCAGGGAGTGAGAGTGAGTGAGTGAGTGAGTGAGTGAGTGAGTGAGTGAGTGAGTGAGTGAGTGAGTGAGTGAGTGAGTGAGTGAGTGAGTGAGTGAGTGAGTGAGTGAGTGAGTGAGAGAGAGAGAGAGAGAGAGAGAGAGAGAGAGAGAGAGTGAGAGAGAGAGTGAGAGAGAGAGAGAGAGAGAGCGAGAGTGAGAGAGAGAGAGAGAGAGAGAGAGAGAGAGTGAGAGTGAGTAATCAACTTATGAATCGACTAATGCAGTATTAAAGCTGCTATATGTACTGTAACCTTTTGGTCGACTCGACCCAATTCACATAGAGATCTGTCATTCTCATTGAAAGGAGGTACAATTTCTGCATAGTGCATCTTTAATGTTCAGTACCCCAAGAGTAGGTTAAGACCAGTTGCATTGGACGGTATTGTATAGTCCATGTTACCTGTTCCTCTTTGGTGTAGAGCTGAAAGCAGTCGTCCAGGGTACAGCTGTGCTGCTGCAGGTGCTGCTGCTGCTGGACTCTCACACTCTCTGAGTCCTTCACCACCTCCTCCTGGATGTTACCAAACAGACTGACACACACACACACACGCAAAAAGTTGGGGTATGAGTGTGTGTGTTTGTGAGAGATTGAGCGAGATAAAGACAGAGTGAATCGTTCTACGCAATAAATAATGAATGTGTGTGTGTGTTTCTGAGTCAATTGATTTGGTGTGTGTACATGTGTATGTCCAGTGCTCACCATTCTTTGATCTTGTGTTCCCACTCAATCACCAGCTTCACGTGGGGTGGTCCTCCTGGGCCACATAACTTCAGGGCTCTGGAAAACATATTACATGATGAATACACACTATCTTCTGAGTACAAAGTCTACCAGACTACCACTGGGTACAATGTCTACTAGACTACCACTGGGTACAATGTCTACCAGACTACCACTGGGTACAATGTCTACTAGACTACCACTGGGTACAAAGTCTACCAGACTACCACTGGGTACAATGTCTCCCAGACTACCACTGGGTACAATGTCTACCAGACTAACACTGGGTACAATGTCTCCCAGACTACCACTGGGTACAATGTTTACCAGACTACCACTGGATGCAATGTTTACCAGACTACCACTGGGCACAATGTCTACTAGACTACCACTGGGTACAAAGTCTACCAGACTACCACTGGGTACAAAGTCTACCAGACTACCACTGGGTACAATGTCTCCCAGACTACCACTGGGTACAGTGTCTACTAGACTACCACTGGATACAATGTCTACTAGACTACCACTGGATACAATGTCTACTAGACTACCACTGGGTACAATGTCTACCAGACTACCACTGGATACAGTGTCTACTAGACTACCACTGGGATAGAGCTGGCCTAGGTATCCCATACTGGCCTAGATACCTAGCTGGCCTAGGTATCCCATTTTTTCACATAGACAAAGGTTTGTGTCTCATACCTCAAGGATTACTGTTTTAAAATGCCATTACAATGGGAGTTGTATTATATGTCGTATTACACTGCATTTATCGAAGTCCATCTGTAACGTACACTGTAATACACATCAGTATTCTGCAGCATGATACTTGTAGTATTCCCAGTTTGTAAACAGTCGTCAAGCCTTCGGAATCCAAAAGTGTTAGACATTGTTTTGAGATGCCATCAGGTCCATGCTAACCTTTCCCTATTAGGTATGGTGTATGTGTGTGTGTGTGTGTGTGTGTGTGTGTGTGTGTGTGTGTAAACAAACATCAGTATTCTGTATTCTAAGTCAAGCCATTGTTTACCTGAGACTTCCATCACGGTAAAACATTCCTGACTCAAATGTACAGGTAATCTTTGTATTGAGTTTGATTGATGATAAGAGGTGCTGATGCAGTGGAATACAATGGGCACCGGTTAGTGGGCACAGTGGGAAGCTCTGAAATGCGCCACTAGGTGTCAGGCTTCCATAAGGTATTGACGCCAAGAGTAAAATCAAACCACCTTGATCATGGTGTTGATTACTAAACCAGCATGAAATGAAAGTGACTGAAAAGACATCCATTTAATGAAAGAGACTGCTTTCTGTTATAACTGTGAACTGAGTGCTCTGTACTCTTCTCTGTGACTTTCAACTGTTGCCAAGCAGCTGCCACAATAGACACGACACTGTTGTGTGACAAGGATCATTCGTCTCCCTTTTGGTCTCATTGACACAAAAGGGTGCTATAAAAGGCAAACCTTCAACGTCTCTCTCTTCAACAATCACTCTCCAGGAAACGGGGAGTTCTGAGGTAGAAACACAGACGGAGAAATCCATTTGGGGAATCAACTTAGTGTCTGAAGCACTGCTGTCAGAAGAACTATTCATTTGGTGTGTGAGTGTGTGTTTGCTTGTGTCCTTGAAAGTGTAAGTTGTAAAGGTAAGTTAGTCCTCGGTTGTGTCAGGTTGTGTGCTGCTGTCTGCCTTTGACTTGACCGAAGGTCACAGTCCCCGTGGCTACAGACAGACAGTAATGAGTGATGAATACACACTGAGATAGATCTAACACCTCCTCTACCTGCAGGACACTGGGACATAAAGGACACTGGGACGTAAAGGACACTGCTTCAATAGTGGATGTAGTCTGACATTTATCTGTGTGTGTGTGTGTGTTCGTGAACCAGGGAGATCGCTTTAGTTTGAAGTCAAAGTAGAGACATCCAACCAGGTCCCAAGAACGTGTAGAATTGCCTTCAAAACCGGCCACTAGGGGGAAAAGTGAGCGCTATTATTTTAAAGTAAGCTGTTGGCTTGCTAGGGCGTTGTGGACAGGGATGGTGGATGGGTGTAAAAGCTGCAATCTGGCGTTGAGGGTTTTGTGTTCAATCCCAGTGCTGGGCAATGGTATAATGCCTTTCCCAAACGTTCACCCCCAGCAAGTGGTTGTATTTAACTTATGGGGAGTTAGGTAACAGTGTCTCAACTTAAATGTCAAAAAACAACGTTTACCATGACTTCACCCATAGACGTTTGGAAAAACCTCTAATTTCAAAGTGAAACTGATACCTTGTTAGCATGGACAGGCGTGTGCACACATACTGTATGAGCACAAAGGACTGAATCTGTGACTCTTTATAATGTAAAGGATGTTTTTTGTGTGTATGTGTGTGTGTGTGTGTGTGTGTGTGTGTGTGTGTGTGTGTGTGTGTAATCATGTCTGGATGCATGTTTATTGTGTTCATCAATATCACCTCAGAATTAACAGCCAGCTTCGCTCCACAGACGACCGCGGCCCCATTAATTCCTTTCACGTTCACACATTATTCCAACCCGCCTTCAAATCCACACAGAAAACAATTGCAATTAAGGAAGAGAGGCTGCTTGTCAAAATGAATCTGACTGTGTAATTCAGAGCTGAAAAGTCTGCCACGGTCTGAACCCAACGTCTTAAATGCTTACTTATGACTTTACTAACTGGGGGGCAAAGAGCAGGCACTTAGGCACTATAGCAGAGCTGCTTATAGGATTTGTCTCTGTCATGGAAGAGATTAAAATAAGAGTTACAGAGATGGGGACAGAGACAGAGTATGATGTCACTGTTATTCTTTTGCCTGGATAAAAATGCTAATCCCACGAAAGGAAATCAAGGAAGACAAGCTAGTTTCCCCCCCTCTGAATTCCAATTGTGTTGACTGTATTTTCAGTACAGAATGACCATGTCAAGAGGCACTTGTGTCACAACTCTTTACAATGGATCTTTGTCATGTACTCAGACTTGGAATTCAGCCTCAATACACTCAGACAACAATGCCCTCTGATTCAAAGCACTATTGTGGTTCCAATGGCTCTTTCATACACATGCATGTGTGTCACACACACACGCTCCTTCAATGGCCATGCCTGTGTCTCATCCCTTGTCCGTCACACGCCATTCTAATTCCCTTGGAGAACAGTCCTACTTCTCAAACCCTCCCCTTTACCTTTCCTTTCCCTGCCGATCAACACCACTTCCTTTTATAATACCAGACCTCCTGATACCCTGAAGGAGCGGTTGAAATTAGCACCAGGGGAAAGAGCGAGAGAGAGAGAGACGTACACATGCATGCACACACTCCCAGAGAGGGTGGTAAGCCTGTCGAGCCCTTTCTTAGTGCCCTTGACCTTTCCCAGTGCCCTTTTCCAGTGTCCAAGGGCCACATCTTTGACCTTCAGAGGATCACTCATTCATGGGAGAGCGAAGCTCAGAACCCGTGAAGAGTGGCTGATGATGACACCATGCTCCCCTGCTGTACAGAGCTGTCCACCTACTCAGTCCTCAGGCAACCAGCTACTTGTCAGTCAGCTGCTATTCTCTCTGTCTCTCTCTCATCCTGTTTGTATACTTGATATGCGGAAAAAGTCTCCTGTCTCCCTGTGTTTGTGGCTTCCCCTCTGCCTCTAGCAGAAAACCTTCCTGACCACACACAGACCCAATGTGGTTCTTTCCTAAAGAGACTTTGTCTTTAATCGAATCTTGTTCATACCTGAAATTGTTGCCTCAGGCTATGTACTGTTTCTAAGGAACATCATGTTCGACATTGGCCAGGGAAAAGTCTATGAAATAACTTCCATATGACATGTTTGTAAAGCCAACGCTGTACAGAAGTCAATCCCCCAAGTCTCCTTGCATGTCCGTTTATGAAAAATGAGTTGGTGCAATTACATTGTAAGAGGAATACAGTAATGCTGTGTTTTGATGAAAATATTATTTTTTTCAACATAAAGACCAGACAGAATGGCTCCTCTCTAGCTTTAGGGAAGAACACAATTGAAATAACAACAGAACCATGTTTTTGTTTATAACCGCATTGTAATTCAAGGACTCTGAGAACTGAATGGTCATGCTCTTGAGTGAGATGAATTGCCAGAACAAAGGATAACGAATAGTCAGCTAGGATACCACTTATTCATTCTGGTCAATTCAACTCAAAGATGATTCAAATCAAGACGTTTTTCTGATCCATCTATGTATCTCTGTATATAATGGGTCAGACGGTTTAACATTCGATGACACATCTTCTCTTGCCATTGCTGATGAGAGAGGGTCACACAGGCAACCCCCCTTCCCCGAACTCACCCTCCCCAAGACACGTTTACTTTTACCTAGCGTCTGACCCCATGTCCCACCTCCTCAATAGAACTCCTGTGGTTTGAGTCCTACTGCACTATACCGTCACATCACAGCAACAGCACGGCTTTAGATGGAGCTCCCTGTGGCTCCTACGACAGCTGAACCTGCTCTACAGAAGGGAGAATAAAGGCTCTTGTCTTATCTTCACTGCGACTTGATTCCTCTACCTTTTTACAGTGAGCCCCTCATGGCTCATTGGCTTCTCAAAGGCACTGTTTGCACAGAATAGGCAAGTGATCTCTACTTCAACATGGCATTCATTCACCTGTGATGTTTCTGAGTGTTCAGAGATACCGTGGTTTACCATTTTATGTCTGACAGTGAAAAAAAAAGATACTCCATGACAGGCATTTGAGTAGGCTTTATGTACAAATAGTACCTTAGTTTAGGTATTTTGACAGAGCGAGAGAGAGAGAGAGAGTGACAGAGAGAGAAAGAGAGAGCGTGAGAGCGAGTGAGAGAGAAAGAGAGAGAGAAAAAGAGAGAATGAAAGAGAAAGAGAGAGAGATAGGAGAGAGAAAGCGTGTGAGAGAGATGGATAATGCAGGTGCTGGTGGTCTTACCTGTCCACGGCAGGGTGGAAGAGAGGGCGTCCATCTTGTGGGGACAGGTAGCTGTAGGAGGCAGATCCTCCCACCACTCTGACCTTGAACAGCAACCCTGCATTCTATAGGGAGACACGGGCATTCAACGAGATAAGTGAGACATGAGATAAGACGAGGTAAGATGACACTAGAGGAGATATCGTACAAACTGTTTCTATAATACAAGTGCATTGTAATACTGTAAGAACACTGCGGGAGCAAGCAGTACGGTATCTTTCTTTTTACTAAAGTCAAAATGTATCACAAATGGGCATAGGTTCCACTCATAACAACAGCATTGTTAGCGGTGTCTCTAGCTCCACAGCTCCACCCTTGACTGAACAAGGTGCATTAGGAGATGAATTAGACAAGAGGGGCTAAGTTATTAGAAGGTAGAGAGGAGAATCACGTCGCAAATTAAACCTAATGGTCTCATTTGGAATGAAGGCCGCTGGAGAATAGAGCCGCAGCCAAGCATACAGAGAAATAAATGAGTAACGCTGCGTCCCAAACGTCAACCTGTTCCCTACACAGTGCACTACTAGAGCCATAGGGCTCTGGTCAAAAGTAGTGCACTGTGTAGGGAATAGGGTGTCACTTGGGATGCATCCTAGTTAATAAGACCGTAACAACCAAATGAAAATGGCAAAGAAGTATTTTGTTCGGGGGAGTGGACCATACATATGCGGTTGTGAGGCTATCTTTCGTAAGACCATAATGAACAAGTCATCGTTGATGAGCAATTAGGGTGAGTTAATAAGTGAGTTTAAGGGAAATTTGGAACTCGAGGGAACTTCTTTGGATGAGGGAGAGTGGAGTGAAAGTGAGTGGAGGAGGTGTGTGTGTGTGTGTTTGTGTGCATGTTGAAGATTAGATAAACACCTGTTTATTTAATGCCTGTGAAGATTTCATGTCATATCACTGTCTTTCTGGAGGATATTTGTACTACTTTTAATCTGTCTGGATTAGGGACAAATCAAGTGGGATTAAATATTAAACCGACATAGCCACGAGGAGAGAATATCCTTATCTTCCTTTTCAGCAAATGTTTGTATTTTTTGGGTACAGACACAAATGTATGGTGCAGAAAATACACCAAGCCTGGATGACTTGGTCAAAATCAAATGACACCCTATTCCCTATATAGTGCACTACTTCTGCATGGGGTGCCATTTCCAACACACATGGGATCCTTTTCAAAGAGACACATCCTCCCGGAGCCTCAAAGTTATCTGTCTCGTACATTCTGATCCAACTTGTAGATTTGATCCAACAGTTATCAGCATACTGCCGACTGAACCAAATCAAATGTTATTTGTCACATGCGCTGAACACAACATTACAGTGAAATGCTTATCCACGAGCCTCTAACCAACAATGCAGTTTAAAGAAAAATATGAAAAAAAAGTAACAGGTAATTAAAGAGCAGCTGTAAAATAACAATAGCAAGACTATATACAGGGGGTACCGGTACAGAGTCAATGTGCGGAGGCACCGGTTAGTCGAGGTAATTGAGGTAATATGTACATGTAGGTAGAGTTATTAAAGTGATAGATGATAACAACAGAGAGTACCAGCGGTGTAAAAGAGGGGGGGGGGGGCAATGCAAATAGTCTGGGTGGCCATTTGATTAGATGTTCAGGAGTCTTATGGCTTGGGGGTAGAAGCTGTTTAGAAGCCTCTTGGACCTAAACTCGGCGCTTGCCGTGCGGTAGCAGAGAGATCAGTCTATGACTAGGGTGGCTGGAGTCTTTGACCATTTTTAGAGCCTTCCTCTGACACCGCCTGGTATAGAGGTCCTGGATGGCAGGAAGCTTGGCCCCAGTGATGTACTGGGCCGTACGCACTACCCTCTGTAGTGCCTTGCGGTCGGAGGCCGAGCAGTTGCCATACCAGGCAGTGATGCAACCAGGATGCTCTCGATGGTGCAGCTGTAGAACCTTTTGAGAATCTGAGGACCCATGCCAAATCTTTTCAGTCTCCTGAGGGGGAATAGGTTTTGTCGTGCCCTCTTCAGGACTGTCTTGGTGTGCTTGGACCATGTTAGTTTGTTGGTGATGTGGACACCAAGGAACTTGAAGCTCTCAACCTGCTCCACTACAGCCCCGTCGATAAGAATGGGGGCGTGCCCTGTCCCCTTCTTCCTGTAGTCCACAATCATCTCCTTTGTCTGAAGTTGACACAATGCTAGAATGACTCATATGTAGGTGGGTACTAAAGCTTTTATGTAATATGGGATTTACCAAGTGCAAGATCTGACCTCTACAACACATGGTGTGGCAAGGAACTTACCACACCATTTTGATACAGATTTTTCTGCTCCCTAAATCATAATCCTTTATATGAACTGCAGCTTGGTCCATTGATAATGTATGAACTGCAGCTTGTTATGTTACTTTGATGTTAAGCTAATATGAAATGTGAATACAGATAGATAGATAGAAGATAGATAGATAGATAGATAGATAGATAGATAGAGAGGGTTCAAGGGAAGTTGAAGTATGTGATTACATAAAGTTTATACATTGAGCAGCCGACATGCATCAGTTATCTGATGTAACATTGTGTGAGCATGAAACATAGGGTCAAACTAAGGATCACATTAAAGGCCTAGTGCAGTCAAAAATGAGATTTTACTGTGTTTTATATATAGCTATACATACAGTGCCTTGCGAAAGTATTCGGCCCCCTTGAACTTTGCGACCTTTTGTCACATTTCAGGCTTCAAACATAAAGATATAAAACTGTATTTTTTTGTGAAGAATCAACAACAAGTGGGACACAATCATGAAGTGGAACGACATTTATTGGATATTTCAAACTTTTTTAACAAATCAAAAACTGAAAAATTGGGCGTGCAAAATTATTCAGCCCCCTTAAGTTAATACTTTGTAGCGCCACCTTTTGCTGCGATTACAGCTGTAAGTCGCTTGGGGTATGTCTCTATCAGTTTTGCACATCGAGAGACTGAAATTTTTTCCCATTCCTCCTTGCAAAACAGCTCGAGCTCAGTGAGGTTGGATGGAGAGCATTTGTGAACAGCAGTTTTCAGTTCTTTCCACAGATTCCCGATTGGATTCAGGTCTGGACTTTGACTTGGCCATTCTAACACCTGGATATGTTTATTTTTGAACCATTCCATTGTAGATTTTGCTTTATGTTTTGGATCATTGTCTTGTTGGAAGACAAATCTCCGTCCCAGTCTCAGGTCTTTTGCAGACTCCATCAGGTTTTCTTCCAGAATGGTCCTGTATTTGGCTCCATCCATCTTCCCATCAATTTTAACCATCTTCCCTGTCCCTGCTGAAGAAAAGCAGGCCCAAACCATGATGCTGCCACCACCATGTTTGACAGTGGGGATGGTGTGTTCAGCTGTGTTGCTTTTACGCCAAACATAACGTTTTGCATTGTTGCCAAAAAGTTCAATTTTGGTTTCATCTGACCAGAGCACCTTCTTCCACATGTTTGGTGTGTCACCCAGGTGGCTTGTGGCAAACTTTAAACAACACTTTTTATGGATATCTTTAAGAAATGGCTTTCTTCTTGCCACTCTTCCATAAAGGCCAGATTTGTGCAATATACGACTGATTGTTGTCCTATGGACAGAGTCTCCCACCTCAGCTGTAGATCTCTGTAGTTCATCCAGAGTGATCATGGGCCTCTTGGCTGCATCTCTGATCAGTCTTCCTCTTGTATGAGCTGAAAGTTTAGAGGGACGGCCAGGTCTTGGTAGATTTGCAGTGGTCTGATACTCCTTCCATTTCAATATTATTGCTTGCACAGTGCTCCTTGGGATGTTTAAAGCTTGGGAAATCTTTTTGTATCCAAATCCGGCTTTAAACTTCTTCACAACAGTATCTCGGACCTGCCTGGTGTGTTCCTTGTTCTTCATGATGCTCTCTGCGCTTTTAACGGACCTCTGAGACTATCACAGTGCAGGTGCATTGATACGGAGACTTGATTACACACAGGTGGATTGTATTTATCCTCATTAGTCATTTAGGTCAACATTGGATCATTCAGAGATCCTCACTGAACTTCTGGAGAGAGTTTGCTGCACTGAAAGTAAAGGGGCTGAATAATTTTGCACGCCCAATTTTTAAGTTTTTGATTTGTTAAAAAAGTTTGAAATATCCAATAAATGTCGTCCCACTTCATGATTGTGTCCCACTTGTTGTTGATTCTTCACAAAAAAATACAGTTTTATATCTTTATGTTTGAAGCCTGAAATGTGGCAAAAGGTCGCAAAGTTCAAGGGGGCCGAATACTTTCGCAAGGCACTGTATCCACACTATGAGTTTGGAATAATACTGTGAAACTGTGAAAATGATGATAATGCCCTTTTAGTGTAAGAGCTGTTTGAAAAGATTGGCTGAAATGTCTAGACTGTTTTGGTGGTGTAACGATGTACGCGGAAAGTCGGGAAGCAAGTTCAGGGAGTGAATCCGTTGAATAAATAAAAGAACAAAACAAGAAACACAAACAGCGCACCGACTTAGAACAGGAACAATGACGACTGGGGAAGAAACCAAAGGGAGTGACATATAAAGGGCAGGTAATCAAGGAGGTGACGGAGACCAGGTGAGTGTCATAATGCGCATAACGATGGTGACAGGTGTGCGCCATTTCGAGCAGTCTGGTGACCTAGAGGCCGGAGAGGGAGCCCTCGTGACTAGATGCACTGAGCAGAGTGGGGGAGTTATGTCAGCATCCATACATCACACTGTGGCTTCTGCCCTGATAACACACAGATTTGATCCAGAATACAGGGAGAGACTAAAGACAAGACCGGTATTACGTAGACCGGTATGTCCTCAGTTTGTTACAGTGGATCCACTATAGACATTATAAGTACTGTAAGCAATGAGCCCCTTCCCCTGGCCATCCTGCATTCACTATACACTGTAGGGCTACTCTACACACACATTAAGCAGGAACCATGGTTTGGTACACATGCATTATTTATGACATGACTTGAAAATGTATACTTATGTAACATTAACCTATTAAAAGCAGTACTGTAGTAATGAGGTTTGTGCAGTAGGCTATAGGCCCAAAACATTATCTCTGCATATTGCCCTGCCAATGCATTGTTGTTCTTCTCAGACCATATTAAATGGTTCAACATGGGAACATGATGCCTACCCGGCGCGCAGGGCAGCTGAATCAGGTGTACCTATCGTCAACAGTGTGAGACATATTTAAAAAATATTAATGTATGTTTTTTTTTTTTTACATAAATGACCGACTAGGAATGCCTTGGAGATCGACCGGTCAGTGACCACTGCTATAGACAATGACCCCCTCACACTTCACCTTGACACTTGCCTTTTATTCACACAACTATCCTCAGCTCCTAAGGCGGGCTGCCCTGTCGCTATGGGAGACGCCATGGTGATAGTGTAGTGTTTGACAAGGAGGCCTTATCCAGAGCAAACAGCGCTGGGCTCAAAGTCAAGGTAGTGCAAAGGGTGATAAGCCCCAAACAAGGTCCTACCCCCACAGAGAAGGAACTATTTCTTTACACCTAATGTTGACACACTGATATGCATCTCCACGGCAACAAGCTCTTTGTTAAGTTAACTCCGTCAAGCTGTGTGACCATCAACTGCACTGTCTGGTTCCCTTTATTTCTCATTCATAGCAAAGCTGTATGCAGACTGAATTCACAGTTAAGTTCCAGGACAGAATTATTGTTTGGCATTTACTTGTATTTGAGGCGTTTGTTTGACTCCCTGGGGGATCTTTCACTTCAAAGTGTAGTTTGTCCTGCTTTCTCATGTCATTCTTATTTGTTTTGTGGTAGAGGAAATTCACAAGATGTTGTGGCACCTCCTGTGGGTTTCTCAACAACATTCAGTGCCTTCAGAAAGTGTTCATACCCCTTGACACATTCTGTTGTATTACAGCCTGAATATAACATTTATTAAAATCATCTACAGACAATACCCCATAATGAAAAAATGAAGTTTTTAGAAAGAAAAAAAAAACAGCATCTCGCGCATCAGCAGGGGTGACCGGTCCGCTCTTGATCCCCGGGTTCGTCCCCTTTGACTGCGTCCTGCGGCAGGAGCCGCGCGTCGGGGAGGGGGTACGGTCACGTATACTCCCTCTCCGGCCTCTAGGTCTTCAGGCTGCTGATTAACCCGCACGCCTGTCACCATCGTCTCATGCACCTGTACCTCACGACACTCACCTGGACTCCCATCACCTCCTTGATTATCTTCCCAATATCTGTCACTCCCCTTGGTTCTTTCCTCAGGTCTCGTTGACTCTGTTTTCATGTCGGTGCGTTGTTTGTGTTACGTGCTTATTGTTTCAGTTATTTATTCAAACACTCACTCCCTGCCCTTGCTTCCCGACTCTCAGCGCACTTGTTACACATCTAGAGTTAATTACTATGGTGAGAGAACAATGGGGCTGTCCTGGCAGTTACAAGGAGCAGTGACACAGCAGATAATGTGTCTCAGGCAGAGTCTAAACTGACTGGGTGTAAATGGAGAGTCCTGAGACAGTCCCTACGGCCAATCCGGTTAAATGAACGCCTCCCGTTTGAAATGAAAGCCAACTCCCTCTCATGATGGGGTTATTTTATCCAGGAAGTTGTTGAGGACTCAAGAGCACACGGACGCACACACACGGTGGCTTGTGTCTTAAGAGTGTCTGCATACGTTCCAAATGGCGCCGGACGAAATGGCAGCAGTTTTACGGGCGCCTTATCAATTGTACTATTATGTGTGTTTTTTCGCGTTATTTGTAACTTATTTTGTACATAATGTTTCTGCCACCGTATCTTACGGCAAAAAATAACTCCTCCTAGGATTAGAAAAATAGTTCGTAAGGGGCCGCAGAAGGCGAGTGGGAAAGCTGCCGTTACTGTCAATATTACTCGCCAACATACAATCATTGGACAATAAATTAGACGAGGTACGATCACGAAAATCCTACCAACAGGACATCAAAAACTGTAACATCACATGTTTCACGGAATTGTGGCTGAATAATTTAATGGTTATTCAGCTAGCAGGGTATATACAGTGCCTTGCGAAAGTATTCGGCCCCCTTAAACTTTGCGACATTTTGCCACATTTCAGGCTTCTAACATAAAGATATAAAACTGTATTTTTTTTGTGAAGAATCAACAACAAGTGGGACACAATCATGAAGTGGAACGACATTTATTGGATATTTCAAACTTTTTTAACAAGTCAAAAACTGAAAAATTGGGCGTGCAAAATTATTCAGCCCCCTTAAGTTAATACTTTGTAGCGCCACCTTTTGCTGCGATTACAGCTGTAAGTCGCTTGGGGTATGTCTCTATCAGTTTTGCACATCGAGAGACTGAAATGTTTTCCCATTCCTCCTTGCAAAACAGCTCAAGCTCAGTGAGGTTGGATGGAGAGCATTTGTGAACAGCAGTTTTCAGTTCTTTCCACAGATTCTCGATTGGATTCAGGTCTGGACTTTGACTTGGCCATTCTAACACCTGGATATGTTTATTTTTGAACCATTCCATTGTAGATTTTGCTTTATGTTTTGGATCATTGTCTTGTTGGAAGACAAATCTCCGTCCCAGTCTCAGGTCTTTTGCAGACTCCATCAGGTTTTCTTCCAGAATGGTCCTGTATTTGGCTCCATCTATCTTCCCATCAATTTTAACCATCTTCCCTGTCCCTGCTGAAGAAAAGCAGGCCCAAACCATGATGCTGCCACCACCATGTTTGACAGTGGGGATGGTGTGTTCAGGGTGATGAGCTGTGTTGCTTTTACGCCAAACATAACGTTTTGCATTGTTGCCAAAAAGTTCAATTTTGGTTTCATCTGACCAGAGCACCTTCTTCCACATGTTTGGTGTGTCACCCAGGTGGCTTGTGGCAAACTTTAAACAACACTTTTTATGGATATCTTTAAGAAATGGCTTTCTTCTTGCCACTCTTCCATAAAGGCCAGATTTGTGCAATATACGACTGATTGTTGTCCTATGGACAGAGTCTCCCACCTCAGCTGTAGATCTCTGCAGTTCATCCAGAGTGATCATGGGCCTCTTGGCTGCATCTCTGATCAGTCTTCTCCTTGTATGAGCTGAAAGTTTAGAGGGACGGCCAGGTCTTGGTAGATTTGCAGTGGTCTGATACTCCTTCCATTTCAATATTATCGCTTGCACAGTGCTCCTTGGGATGTTTAAAGCTTGGGAAATATTTTTGTATCCAAATCCGGCTTTAAACTTCTTCACAACAGTATCTCGGACCTGCCTGGTGTGTTCCTTGTTCTTCATGATGCTCTCTGTGCTTTTAACGGACCTCTGAGACTATCACAGTGCAGGTGCATTTATACGGAGACTTGATTACACACAGGTGGATTGTATTTATCATCATTAGTCATTTAGGTCAACATTGGATCATTCAGAGATCCTCACTGAACTTCTGGAGAGAGTTTGCTGCACTGAAAGTAAAGGGGCTGAATAATTTTGCACGCCCAATTTTTCAGTTTTTGATTTGTTAAAAAAGTTTGAAATATCCAATAAATGTCGTTCCACTTCATGATTGTGTCCCACTTGTTGTTGATTCTTCACAAAAAAATACAGTTTTATATCTTTATGTTTGAAGCCTGAAATGTGGCAAAAGGTCGCAAAGTTCAAGGGGGCCGAATACTTTCGCAAGGCACTGTAGGCTGTACCGGCTAAGACGAGGGGAGGGGGGGGGGGGGGGGGGGGGGGGGGTGGTCTGTGCATATTTGTAAACAACAGCTGGTGCACGAAATCTAAGGAAGTGTCTACATTTTGATGGCCTGAAGTAGAGTATCTTATGATAAACTGTACACAACACTATTTGCCGATAGAGTTTTCATCTATACTTTTCGTGGCTGTTTATTTACCACCACAGACAGATGCTGGCACTAAGACTGCACTCAGTTAGCTGTATAAGGAAATAGGCAAACAGGAAACCGCTCACCCAGAGGCAGCGCTCCTAGTGGCCAGAGACTTTGATGCAGGGAAACTTAAATCAGTTTTACCTAATCTCTATCAACGCGCAATTGGAGGGAAAAAACATTCTAGATCACCTGTACTGCACACACAGAGACGCGTACAAAGCTCTCCCTCGCCCTCCATTTGGTAAATCTGACCACAATTCTATCCTCCTGATTCCTGCTTACAAGCAAAAATTAAAGCAGGAAGCACCAGTGACTCGGTCTTTAAAAAAGTAGTCAGATGAAGCAGATGCTAAACTACAGGACTATTTTGCTATCACAGACTGGAACATGTTACTCATACTCAGCTAATTGGATGCAGTCTATCATAGTGCCATCTGTTTTGTCACCAATGCCCCATATACTACCCACCACTGCGACCTGTATGCTCTCGTTGGCTGGCCCTCGCTTCATATTTGTCAACAAACCCACTGGCTCCAGGTCATCTATAAGTCATTGCTAGGTAAAGCCCCGCCTTATCTCAGCTCACTGGTCACCATAGCAGCACCCACCTGTAGAACGTGCTCCAGCAGGTATATTTCACTGGTCACCCCCAAAGCCAATTCCTCATTGGTCGCCTTTCCTTCTAGTTCTCTGCTGCCAATGACTGGAATGAACTGCAAAAATAACTGAAGCTGGAGACTCATATCTCCCTCACTAAGTTTAAGCATCAGCTGTCAGAGCAGCTCACAGATCACTGCATCTGTACATAGCCCATCTGTTAATAGCCCATCCAACTACCTCATCCCCATACTGTTATTTGTTTATTTTTCTCCTTTTCACCCCAGTATCTCTACTTACACATTCATCTTATGCACATCAATCACTCCAGTGTTTAATTGCTATATTGTAATTATTTCGCCGCTATGGCCTATTTACTGCCTTACCTCCCTTAACATACCTCATTTTCACACACTGTATATAGACTTTTTCTATCGTATTATTGACTGTATGTTTGTTAATTCCATGTGTAACTCTGTTGTTGTTTGTGTCGCACTGCTTTGCTTTATCTTGGCCAGGTCGCAGTTGTAAATGAGAACTTGTTCTCAACTAGCCTACCTGGTTAAATAAAAGGTGAAATAAAAAATGTTCTGGGATTCTTCCGATTGCATTGAGGAGTACACCACATCAGTCACTGGCTTTATCAATAAGTGCATTGAGGACGTCGTTCCCACAGTGACTGTACGTACATACCCCAACCAAAAGCCATGGATTACAAGCAACATTCGCACTGAGCTAAAGGGTAGAGCTGCCGCTTTCAAGGTGCGGGACTCTAACCCGGAAGTTGATAAAAAATCCTGCTATGCCCTGCGACGAACCATCAAACAGGCAAAGCGTCAGTACAGGACTAAGATTGAATCATACTACACAGGCTACGACGCTCGTCTTATGTGGCAGGGCTTGCAAACTATTACAGACTACAAAGGGAAGCACAGCTGCGAGCTGCCCAGTGACACGAGCCAACCAGACGAGCTAAATCACTGCTATGCTCGCTTCGATGCAAGCAAACACTGAGGCATGCATGAGAGCATCAGCTGTTCCGGAACACTGTGCGATCACGCTCTCAAGTAGCCGACGTGAGTAAGACCTTTAAACAGGTAAACATTCACAAGGCCGCGGGGCCTGACGGATTACCAGGACGGACGTGTGCTCCGTGCATGTGCTGACCAACTAGCAGGTGTCTTCACTGACATTTTCAAAACGCTCCTGATTGAGTCTGAAATACCAACATGTTTCAAGCAGACCACCATAGTCCCGGTGCCCAAGAACACTAAGGCAACCTGCCAAAATGACTACAGACCGAAGCACTCATGTGCATAGCCATGAAGTGCTTTGAAAGGCTGGTAATGGCTCACATCAACACCATTATCCCAGAAACCCTAGACCCACTCCAATTTGCATACCGCCCAAACAGATCCACAGATGATGTAATCTCTATTGCACTCTACACTGCCCTTTCCCATCTGGACAAAGGAACACCTACGTGAGAATGCTATTCATTGACTACAGCTCAGCGTTCAACACCATAGTGCCCTCAAAGCTCATTACTAATCTAAGGATCCTGGGACTCAACACCTCCTTCTGCAACTGGATCCTGGACTTCCTGACGGGCCGTCCCCAAGTGGTGATGGTAGGTAGCAACACATCTACCACGCTGATCCTCAACACTGGAGCCCCTCAGGGGTGCGTGCTCAGTCCCCTCCTGAACTCCCTGTTCACCCACGACTGACGAGACAGCCTACAGGGAGGAGGTCAGAGACCTGGCCGTGTGGTGCCAGAATAACAACCTATCCCTCAGCGTAACCAAGACTAAGGAGATGATTATGGACTACAGGAAAAGGAGGACCGAGCATGCCCCCATTCTCATCGACGGGGCTGTAGTGGAGCAGGTTGTGAGCATCACCACATCACCAACAAACTAGAATGGTCCAAACACACCAAGACAGTCGTGAAGACGGCACGACAAAGCCTATTCCCTCAGGAAACTAAAAAGATTTGGCATGGGTCCTCAGATCCTCAAAAGGTTCTACAGCTGCAACATCGAGAGCATCCTAACTGGTTGCATCACTGCCTGGTTCGGCAACTGCTCGGCCTCCGACCACAAGGCACTACAGAGTACGGCCCAGTACATCACCATCCAGGACCTCGACACCAGGCTCTGTCAGAGGAAGGCCCTAAAAAATTGTCAAAGACCCCAGCCACCCAGGTCATAGACTGTTCTCTCTACTACCACATGGCAAGCAGTACCGGAGCGCCAAGTCTAGGACCAAAAGGCTTCTCAACAGCTTTTACCCCCAAGCCATAAGAATTCTGAACAGGTAATCAAATGGCTACCCGGATTACTTGCATTGTGTCCCCACCCCCCTTTTACGCTGCTGCTACTCTCTGTTTATCATATATGCATAGTCACTTTAACTATACATTCAGGTACATACTACCTCAATTAGCCTGACTAACCGGTGCCCCCGCTCATTGGCTACCCGGACTATCTGCATTGTGTCCCGCCACCCACCAACCGCCAACCCCTCTTTTACGCTACTGCTACTCTCTGTTTATCATATAAGCATAGTCACTTTAACCGTACCTCCATGTACATACTACCTCAATTAGCCCGACTAACCAGTGCCTGTATATAGCCTCGCTACTGTTTATAGTGAAAAATAACAGTAGCGAGGCTGTTTTTTTTTACTATAGTTTTTTTATTTCTTTACTTATCTATTGTTCACCTAATACCTATTTTTTACTTAGAAATTGCATTGTTGGTTAGGGCCTGTAAGTAAGCATTTTACTGTAAGAATACCTGTTGTATTCGGCACACGTGACAAATAAACTTTGATTTGTATGTCATTATGTGTGTGTGTGTGTGTGTGTGTGTATGAGAGACTCACTAGATCATTAGGATCTCCACCACTCTCCATTACGTGCATATTGGTAGGCTGAATGTTATTTGTGGTGTTAATAACACTAGGTTGTTCAGGTAGAATGTACTACTGTTTCAGGTAGTAAACAGTCAGAACCAGTAGTAGTAAATGAATGGTAGTGACCAGTGGTGCCAGTCTTATCTGACCTGAGCCTGTGATCCGTTCAGCATCAGGTAATAGAGCTTGCTGAGGATACTCTGCTGGAGCTGGTCCCAGGACAGGGTACGCTCCTCTCTCATGAGGAAGGGAGGGCCGAACCTGGAGGGGGGAGGGGTGAAGGAGAGAGAGAGAGAGAGAGAGAGAGAGAGAGAGAGAGAGAGAGAAGGAAGAAGAGGTAAAGAGATGAGCGAGAGGGAGGAAGAGAGAGAATGTGTTTTTTTAAATGATGGATTCACATTTCCAATAGCATTATGTGGATTTGAGAGAGAACTAGTCAGTCAGTGATCCCAATGATAAAACCTAGAAGAAAGTATTTTCAATGAATTGAACATATTTTTTTATCTACTGCTTAGATTGGTTTTCTCATAAAACCGGAGAAGGCTGTTTTGAGACTTCAGTGTGTGTGTGTGTGTGTGTCTGTGTGAAGCATAGTCTGTCCTTGCCACCAGTGCCACCCCGTCCCTCAAACTGGTTTATTAGAGTGAGCAGGTAAGCCATTGTTTACTGTTATGGGAATTGTTTCTCCTTTAGGTTAGCCCAAGGCCCAAACTCTACCCCAAAGACATGTATGATCATCATCCATTCAAACGTTCTACTAGACACAAGGTGAGCCCAGGGTTAATATCCTCAACTTTGGAAGTTTGCTTGGGGTTATTGTCCATTTGGAAGACCCATTTGTGACCAAGGTTTAACTTCCTGACTGATGTCTTGAGATGTTGCTTCAATATATCCCCATAATTTTCCTTCCCTCCTGCAGCAAAGCAACATGATGCTGCTACCCCCGTGCTTCACGGCTGGGATGGTGTTTTTTGGCTTGCAAACCTCCCCCTTTTTCCTCCAAACATAACGATGGCCATTATGGCCAAACAGTTCTATTTTTGTTTCATCAGACCAGACGGCATTGCTCCAAAAAGTACGATCTTTGTCCCCATTGGAGCAGTGGCTTCTTCCTTGCTGAGCGGCCTTTCAGGTTATGTCGATATGGGAGTCGTTTTACTGTGGATATAGATACATTTGTACCTGTTTCCTACAGCATCTTCACAAGGTCCTTCACTGTTGTTCTGGGATTGATTTGCACTTTTCACACCAAAGTACGTTCATCTCTAGGAGACAGAACGCGTCTCCTTCCTGAGCGGTATGACGGCTGCATGGTCCCATGGTGTTTGTACTTGCGTACAATTGTTTGTAGAGATGAACGTGGTACCTTCAGGCGTTTGGAAATTGCTCCCAAGGATGAACCAGACTTGTGGAGATCTACAATTTATTTTCTGAGGTCTTGGCTGATTTATTTAGATTTTCCCATGTCAAGCAAAGAGGCACTGAGTTTGAAGGTACATCCACAGGTACACCTCTAATTGACTCAAATTATGTCAATTAGCCTATTCGAAGCTTCTAAAGCCATGACATCATTTTCTGGAATTTTCCAATCTGTTTAAAGGCACAGTCAGCTTAGTGTATGTAAACCTCTGACCCACTGGAATTGTGATACAGTGAATTATAAGTGAAATAATCTGTCTGTAAACAATTGTTGGAAAAATTACCTGTGTCATGCACAAAGTAGATGTCCTAACCGACTTTGTTACGGTGCGTGAATGAGGACCCAAAAGCGAATCAACTTAAACAGAGCTTCTTTAATTACCAAACATAGGTAGGCTCAGATGGACCGGCAGATTCCGACAGGACAGGACAAGGTTACAGCAAACATGACGACAGTCTGGTTCAGGCATGAATGACACAAACAAACAAGAATCCGACAAGGACAGGAGCAGAAACAGAGAGAGATATAGGGACCTAATCAGAGGGAAAAAAGGGAACAGGTGGGGAACGGGGTGAATGGGTAGTTAGAGGAGACAAGGGACAGCTGGGGGAAAGCGGGGGAGAAAAGGTAACCTAACACGACCAGCAGAGGGAGACAGGGTGAAGGGAAAGGACAGAGACAAGACAACATGACAGTACATGACAGTACCCCCCCACTCACCGAGCGCCTCCTGGCGCACTCGAGGAGGAAACCTGGCGGCAACGGAGGAAATCATCAATCAGCGCACGGTCCAGCACGTCCCGAGAGGGAACCCAACTCCTCTCCTCAGGACCGTACCCCTCCCAGTCAACTAGGTACTGATGACCACGGCCCCGAGGACGCATGTCCAAGATTTTACGGACCCTGTAGATAGGTGCGCCCTCGACAAGGATGGGGGGGGGGGGGGGAAGACGAGCGGGGGCGCGAAGAACGGGCTTAACACAGGAGACATGGAAGACCGGGTGGACGCGACGAAGATATCGCGGAAGAAGAAGTCGCACTGCGACAGGATTAATGACCTGAGAGATACGGAATGGACCAATGAACCGCGGGGTCAACTTGCGAGAAGCCGTCTTAAGGGGAAGGTTCTGAGTGGAGAGCCAAACTCTCTGACCGCGACAATATCTAGGGCTCTTAGTTCTACGCTTATTAGCAGCTCTCACAGTCTGCGCCCTATAACGGCAAAGTGCAGACCTGACCCTCTTCCAGGTGCGCTCGCAACGTTGGACAAAAGCCTGAGCGGAGGGGACGCTGGACTCGGCGAACTGAGATGAGAACAACGGAGGCTGGTACCCGAGGCTACTCTGAAAAGGAGATAGCCCGGTCGCAGACGAAGGAAGCGAGTTGTGGGCGTATTCTGCCCAGGGGAGCTGTTCTGACCAAGACGCAGGGTTGCGAAAAGAAAGACTGCGTAAGATGCGACCAATAGTCTGATTGGCCCGTTCTGCTTGACCGTTAGACTGGGGGTGAAAGCCGGAAGAGAGACTGACGGAAGCCCCAATCAAACGGCAAAACTCCCTCCAAAATTGAGACGTGAATTGCGGACCTCTGTCCGAAACGACGTCTGACGGAAGGCCATGAATTCTGAAAACATTCTCGATGATGATTTGTGCCGTCTCTTTAGCAGAAGGAAGCTTAGCAAGGGGAATGAAATGAGCCGCCTTAGAGAACCTATCGACAACCGTAAGAATAACAGTCTTCCCCGCTGACGAAGGCAGTCCGGTGACAAAATCTAAGGCGATGTGAGACCACGGTCGAGAGGGAATAGGAAGCGGCCTGAGACGGCCGGCAGGAGGAGAGTTACCGGACTTAGTCTGCGCGCAGACCGAACAAGCAGCCACGAAACGACGCGTGTCATGCTCCCGGGTGGGCCACCAGAAACGCTGGCGAATGGAAGCAAGCGTACCCCGAACGCCAGGGTGGCCGGCTAACTTGGCAGAGTGAGCCCACTGAAGAACGGCCAGACGAGTAGGAACGGGAACGAAAAGAAGGTTCCTAGGACAAGCGCGCGGCGACGGAGTTTGAGTGAGTTCTTGCTTTACCTGCCTCTCAATTCCCCAGACAGTCAACCCGACAACACGCCCCTCAGGGAGAATCCCCTCGGGGTCAGTGGAGGCTACTGAAGAACTGAAGAGACGAGACAAAGCATCAGGCTTGGTGTTCTTAGAGCCCGGACGATAAGAAATCACGAACTCGAAACGAGCGAAAAACAGCGCCCAACGCGCCTGACGCGCATTAAGTCGTTTGGCAGAACGGATGTACTCAAGGTTCCTATGGTCAGTCCAAACGACAAAAGGAACGGTCGCCCCCTCCAACCACTGTCGCCATTCGCCTAGGGCTAACCGGATGGCGAGCAGTTCGCGGTTACCCACATCATAGTTACGTTCCGACGGCGACAGGCGATGAGAAAAATACGCGCATGGGTGGACCTTGTCGTCAGAGAGGGAGCGCTGAGAAAGGATGGCTCCCACTCCCACCTCTGACGCGTCAACCTCGACAACGAACTGTCTAGAGACGTCAGGTGTAACAAGGATAGGAGCGGATGTAAAACGATTCTTGAGGAGATCAAAAGCTCCCTGGGCGGAAACGGACCACTTAAAGCACGTCTTGACAGAAGTAAGGGCTGTGAGAGGAGCTGCCACCTGACCGAAATTACGGATGAAACGACGATAGAAGTTCGCGAAGCCGAGAAAGCGCTGCAGCTCGACGCGTGACTTAGGGACGGGCCAATCAATGACAGCTTGGACCTTAGCGGGATCCATCTTAATGCCTTCAGCGGAAATAACAGAACCGAGAAATGTGACGGAGGAGGCATGAAAAGTGCACTTCTCAGCCTTCACAAAAAGACAATTCTCTAAAAGGCGCTGGAGGACACGTCGAACGTGCTGAACATGAATCTGGAGTGACGGTGAAAAAATCAGGATATCGTCAAGGTAAACGAAAACAAAGATGTTCAGCATGTCTCTCAGGACATCATTGACTAATGCCTGAAAGACAGCTGGAGCGTTAGCGAGGCCGAAAGGAAGAACCCGGTATTCAAAGTGCCCTAACGGAGTGTTAAACGCCGTCTTCCACTCGTCCCCCTCCCTGATGCGCACGAGATGGTAAGCGTTACGAAGGTCCAACTTAGTGAAAAACCTGGCTCCCTGCAGGATCTCGAAGGCTGAAGACATAAGAGGAAGCGGATAACGATTCTTCACTGTTATGTCATTCAGCCCTCGATAATCTATGCAGGGGCGCAGAGACCCGTCCTTCTTCTTGACAAAAAAAAACCCCGCTCCGGCGGGAGAGGAGGAGGGGACTATGGTACCGGCGTCAAGAGCTACAGACAAATAATCTTCGAGAGCCTTACGTTCGGGAGCCGACAGAGAGTATAGTCTACCCCGGGGGGGGGTGGTTCCCGGAAGGAGATCAATACTACAATCATACGACCGGTGTGGAGGAAGAGAGGTGGCCCTGGACCGACTGAACACCGTGCGCAGATCGTGATATTCCTCCGGCACCCCTGTCAAATCACCAGGCTCCTCCTGTGAAGAAGAGACAGAGGAAACAGGAGGGATAGCAGACATTAAACATTTCACATGACAAGAGACGTTCCAGGAGAGGATAGAATTACTAGACCAATTAATGGAAGGATTATGACAAACTAGCCAGGGATGGCCCAAAACAACAGGTGTAAAAGGTGAACGAAAAATTAAAAAAGAAATGGTTTCACTATGATTACCAGAAACAGTGAGGGTTAAAGGTAGCGTCTCACGCTGAATCCTGGGGAGAGGACTACCATCCAGGGCGAACAAGGCCGTGGGCTCCTTTAACTGTCTGAGAGGAATGTCATGTTCCCGAGCCCAGGTCTCGTCCATAAAACAGCCCTCCGCCCCAGAGTCTATTAAGGCACTGCAGGAAGCTGACGAACCGGTCCAGCGTAGATGGACCGACAAGGTAGTGCAGGATCTTGAAGGAGAGACAGGAGTAGTAGCGCTCACCAGTAGCCCTCCGCTTACTGACGAGCTCTGGCCTTTTACTGGACATGAAGTGACAAAATGACCAGCGGAACCGCAATAGAGACAGAGGCGGTTGGTGATTCTCCGTTCCCTCTCCTCAGTCGAGATGCGGATACCTCCCAGCTGCATGGGCTCAGCACCCGAGCCGGCAGAGGAAGATGGTAGTGATGCGGAGAGGGAGGCGACGGAGAGCGCGAGCTCCTTTCCACGAGCTCGGTGACGAAGATCAACCCGTCGCTCAATGCGAATAGCGAGTTCAATCAAGGAATCCACGCTGGAAGGAACCTCCCGGGAGAGAATCTCATCCTTTACCTCTGCGCGGAAACCCTCCAGAAGACGAGCGAGCAAGGCCGGCTCGTTCCAGCCACTGGAGACAGCAAGAGTGCGAAACTCAATAGAGTAGTCTGTTATGGATCGATTGCCTTGACATAGGGAAGACAGGGCCCTGGAAGCCTCCTCCCCAAAAACAGATCGATCAAAAACCCGTATCATCTCCTCCTTAAAGTCTTGATACTGGTTAGTACACTCAGCCCTTGCCTCCCAGATTGCCGTGCCCCACTCACGAGCCCGTCCAATAAGGAGAGATATGACGTAGGCGACACGAGCAGTGCTCCTGGAGTAAGTGTTGGGCTGGAGAGAAAACACAATATCACACTGGGTGAGGAACGAGCGGCATTCAGTGGGCTCCCCAGAGTAACACGGCGGGTTATTGATTCTGGGCTCCGGAGATTCGAAAGCCCTGGAAGTGGCCGGTGGATCGAGGCGGAGATGGTGAACCTGTTCTGTGAGGTTGGAGACTTGGGTGGCCAGGGTCTCAACGGCATGTCGAGCAGCAGACAATTCCTGCTTGTGTCTGCCTAGCATCGCTCCCTGGATCTCGACGGCTGAGTGGAGAGGATCCGAAGTCGCTGGGTCCATTCTTGGTCGGATTCTTCTGTTACGGTGCGTGAATGAGGACCCAAAAGCGAATCAACTTAAACAGAGCTTCTTTAATTACCAAACATAGGTAGGCTCAGATGGACCGGCAGATTCCGACAGGACAGGACAAGGTTACAGCAAACATGACGACAGTCTGGTTCAGGCATGAATGACACAAACAAACAAGAATCCGACAAGGACAGGAGCAGAAACAGAGAGAGATATAGGGACCTAATCAGAGGGAAAAAAGGGAACAGGTGGGGAACGGGGTGAATGGGTAGTTAGAGGAGACAAGGGACAGCTGGGGGAAAGCGGGGGAGAAAAGGTAACCTAACACGACCAGCAGAGGGAGACAGGGTGAAGGGAAAGGACAGAGACAAGACAACATGACAGTACATGACAGACTTGCCAAAACTATAGTTTGTTAACAAGAAATGTGTGGAGTGGTTGAAAAACGAGTTTTAATGACTCCAACTTAAGTGAATGCAAACCTCCGACTTCAACTGTAACTACTCAATGGGCTGGTTACCTGGACACATTACTGGAGAATCTCTATTGCATTTTAGTCCAGGACTGAGCTTCATCTGTGTCTGTGAAAATGGCCCAATATCAGCCGTTAACACCATTATGAGGTTATGATCTGTAGGCTTTTCCTCTGTTGTAAAGACAGTTGGGGGGAAAGAGAGAGAGAGAAGGTTTCTGTCAAACAGGCAGCAATCTGAGCCAACCACAGTTGACATGTGCCAGTCAGGGGGCATGGGATGAAACAGAGACACACGGGGCTGAGATGAGGCCTCCACAGGTACTCAAATATCCTCCTGACATTAACAGGCTGACCATGAGAATATCCCTCCTCTGTTTCCCAGTACACACACACACGTATGTGCACAAATGAGCATACAGTGTGTGGAGGAGTGTGTGGAGGAGGGAGCAGACAGACAGTATATGACAGCATACACAACTCAAAATGACTTTTTGATTGACAGGCATGGGCCAATAGTGTGCAGTTGGCTGGAGTGAGTGTTATTACCTCTCTCTCTCTCTCTCTCTCTCTCAATTCAAATTAAGTGCTTTATTGGCATGGAAAACACATGTTAACATTGCCAAAGCAAGTGAAATAGATAATAAACAAAAGTGAAATAAACAATACAAATGAACAGTAAACATTAGACTCCCAGAAGTTCCAAAAGAATAAAGACATTTCAAATGTCATATTATGTCTATATACAGTGTTGTAATGATGTGCAAATAGTTCAAATACAGAAGTGAAAATAAATAAACATAAATATGGGCTGAATTTACAATGGTGTTTGTTCTTCACTGGTTGCCCTTTTGTTGTGGCAACAGGTCACACATCTTGCTGCTGTGATGGCACACTGTGGTATTTCACCCAGTAGATATGGGAGTTTATCAAAATCGGGATTGTTTTTAAAATCTTTGTGGATCTGTGTAATCTGAGGGAAATATGTCTCTAATATGGTCATATATTTGGCAGGAGGTTAGGAAGTGCAGCTCAGTTTCCACTTCATTTTCTGGGCAGTGTGCACATACAGTAGCAGGTCTTCTCTTGAGAGCCAGGTCTGCCTACGGCGGACTTCCTCAACAGAAAGGCTATGCTCACTGAGTCTGTACAGAGTCAAAGCTTTCCTTAAGTTTGGGTCAGTCACAGCTGTCAGGTATTCTGCCACTGTGTACTCTCTGTTTAGGGCCAAATAGAATTATAATTTGCAAGTTTTTTTTGTTAATTCTTTCCAATGTGTAAAGTACTTATCTTTTTGTTTTCTCATCATTTGGTTGGGTCTGATTGTGTGGCTGTCCTGGGGCTCTGTGGGGTGTGTTTGTGAACAGAGACCTAGGACCAGCATGCTTTGGGGACTCTTCTCCAGGTTCATCTCTCTGTAGGTTTAGATAATTAGCGGGAATCGGCCTATTTTTGCTCTCTCTCTCATGGATATTGAATAATTCAAAGCTGTTTACTGGGATTTACAGTATTTGGTTTCTCTCAGGAGCGATGCTCCCTTTGATTCTCAGTAGGAAAAAATACATGTTTTAAAAGATGCCCAAAAATTATGTCATACCTGTATATCAGCCCAATTTCGATATTTTGCCCAAGTATTGGCAAAAGAGCTGATCTGATTGGTCAAAATACCAATTAGTGGAAAAAGATCAGAATTGTTCTGTCTGTGTAAACGCAACCTGTGTAATGTGAACTGGAAAATGGAACTACGTCCCTTGGGCCCAGTGGGTACTCGTTACAGCTGGAACTAGTAAAGAGAAAGCAGAGCTTTTGCCCTGATAAAATACACTCTGTTCAAACTGTTGGTGTATATCGTTTATCATAACTCCTCTGTTCACCCATGAGATACTATTTCGCTATAAACACCTCATATTTTCAAAATGGCCTACCTCCATCCCACCCAATCAACCAATCCAGACTCCCTCCATCCATCCCACCCAATCAACCAATCCAGACTCCCTCCCTCCCACCCAATCAACCAAACCTGACTCACCTGACAGCCTGCTGGCCGGAGCCTGCCGTGTTGCAGATTACGAGGAGGACCTTGGTGGAGCCACCGTGGTTCAGAAACTCTGAGGACAGAGTGGTCGATGGGGGTAACCTTTGACCATCTGGCCCTGAGGTGTACGGCGAGGATGGGAGGCTGTGGTGGTAGCCTGAAAGAGGAGAGAGAAGTTAAAGGTTAGACACGGGTCAAGAGAGAGGTCAAAGTTGAGCTCAGACACAAGGTCGTATACATAACGGGGGTAGCTTGTGCCAGAGTGTGCTTAAGAGGTGTTCTATCAGGTCTCAATGACTCAAAAAGCCACCATTTGACACCACCCACAACTGTGAAAACAAACCGTATTAAGTGAAAATCATTATACAATGGAGCAACGATTGTGATTTACCCAAAGGGTGGCGTTGTAAAATTGACTGTACACATTGATTCATCGTAGGTAATAGCCACAGGGGGAATGTGTAGGAGGCGGAATCTCTGTCTCCCGGGCAACGTAAACATTGTAAATGTTTAAATTATCTGAGGATTTAATTAAACACACTTGTTCAACGCCGCCAGGCAATTAATCACTGTAGAAATGTGTCACACACACACAGCGGTGCATGTACTGAGAGACTCTAATCATTCAGGAGCACAGGAAGTGTACTGTAACATCGTATCATGTCAACTCAGATATCGAAGCTGCCAGAGGCCACCAGTTGAGTACCAACGGATGTACAGTTGAAGTCGGAAGTTTACATACACCTTAGCCAAATTAATTTAAACTCAGTTTATCACAATTCCTGACATTTAATCCTAGTAAAAATTCCCTGTCTTTGGTCAGTTAGGACCAACACTTTATTTTAAGAATGTGAAATGTCAGAATAATAGAAGAGAGAATGATTTATTTCAGCTTTTATTTCTTTAATCACATTCCCAGTGGGTCAGAAGTTTACATACACTTAATTAGTATTTGGTAGCATTGCCTTACATTGTTTAACTTAGGTCAAAGGTTTCGGTAGCCTTCCACAAGTGTCCCACAAATTAATTTTGGCCCATTCCTCCTGACAGAGCTGGTGTAACTGAGTCAGGTTTGTAGGCCTCCTTGCTCCTTGCTAATTATGTCAATTAGCCTATTCGAGGCTTCTAAAGCCATGAAAAAAAGTAGATGTCCTAACCGACTTGCCAAAACTATAGTTTGTTAATGAGAAATTTGTGGAGTGGTTGAAAAACGAGTTTTAATGACTCCAACCTAAGTGTATGTAAACTTCCGACTTCAACTGTATTCACCAGTGCATGGCCTTTGGTGAGTAAGACTACATGAATGAATGATCAAGTATCCCATTTTACAAGATAAATTGAAATAGCTTTTGGCTTAGTTGATTCCTCTCAACCATCGAATAGTAAATCATGTGGAAGCTATTTTGACACCCTGTGTCATTCCTGTCTGCCCTTTTGACTGCTGCCTACCCATTCTCTCGCTCTCACCCTCTCGCCCCCCCCCCCCCCCCCCCCCCCCCCCCATTTCTGATATTGAATTCCCCACTGGGAAGATAAAAGGCACTGAAAGGCCAAAGCCAGTTTAATTTCCATCTACACTGAAAGGCCAGCCTGTTACCACAACTATAAGGAGCATACGCAAATAACTAAATACCAAGGACACAAAAGCTTACTTCTCCCACAAGACAATACAAGTATGCTATTTTAAACATATACAAAACCTCCTGAAATTACTCGGGAAAGCAGTGCTCTGTTGGGATAGCTGAGTCGGGGAGGAGTGCGGGTGGGTCTGTCTGTCTGGCTGCTGTATCTTCCAGACAGGGTCTGAGGGGAGAACCCCATGCCAGACTCTCATTCTCACACTCTCGCCCTCATTCCTTCTTTCTCAGCCAGCCAGGAGAGAGGGATTTATAGAGGGAGAGAGAGAGAGAGAGAGAGAGGGAGAGAGAGACAAGGAGGAGAGAGTGGGAGAGCAGTGCTAGTAGAAGGGGAGTGTCGCTGGAGTGTCTCTTCGGGGACTGAGCTGTTTAATTACAATTGTCACACTCACGTCTCCCTCCCTACTTCTGTCTCTCTATTGGTCTCTTTCCCCGCCCCCCTCTCTTTTTAGACCTACAATTTCACTATAATTTTTTCACACACAGACACACACACACTACAATTCTCTCTCTCTAGCTATTCCATTGATGCTTTGGGGCTTACCTACTCCAATATTCCATTGATGCTTACCCAATTATCTTCATTGTGTCAATACTGCAGTGAACAAAATCAGTGTCTAGAGTTGATTTACACTACCTTTCAAAAGTTTGGGGTCACAGACATTTCCTTGTTTTTAAAAGAAAGGCACATTTTCTGTTAAAATAACATACAATTGATCAGAAATGCAGTGTAAATGACCATTGAAGCTGGAAACAGCTGATTTTTAATGGAATATCTACATAGGCGTACAGAGGCCCTGTAACGGTTTTCTTTAGGTGAAGGAGAGTCGGACCAAAATGCAGCGTGGTATTCTTGATACATATTTAATAAAGAAGAAGAAAACACGAACAATACAAAAACAACAAACATAACGTGAAAACCTATACAGCCTATCTGGTGACAACAAACACAGAGACAGGAACAATCACCCACGAAACACTCAAAGAATATGGCTGCCTAAATATGTTTCCCAATCAGAGACAACGATAAACACCTGCGTCTGATTGAGAACCACTCCAGACAGCCATAGACTATACTGGATACCCCTACTAAGCCACAAACCCAATACCTAACAAAAACCCCATGACAAAACACACCACATACAAAACCCATGTCACACCCTGGCCTGACCAAATTAATAAAGAAAACACAAAATACTAAGACCAGGGCGTGACAGGCCCATTATCAGCAACCATCACTTCTGTGTTCCAATGGCACGTTGTGTAAGCTAATCCAGGTTTATAATTTTAAAAGGCTAATTGATCATTAGAAAAAACTTTTGCAATTATTTTAGCACAGCTGAAATTAAAGAAGCAATAAAACTGGCCTTCTTTAAACTAGTTGAGTATCTGGAGCAATTGGGGATTCAATTACAGGCTCAAAATGACCAGAAACAAAGCATTTTCTTCTGAAACTCGTCAGTCTATTCTTGTTCTGAGAAATGAAGGCTATTTCTTGCAAGAAATTGCCAAGAAACTGAAGATCTTGTACAACGCTGTGTACTACTCCCTTCACAGAACAGCATAAACTGGCTCTAACCAGAATAGAAAGAGGATGCGAGGCCCTGGTGCACAACTGAGCAAGAGAACAAGTACACTAGAGAGTCTAGTTTGAAAAACAGACGCCTCACAAGTCCTCAACTGGCAGCTTCGTTAAATAGTACCCGCAAAACACCAGTCTCAACGTCAACAGTGAAGAGGCGACTCCGGGAAGCTGGCCTTCTAGGCAGAGTTGCAAAGAAAACGCCATATCTCAGACTGACCAATAAAAATAAAAAAATGAAGGGCAAAAGAACACAGACACTGGACAGAGGAACTATACCTAGAAGGCCAGCATCCCGGAGTCGCCTCTTCAGTTGACGCTGAGACTTGTTTTTCTTTAATCAGCACAACAGTTTTCAGCTGTGCTAACATAATTGCAAAAGTGTTTTCTAATGATCAATTAGCCTTTTAAAATAATAAACTTGGATTAGCTAACACAACGTGCCATTGGAACACAGGAGTGATGGTTTCTGATAATGGGCCTCTGTACGCCCATGTAGATATTCCATTAAAAATCAGCTGTGTCCATCTACAATGGTCATTTACAACATTAACAATGTCTACACTGCATTTCTGATCAAGTTGATGCTATTTTAATGGACAAAACATTTGCTTTTCTTTCAAAACAAGGACATTTCTAAGTGACCCCAACCTTTTGAACGGTAGTGTATACTGACTTAAAATATAAACACAACATGTAAAGTGTTGGTCCCATGTTTCATGAGATTAAAATTAAAAGATCCAAGAAACGTTCCATACACACAAAAATCTTGTTTCTCTCTAATGTTGTGCACAAATTTGTTTACATCCCTGTTAGTGAGCATTTCTCCTTTGCCAAGATAATCCATCCACCTGACAGGTGTGGCATATCAAGAAGCTGATTAAACGCTGATTTAATGCTGATTAAACAGCATGCTGTCTCTGATCCACCTCTACGCAGACGACACCATTCTGTATACTTCCGGCCCTTCTTTGGACACTGTGTTAACAACCCTCCAGGCAAGCTTCAATGCCATACAACTCTCCTTCCGTGGCCTCCAATTGCTCTTAAATACAAGTAAAACTAAATGCATGCTCTTCAACCGATCGCTGCCTGCACCTACCCGCCTGTCCAACATCACTACTCTGGACGGCTCTGACTTAGAATACGTGGACAACTACAAATACTTAGGTGTCTGGTTAGACTGTAAACTCTCCTTCCAGACCCATATCAAACATCTCCAATCCAAAGTTAAATCTAGAATTGGCTTCCTATTTCGCAACAAAGCATCCTTCACTCATGCTGCCAAACATACCCATGTAAAACTGACCATCCTACCAATCCTCGACTTTGGCGATGTAATTTACAAAATAGCCTACTCAACAAATTGGATGCAGTCTATCACAGTGCAATCCGTTTTGTCACCAAAGCCCCATATACTACCCACCATTGTGACCTGTACGCTCTCGTTGGCTGGCCCTCGCTTCATACTCGTCGCCAAACCCACTGGCTCCATGTCATCTACAAGACCCTGCTAGGTAAAGTCCCCCCTTATCTCAGCTCGCTGGTCACCATAGCATCTCCCACCTGTAGCACACGCTCCAGCAGGTATATCTCTCTAGTCACCCCCAAAACCAATTCTTTCTTTGGCCGCCTCTCTTTCCAGTTCTCTGCTGCCAATGACTGGAACGAACTACAAAAATCTCTGAAACTGGAAACACTTATCTCCCTCACTAGCTTTAAGCACCAACTGTCAGAGCAGCTCACAGATTACTGCACCTGTACATAGCCCACCTATAATTTAGCCCTATCAACTACCTCTTTCCCAACTGTATTTAATTTATTTATTTATTTTGCTCCTTTGCACCCCATTCTTTTTATTTCTACTTTGCACATTCTTCCATTGCAAAACTACCATTCCAGTGTTTTACTTGCTATATTGTATTTACCTTGCCACCAAGGCCTTTTTTGCCTTTACCTCCCTTCTCACCTCATTTGCTCACATTGTATATAGACTTGTTTATACTTTATTATTGACTGTATGTTTGTTTTACTCCATGTGTAACTCTGTGTTGTTGTATCTGTCGAACTGCTTTGCTTTAACTTGGCCAGGTCGCAATTGTAAATGAGAACTTGTTCTCAACTTGCCTACCTGGTTAAATAAAGGTAAAAAAAAAAGAAAAAAAAGCTCATTACACAGGAGCACCTTGTGCTGTGGACAATAAAAGGCCACTCTAAAATGTGCAGTTTTATCACACAACACAATGCTACAGATGTCTCAAGTTTTGAGGGAGCGTGCAATTGGCATGCTGACTGCAGGAATGTCCACCAAAGCTGTTGCCAGAGAATGTAATGTTAATTTCTCTACCATAAACCACCTCCAACGCCATTTTAGAGAATATGGCCGTACACCCTACCGGCCTCACACCCTACCACACCAGCCCAGGACCTCCACACCCGGATTCCTCAGCTACGGTACCGTCTGAAAACAGCCACCCAGACAGCTGATGAAACTGAGGAGTCTTTCTGTCTGTAATAAAGCCCTTTTTTGGGGAAAAACTCAATATGATTGGCTGGGCCTGGCTCCCCAGTGGGAATGCCCTCCCAGGTCCACCCATGGCTGTGCCCCTGCCCAGTTATGTGAAATCCATAGATTAGGGCCTAATGAATATATTTCAATAGATTGATTTCATTATATGAACTGTAAAATCGTTGAAATGATTGCATGTTTGGTTTATATTTTTGTTCAGTATAGAAGATGTAGGGATGCAGGGTGGTCGCACGAGGACATTGGAACATTGTAGCGCACTGCACCAGAGCACCCGCAGCACCTGTCTCACATTCACATAGGAGGAGGGATACGTATTGTAATGAACACCAAAATAACTACGGCTCTAATCATTTTTTTTTTTTTTTTACAGTAACCCCCAGGGATCTACTTCTTCACCGCAGTTACTCAGGCCTACTTTTTTTTGCTTCACTCCTTTAAGCTAGTTTTAATATCAGAGCCTTATTTAAAACTGTGTTCCCTGAAGTACCATCATGCCGGATGACGACTCGATTATCTCTGTCTGACAAGATAGTGAGAATATATGAATATTGGCTCATTGATGATGACTTGACATACTAGTCTCTTTTATGACAGGGGGATTAAAACATAATACTTTTGAGATGTCAGTAGAAAAATAAAAGTGGGTTTACAACCTATTTGTGAATATAGGTCATAGGCATAAAGCTGTTGTTATCTGGCGAGCCTGCAGGCTTCAGCACATACAGAGCTGCTTCAGTTTAGTCTGGTCATAAAATTCCAGCTGGTTGTTGTGCCTGTGACTGCTGAATTGAATGCTCAACCTAAATCAATTATTATTGTGTAATAGTAAATACCACAAAATCCTTTTCAAATGCTTTTCTGCTCCTACAAGCGTAGTGTCTTGGTTTGTCACCTAGACAAGTGACCCCTGTTAATTCTGTTCACACTCTGTGCTAAAAATACCCAGGGGGTAGTGGGGTCCGGCGGAGGGCAGGAGAGGGGACAAGCCCCAGACAAGACAGACGTCCCGACATTTCCTGTGTCTGGTTGCCATCACCACGGGTGACCAGAGGACACCTGAGTTGTCTGCTGCTTGGATAAATGACAGATGGAGGAAAACGTCAGGGAGAGAGAGAGAGAGAGGGGGGGGGGGATATAAACCTCCCCCTCGCCGGATTCCAAACCTGCATCTCATCACCGCCACACCAGGTCCCAGGAGACCTTCCGACCTCTATGATTGATTCCACGGTTGCCTCCCGGTATCTCGGCAACATGTATCTTGATAAGTTATCTATCTGTGCCATCTATAGTGAATAAGTCAAAAAAGGAAACAGAGTCTTGGGTCTAAAATCCAGTAAATTATACGACACAGACAGTCAGAGATTATAGAGGCTGTAAGACAAGCAGAGGAAGCTCTAGCTCACTGATGGAATGTTGGTATGTGGTTGTAATCAGGCTGTTGCATCCTCTGTGGATGTATACCTAGAGTCTAAAACCACAACTACATAACTGGTATATTCACATGGATGGCATTCTTCACTGACTTTAAACCTGTTCCCTCCCTCTTTCTGAATGGCCATCTCCCCATCCTGCCTATCTCTGATTGGCTTGTGTAAAATATGCCATGACATTACTCCGGATGTTTACTCAGAAGTAAAGCATAACGGTGAGGAAATCAATTAACTCGTGTTTCTGAAGTAATTTTGTTGACGTAACAGTATATCAGTGCCAGAGATGAAACACCACGGCCCTGCTGCGAACAGCTAAAAGACTGTCTTTCAACGAAAAAAGGGCTCCAAAGTGGTTCCTCGGCTGTCCCAATAGATGTGTTAAAGGAGTCAATGGAACACAGACGTTTCATTGACCAGACTGGCGCACATTCAACAAATCTGATGGAACAAAGTGAATATTTGTCAAATCCGTCATGATTCATGTATTTTAACAGTCCCACAATGTGGTTACTTATGTCGATTTGGATATTTGGCTGTTTGCGCTGCATAACATGTAGAAGTTGTCCCCTTTTAGGTTTAGAAGAAGTGACTGCTTAATGAGAACTCCATTTCTTAAAAGCTGGTTGGCATAGCAACTCTAGCATTCAGAAATCAGTGGTGGTAGTCAAATAATGTTTTAACATAATTGCAAAAGGCTTTTCTGATGATCAATTAGCCTTTTAAAATGATAAACTTGGATTAGTTAACACAACGTGCCATTGGAACTCAGGAGTGATGGTTGCTGATAATGTGCCTCTGTACGCCTATGTAGATATTCCATTAAAAATCTGCCGTTTCCAGTTACAATAGTCATTTACAACATTAACAATGTCTACACTGTATTTCTGATCAATTTGATGTTATTTTAAATGGCCAAAAAATGTGCTTTTCTTTCAAAAACAAGGACATTTCTAAGTGACCCCAAACTTTTGAACAGTAGTGTATATAGGCATTAATATGGAGTTGGTCCCCCCTTTGCTGCTATAACAACCTCCACTCTTCTGGGAAGGCTTTCAACTAGATGTTGGAACATTGCTGTGGCTTCCATTTAGCCACAAGAGCATTAGTGAGGTAGGGCACAGATGTTGGGCGATTAGGTCAGGCTCACAGTATTCCAATTCACCCCAAATGTGTTCAATGGGGTTGAGGTCAGGGCTCTGTGCAGTCCAGTCAAGTTCTTCCACACTGACCATTTTTATATGGACCTTGCTTTGTGCACACAGGGCCATTGTCATGTTGAAACAGGAAAGGACCTTCCCCAAATTGTTGCCACAAATTTGGAAGCACAGAATTGTCTAGAATGTCATTGTATTATGTAGCGTTAAGAAATCCCGTCATTTGACTCTAGGGGGCCTAGCCCGAACCATGAAAAACAGCGTGATTCATCACTCCAGAGAATACGTTTCCACTGCTCCAAAGCCCAATGGTGGCGAACTTTACACTACCCCAGCCGACGCTTGTCATTGCGCATGTTGATCTTAGGCTTGTGTGCGGCAGCTTGGCCATGGAAAACCCAGTTTATGAATCTCCTGACAAACCGTTCTTGTGTTGATATTGGAACTCGGTAGTGAGTGATGTAACCAAGGACAGACCATTTTTAGTCACTATGCGCTTCAGCACTTGGCGGTCCCGTTCTGTGAGCTTGTGTGGCCTACCACTTTGCGGCTGAGCTGTTGTTGCTCGTAGACGTTTCCACTTCACAATAACAGCACTTACAGTTGATCAGGGCAGCTCTAGCAGGGCAGGAATTTGACAAACTGACTTGTTGGAAAAGTGGGTTCCTATGATGGTTCCACGTTGAAAGTCACTGAGTTCTTCAGTAAGGCCATTCTACTGCATATGTTTGTCTATGGAGATTGCATGGCTGTGTGCTCAATGTTATACACCTGTCAGCAACGGGTGTGGCTGAAAAAGCCAAACCCATTCATTTGAAGGGGTGTCCAGATACTTTTGTATGTGGTGCATGTGTACACAATGTCACAATCAAACACAAACTTTAACATGAAACAAATGTTTCCCATTCATCTTTCAAACTACAGTATTTCTAGAAGTACTTCTGACGATGGGTTTAAACAGCACATCATCAATCATTGAAGAACTGCCTTGTAAAAGCAGATGGAGATATGTGGGCTGAGCCATTGAGCACAGCTGGGCCTTTTTCTCAGCATTCTCTTCACCACCCATTAGCAGATACATCCACAACCTGTGTGTGTGTGTGTGTGTGTGTGTGTGTTGGTTTAAAGATGCTTGCCTTGAGTGTGTGAATATATAACAATACAATAACAATAACATGAGCTCACTAAAGGCAGATCTAATGGTCTCTGTGTAAGTGCTTACGCATCCTCCGCTGCTCCGACCAACACCTCAGAGCTACACAACATTCAACCCCAACCGTGTCTCCAGTCCACCGCTTTTAGCATTTTGATAGGATGAAAAGGAAACTCACACTGAGATTCTACCGGAGTTGCTTTCCATAGAACTCCTCTGTCCATTGTGAAGGGAGATGAATACTGAATACAGTGGTGGAGAAAGAGTGAGAGTGTGTGTGTGTGTGTTTTTGTGTCTGTGTTCATCGACAGATTCCTTTATCTGGGTGGATATGTCCCTGCTTCGCCACCTTTCCCAGAGGGCACCTCTTCTTTCACACAAACCCTCTCTCAGCCCTGATTCTCCGACCTCGCCAAACAGACAACTCTGTCTCTAGAGCTTGATAGACTCTTTGATTACCTCAGGGACAACAGGCCTTTTGTAGAGTAAGAGTGTCTAAAAAAGGAAAGGAAAGTTTCAGAGATTTCCTACATAAATGAAGGCATTTATGTACTGTATGTACTGTTCTGTTGAGAGATGAAATCGGATATTGTCATATCTGTATAAAGTTTCCTAGATTTTTTGTGTGTGTTTTCTATCATGAGCGCTTGACTCCATGGCTATACCACACTGTTTTCCCAAATACCAAATCTCATTACTACAGTGTATGAAGGAGAAGGGTTTATCCAATATCTCTAAGAATGTCTTCCTGTGGTTTCCAATAACTTCTAATATGAAAACTCAACAGAAATTCAGAACCATGAAACGGTGGAGACGATTCCTCCAGAGCAAAACGCCCATCCATAAAATCCATCTCTTAAAATAGACTGACTTCCGCCTAAAAACATCTCGCCTAAAGTTATATTTGTCTTTCTCTTCTGCCAGTGCGACACAAACGCATGCCATTGTTCTACCAGCCAGTGTGTATTTTATACCTCGCTCTCCCTCTCCTAATGTTTTCAACACATTTCTTAGGCTCTGTTAATTTTGACTCCCCACCAGGAGGTAATGGGCCTGATTCCCAGTCCCCCGCTGAGCTACTTCCTCTTATCCGACATGAGAAATCGAAACCATTCCTTCGCTAACCAAATTCCCCATTTCAATTTGGGACTTTTATTAGCCGGTGAGCAGATTGGCTTTGTGCCTCTGCTGTGCCCGCTGGGGCTCAGGTTGTGCCGATGTTGTAGAGAGAGTTATGAGATCCACACACGACACTGAGACAGACAGACAGGCAGACATGCCCGCACACACACACTCACATGAAATGAGATTACACACACAGGGCCATTAATCATGGTGTGGAGTCTGGACAGCCCCGGGGGTCAACTGTGTGACTGTCTGTCTGTAGCCCAAAGGGGGGAGTGATGCAGGCTAAGGCACATACGTACTAGCCAAAGGAGGGCTAGGTAGTGTGTGTGTGTGTGTGTGTGTGTGTGTGTGTGTGTGTGTGTGTGTGTGTGTGTGTGTGTGTGTGTGTGTGAGTGAGTCAGTGAGTCAGTGAGTCAGTGAGTGAGTGAGAGTGAGTGAGAGGGTGAGTTGTGACTGGCTGATTTGTCACAGGTTAAAAGAGCCAAGTGTCCATAATGATACATATTTCTACAGCGGAAGAGAGGGAGGGAGGTACTACAAGCTTAATACAGTCAATATGGGCCGTGACAGCAGTGGTTTGAATGCTAGTCCATATACGTAAGCGTCCGTTGTTTATTTCCGACGATGACAGCGGTTGCCTGACAGGTTGTCTTAATCTAACATGGCCCATTGAAATGAGGCTCTAACAGTCTGCCAAGGTTCCACATCATCTTTCTATGGCCACAAGAGTTAGGAATGTCTGGGTCTTGTTTGTGACAGACTCAGCAGACAGAGCCGTTAATGAATTAATTGTGGCTCATCATGAAAATATCATTACAGCCTAGCCTACATCCTGAAATATATTATCAACCCAGCCCCACTCTTCAGTATTACATTTCTACATTTGTTTGATAAAACAAAGAGGGTAAATGTGGTACTGGATGCTGAAACCACAGCATTATAGCGCCGTAATAATGCATGTATATTTCAATGGCTCATTTGATTACATCCACATCACCCAGGGGTTCTGACTGAGTGATGATTACAGATGATTACAGGATACTTAACCAGCACAATAAGGAGCACACTAACCAACGAGACAACAATAGAATGTAACAATATCTCATCACGTCCTCTCCCTCCCCACAGCTCTGTAAAGCTAACAGTGCGCGCGCACGCAAGCACACACACACACACACACACACACACACACACACACACACACACACACACACACAGTTACTCAGGCTTCTATTCAATCTATTCCATTAAAGCAATGAAGGCCCTATTCAATAAACCTGTTACGAGCGTTTAGCTGTTGTGAAATGACCCGCCATTGTTATGGAGACTGTGGGGTAGTTAAGATGGCAGGGAGCTGTCAGAAACAGTAATGACGCTTGCAGTAACTGAATGCATGTTATGTTGAGTCTAATCAGCTCAGTTCAGGTTTTGAATCATTACATTGGTAATAGGAGTTCATTCATCATTTACAGTAGAATGTATATAAAAAAAATAGAGTTATTGTATACATGTGTGCTTTTGAGTGCTAATGGGTGTGTCGGTGTGTGTGCCTCTTCCTCTCTCCTCTACCCTCAGTCTGATCACCTCTAGTAGCACCAGGACATTATTTTCTCTCCTCTGTCTCCAGGTGTTAAAGATATCGTTCTATCGTTCCCGGAGAGAGATTGAGGATCGTACATTTTTCATGACCCCTTTGAGCACATTATTGAATTATTGATGTGGCCCCTTTCAGGAGCTAAAGAACGTTGGAAAAACACAGTAAGGGTTTCATTTAGCGGTGTGTTGCTCTGAACGTAGCCCTGCCGGTCGGGCGTCCCCCAGGGATAAGAGTTAAGACACCCTCCTTTTGGACACGGGTCAACTAGATAGGAGTCAACAGGTGAAAAGAAGTGTGTGCGTACATGCGTGCACTCACCATATCAATAGTTAATTTGACACCGCCTGGCAAAGCTGGGGCTGATTTCAAAGGGAGGTGACGCAAGGCTGGCTCCATCTCATCCACGTTCACGATCCAAGAGAGAGTGAGCGTATGTGTGTGTGCATGTGTGTTGTGTGTGTGAGTGAGAGCGAGCCTTTACCTCAGTACATCAAGCCCTCAGCTAGATACAAGAACGTCAGAGACACTGTCTGAGAGAATTTAATAACCTAGACAGAAATACAGTACCTGTCCATGAAATGGCAAGAAATTGAAACGGCTAAGAACCTATAGCTCTATAGTGGTTGTCTGAACAAACACTATCCATTGTGCTGAAGCCAAAGAGCTAGAGAGAAAGAGAGAGAAAGAGAGAAAGAGAGAGAGAGAGAGACTTGGGGCTGTGGATGCAGCCATGGTTACCTGACATTCGCGTGGAGCCTCCCCGTGTGTGGAGGGGCGGAGCCTGGAAGGCATAGACCACATCACTCTCAGCAACGCTGGTCAGATCGTCGTCGTCAGAGAACGAACGCTGGAAGCCGGTGGCATAGAGCTCTGACAGGACCACCTGGATGGGGGGTGATGGAGGGAGGGAGAGAGAGAGAGAGAGAGAGAGAGAGCGAGGAGGAGATGGTTTAAAGAGATGTACATTGCTTAAAACCTCTTGAAGCTAGGGGGCACTATTTTTATGTTTGGAAAAATAATGTTCCCAAAGTAAATGGCCTATTTCTCAGGACCACATGCTACAATATGCATATAATTGACAGATTATGATAGAAAACACTCTAAAGTTTCCAAAACTGTCAAAATATTGTCTGTGAGTGTAACAGAACTGATATTGCAGGCGAAACCCTGAGAAAAATCAAACCAGGAAGTGGCTTCTATTTTGAAAACTCCATGTTCCATAGCCTCCCTTTGCTCCATTTAAAGGGGTATCAACCAGATTCCGTTTCCTATCGCTTCCTCAAGGTGTCAACAGTCTTTAGACTTGTGATTACACTTGTGATTTCATGAATATATATTTTTTAGTATTTAGTATTAGTATTTTTTTTAGTATTTTTTAGTAATATTATGTGAATGTGGCGCTATGCTATTCAGCGGTTGTTGATGACAATTATCCCGCTAAAGGGATTGGTAGCGTCAAGAAGTTAATACAGACACTTAGCACGGAAGTAGACTTTATGTATAAACAGCCATGGACATGGCTACGTGGCTTAGCATGGCGGTCAAACACACACATACACAGGCTAATAGTTGTAGACAGACAAGCTATAGAGGACAAACAGGGAATGTATGTGACAAAGCAAACAGGGCAGACATGCTATATTTGTGTTAAAAGTCTGTTCAAGATCCTTCTCGAGTAAACACATATTAAAGGCCCAGTGCACTCGAAAATGTGATTTTCCACCCTATGGGGTTGGAATCAAATTGACGTTTTGAAAATGATGATAATGCTCTTAAAAGCTATTGGAAAAGATTGCCAGAAATAGCCGTCTGTTTTGGTGGGATGCAGTTTTGGCCTGCCTGGTGACATCACCCCTCCCCACAACTCCCTGACAGTCCTAGCAAAACTCTTGTGTCGGGATTTGACTATAACATTAATCATTAATTATTTATCTAATTAACTAACTGTGTTTAATTGTTACCCGATTCAATTAATCATGTAACAATTAACTCATTATGATCTGGGGCACCACGAGAGTGGTTCTTTAAAGCGTTACCATCTCCCAAATTAAACTCTAAAAGGACTTTTAGACCTTTTATCACATCTATAAACAGTCAACTTATTAGTCATAACCTCCTATCATATCACCATTCTGAACAGTCATAACCTCCTTGCATCTGCAAAAACCTGAGCTTTACTTATGATTCAGTACTACACAAATTGGTTTAATTATTTATTTACTAGCTAATTAAATGGGGCACAGGATAAACACGCATACTACACTGATATTGACTGGAGACGTAATACGCTAAAAACAGATCCCTAGCGGAATGACAACATGGATAACACTGCCACATTCAGAAATGACTCTCGCCTACAATAACCATATACTTTGCATACGAACCGCCACCCGCTTTGAGCAAGAAATCATGAATGTATTTACGTGAAATGCCTGGGTTCGCCGGGGATCTCTCGGTGAACGGGGCAGCCTTGGAAAGACTGTTGGGCCTTTTTGCGGCACGCTCGTAAGGCTCTGATTGTCCGAAATGGTTCGAACAATTCTTCTACTGTTGTCTTTCTTCGTAGTTGTCTGGTATCCGGTGACTTGTCGTGTAGTTCTGAACAACTCTGTAGTTCTGAACAGAACTACAGAGTTGATTTTCCTTCCATTTGCTCTCGAAGATGCTACTTTGAAGATAGGCTAGCCAACCATATCGATGGTTCCCCAATGGGGTGATGACAGTAGCGTAATACGATGGTTTGAGCAACAGGATGGTCCTACTTGAATTCACTTTCGAAGATACTTCAGCCGTACCAGTGATTATCCGGGAGGTGATTTTATCGTCTCCACCTCATTTTGAGATTCAAATTTCAAACGATTTTAAACACGCAGCTGCAGCTTCATGCTTTTCTGGTCCAATTGTGTTAACTTCTTAATCCATAATTTATACCTTTTTCTCGAAAGGGGCGGTCCCGGGAGGGTGACATGCTCTATCTGTCTGTCTGTCTGTCTGTCTGTCTGTCTGTCTGTCTGTTTGTGGTTACTCACTGTGCAAAGTTATAGAAAACAGTTATCTCTTATAGCTTTTCAAATGACATCTCTCTCTTAATTAACAATTACACATTCATCATTTTTCAAATGACATGCACAACCCATAGAATGGAAACTTCATCTATATAGTGTGTGTACTTTCCAAGTTACAGTATTTCCTTTATAGAATTTTTAATGACATCACAAAATAACAAACAAAATGACATTAGTGTTCTATAGATCGCCTCTGACCATTCCCAACGTTCTATGTTCGAAATATTGTTCCAGAATACGCTTTTGAACGTATTAGAGTTTCAGTGGGAAAAGGTCTGTTGAGACAAAGCACATTCCTTTGGTGAATTTGTAGAGGGAGAGCCTGGATCTTCTCCCTTGATTTACAACTGGACGTGAGTTGTTAATCCTCACTATTTCTTTCCTTCCCCTTCTATGGGTGAAAGGGGGTCTGATTGAAATTATTAATGGCACACCTGATCTGACCTATTTGGATTCTCGTGGTCAGTCATGACACTTGCTTGAGAAATTGCTCTTTGCTAAGAAGCTATTTTTGTTTATTTTCTGACCATTTTAATTGTAAACAATCACAGTAAGACGCTTAATTATTACCCAGAAATGATTTGATATTGAGATAAAATGGCTGCATTGGACCTTTGAGGATCTCTTACTCTCTCCTCACATCTGTTTTCTGAGAAGGCTTTTATCAAATCACAAACAAACAGACAGACAGACAGTGATGTTCCATTCCGCTCCTTCTCACATACCATGACGAGACATTAGGCCCAGCTGTGGGGCTGACAGCAGACTCTCTCTGTCTGGAATATTCCTATCTTTCCCTCTCTTCGTCTGCTCCAGTCTCTGTCATTCTATCTGTCTGGTCTGCTCCAGTCTCTGTCATTATATCTTCTGGTCTGCTCCAGTCTCTGTCGTTCTAGCCCCTCTTCTCTTTCTCTGTCTGTCTATCCCCTTTCTCTGTCTGTCTAGACCCTCTCTCTTTCTCTGTCTGTCTAGCCCCTCTCTCTTTCTCTACCTGTCTAGCCCCTCTCTCTTTCTCCACCTGTCTAGCCCCTCTCTCTTTCTCCATCTGTCTAGCCCCTCTTCTCTTTATCTGTCTGTCTAGCCCCTCTCTTTCTCTGTCTTCTAGCTCCTCTCTCTTTCTGTCTGTCTAGCCCCTCACAAATCAAAATCAAATCAAATGTATTTATAAAGCCCTTCTTACATCAGCTGATATCTCAAAGTGCTGTACAGAAACCCTGCCTAAAACCACAAACAGCAAGCAATGCAGGTGTAGAAGATGTAGAAGAGAGGGGCTAGACAGACAGAGAAATGGTTAGGAAAAACTCTCTAGAAAGGAGGGTCACCTCTTTCTTTCTCTGTCATTCTAGCCCCTCTCCCTTTCTCTGCCTGTCTAGCCCCCTGCTATTTTTATGTCTGTCTAGCCCCTCTCTTTCTCTGTCTTTTTAGCCCCTCTCCCTTTGTCTGTCTGTCTAGCCCCTCTCCCTTTGTCTGTCTAGCCCCTCTCTTTCTGTCTGTCTATCCCCTCTCTCTTTCTCTTCCTGTCTACCCCTCTCTCTTTCTCTTCCTGTCTAGCCCCTCTCTTTCTCTTCCTGTCTCGCTCCTCTCTTTCTCTACCTGTCTAGCGCCTCTCTCTTTCTCTGCCTGTCTAGCCCCTCTCTCTTTCTGTCTGTCTAGCCCCTCTCTCTTTCTCTGCCTGTCTAGCCCCTCACTCTCTCTCTGCCTGTCTAGTCCCTCTCTCTTTCTCCGTCTGTCTAGCCCCTCTCTCTTTCTCTACCTTTCTAGCCCCTCTCTCTTTCTCTAACTGTCTAGCCCCTCTCTCTTTCTCTGTCTGTCTAGCCCCTCTCTCTTTCTCTACCTGTCTAGCCCCTATCTCTTTCTCTGCCTGTCTAGCCCCTCTCTCTTTCTCTGCCTGTCTAGCCCCTCTCTCTTTCTCTACCTGTCTTGCCCCTCTCTCTTTCTCTACCTGTCTTGTCCCTCTCTCTTTCTCCGTCTGTCTAGTCCCTCTCTCTTTCTCCGTCTGTCTAGTCCCTCTCTCTTTCTGTCAATCTAGCCACCTGCTCTTTCTCTGTCTGTCTAGCCCCTCTCTCTTTCGGTCTAGCCCCTCTCTCTTTCTGTCCATCTAGCTACCCGCTCTTTCTCTGCCTGGTTTCCCTTTTTCTGTGTTGGTCAGAGCAGCAGGGCTTTCCAGGATGATCCTGTTACAACGGGTAAAAAGCCTCTCTCTGGGAGGTATGGTAAGGCAAGGTATGGATTTATATGTTACAGTGAGTAAGTGGAATAATTAATTTACACCCCATAGACATAGGATAGAGCAGGATAGGGCCTTTTAGATTCAGTAGGCTAACAAGTCTGGCCCACTGACCGTGTGTGTGTGTGTGTGCAGCCCTTACCTGGTCTGGCGTGGTCTTGCCCTCCTCAGCAACCATGGCACGCAGGCAGGAGATGGAGCCGATGAGAGGCACAGCCAGACCAACACGTAGATACCTCTGACCCTTCGTACTGAACACCAGGGTCACACTCATACACCTGGAGAGGGAGACAGAAAGAGAATATTGTTCCAGACAGTTCTTCACAAGCACACACACAAAGACAGCGTCAAGACATTGCACTTGCTGTGTTGTTCTCTTATCTCCTCCATGGTGTCTGTCTGGGCATGCTTGACTGCAAGGTGATGCTAACGACACAGCCTGTCTGTGTCTGCTTAGGAATGCCTATCTACAATCAACAGGAGCTAGCTAGTGCAGAAGATGTGGGCATGACAAGTGGAGCAACAGGAAGGATGAAGGGATGAGCACTTAGTGCTATGAGGCCACAGGTTTGAGGTGACTTAGTTGAGGGAAGAAGGGGTGGAGGGATAGAGAGATGGAGGGATGGATAGAGGAATAGAGGAAAGTCTGGGAGAGAGACAGGAGCTCTGATGACGCCCCAGCTTCCTGCATCATGCATTATTCAGGAAGTGTTGCGTCGTTGCTAACAGAGTGCTCAAAAAGCAGAGTGAGATGCGGTGTACAAAGTAAGAGCCAGTGATGTTAGTTTACCCCCTGCTGATGTAAGAAGACACAAAATCACTGAGATTTCACTAACTGTGTGTGTCTCTGCCACTGAGATTTCACTAACTGTGTGTGTCTCCGCCACTGAGATTTCACTAACTGTGTGGGTCTCACTTGGACTGATAAGGATTCATGAAGTCAGTCTCTTGGCATTAAGGTCATTTATGGCTTGCGAAAGTATTCACCCCCCTTGGCATTTTTCCTATTTTGTTGCCTACAACCTGGATTTAAAATAGATTTTTTGGGGGGGTTTTGTAACATTTGATTTACACAACATGCCTACCACCTTGAAGATGGAAAATATTTATTATTGAGAAACAAACAAAAAATAAGATTTTTTTTAAACAGACTTGAGTGTGCATAACTATTCACCCCCCAAAGTTAATATTTTGTAGAGAAATCTTTTGCAACAATTACAGCTGCAAGTCTCTTGAGGTATGTCTCTATAAGCTTGACACATCTAGCCACTGGGATTTTGCCCATTTTTCAAGAACAAACTGCTCCAGCTCCTTCAAGTTGGATGGGTTCCGCTGGTGTACAACAACAAGTCATACCACATATTCTCAATTGGATTCAGGTCTGGGCTTTGACTAGGCCATTCCAATACATTTAAATGTTTGCCCTTAAACCACTTGAGTGTTGCTTTAGCAGTATGCTTCGGGTCATTGTCCTGCTGGAAGGTGATCCTCCGTCCCAGTCTCAAATCTCTGGAAGACAAAGAGGTTTCCCTCAAGAATTTCCTGTATTTAGTACCATCCATCATCCCTTCAATTCTGACCAGTTTCCCAGTCCCTGCCGATGGTGTTCTCGGGGTGATGAGAGGTGTTGGGTTTGCGTCAAACATTGTGTTTTCATTGATGGCCAAAAAGCTCAATTTGAGTTTCATCTGACCAGAGTACCTTCTTCCATATGTTTGGGGAGTCTCCCACATGCCTTTTGGCGAACACCAAACGTGTTTGCTTATTTTTTTCTTTAAGCAATGGCTTTTTTTCAGGCCACTCTTCCGTAAAGCCCAGCTCTGTGGAGTGTACAGCTTACAGTGGTCCTATGGACAGATACGATCTCCGCTGTGTGTCACGTTCTGACCTCTATTTCCGTTGTTTTGTATTTATTTAGTATGGTCAGGGCGTGAGTTGGGTGGGCAGTCTATGTTTGTTTTTCTATGTTTTGGGGCATTTCTATGTTTTCGGCCTAGTATGGTTCTCAATCAGAGGCAGGTGTCATTAGTTGTCTCTGATTGAGAATCATACTTATAGCCTGGGTTGCACTGTTTGTTTGTGGGTGATTGTCTATGTTAGTGGCTTGTGTCAGCACAGGTCTCATTTTGTAGCTTCACGGTCGAATTTGGTTTATTGTTTTTGTTACTCTTTTGTATAGTGTTCAGTCTTTCTTTATTAAAGATTTTACCATGGACACTTACCACGCCGCATATTGGTCCTCTGATCCTTCTCGCCTCTCCTCTTCAGACGAAGAGGAGGACGACCGTGAGACTGTGGAACTTTGTAGCTCCTTCAGGATTTTCTTTGGTCTCTTTGTTGCCTCTCTGATTAATGCCCTCCTTGCCTGGTCTGTGAGTTTAGGTGTCGTCCCTCTCTTGGCATGTTTGTTGTGGTTCCATATTCTTTCCATTTTTTAATAATGGATTTAATGGTGCACCGTTAGATGTTTAAAGTTTCTGATATTTTTTTATAACCCAACCCTGATCTGTACTTCTCTACAACTTTGTCCCTGACCTGTTTGGAGAGCTCCTTGGTCTTCATGGTGCCGCTTGCTTGGTGGTGCCCCTTGCTTAGTGGTGCCCCTTGCTTAGTGGTGTTGCAGACTCTGGGGTCTTTCAGAACAGGTGTATATATACTGAGATCACGTAACATGTCATGTGACACAGATTGCACACAGGTGGACTTTATTTAACTAATTATGTGACTTATGAACGTAATTGGATGCACCAGATCTTATTTAGGTGCTTCACAGCAAAGGGGGTGAATACATCTGGACAAGAGCAATACCTATGTAAGAATGCTGTTCATCGACTACAGCTCAGCATTTAACTCCAAACTCGTCATTAAGCTCGAGACCCTGGGTCTCAACCCCGCCCTGTGCAACTGGGTCCTGGACTTCCTGACGGGCCACCCCCAGGTGGTGAGGATAGGAAACAACCTCTCCACCCCGCTGATCCCCAACACTGGGGCCCCACAAGGGTGCGTTCTCAGCCCTCTCCTGTACTCCCTGTTCACCCATGACTGCGTGGCCATGCACGCCTCCAACTCAATCATCAAGTTTGCAAACGACACTACATTGGTAGGCTTGATTACCAACAACGACGAGACGGCCTACAGGGAGGAGGTGAGGGCCCTCGGAGTGTGGTGTCAGGAAAATAACCTCACACTCAATGTCAACAAAACAAAAGGAGATGATCGTGGACTTCAGGAAACAGCAGAGGGAGCAGCCCTATCCACATCGACGGGACAGTAGTGGAAAAGGTGGAAAGTTTTAAGTTCCTTGGCGTACACATCACGGAAAACTGAAATGGTCCACTCACACAGACAGCGTGGTGAAGAAGGTGCAGCAGCGCCCCTTCAACCGCAGGAGGCTGAAGAAATTTGGCTTGTCACCAAAAACCCTCACAAACGTTTACATTTGTATCACCGCCTGGTACGGCAACTGCTCCTCCCACAACCGTAAGGCTCTCCAGAGGGTAGTGAGGTCTGCACAACGCATCACCGGGGGCAAACTACCTGCCCTCCAGGACACCTATACCACCCGATGTCACAGGAAGCCAAAAAGATCAGTCAGTACAGGTGCATCAAAGCTGGGACCGAGAGACTGAAAAACAGCTTCTATCTCAAGGCCATCAGACTGTTAAACAGCCATCACTAACATCGAGTGGCAGCTGCCAACATACAGACTCAAATCTCTAGCCACTTTAATAATAAAAATTGGATGTAATAAATGTATCACTAGCCACTTTAAACAATGCCACTTTATATAATGTTTACATACATTGCTAATCTCATATGTATATACTGTACTCTATACTATCTACTGCATCTTGCCTATGCCGTTCGTCCATCGCTCATCCACATATTTTTATGTACATATTCTTATTTGTTCCTTTACACTTGTGTGTATAAGCTAGTTGCTGTGAAATTGTTAGATTACTTGTTAGATATTACTGCATGGTCGGAACTAGAAGCACAAGCATTTCGCTACACTCACATTAACATCTGCTAACCATGTGTATGTGACCAATAAAATTTGACTTGACTTGACATATGCACGCACCACTTTTCCGTTATTTTACTGCCAAACTAGCATGTTAATGTGGATAGACTGTCTGCCCTGTGGATAGACTGTCTGTGAGCTAGAGAGGGACAATGCGATATATATGCTATCCAAGCAACCTGTTGTGTATCTGTCAGAAACGCCCACCCTGCTTTTCACAACACTAGAACTTGATCATATTCCACTGTGTCTTGTTGTCACAACTGGTAACATGGAAAGTGTACATGTCACACACACACACATACACACACACACACACACACACACACTCACACGCGCAGTGGCTTTATGACTGGTGTGGCTTACCTGGTTTGCCGCAGGGGAATGGGCAGTGAGATGCAGAGGAAGGGGTCAAAGGTGTTGCTCTGTTTAAGGCAATGTGGACATGTCAGGGAGGACCTATAGACACAAGGGAGAGAGGGGGTTGGGTTAAAGGGATAGTTCACCCCAATTACTAAATGACATAATAGTCTCCTTACCCTGTAAACAGTCTATGGACAAGGTATGACAGCAATCCACGCTTTGGTTTTGTTTACCTGGCCACTGTTTCAAATGCTAACATTTAATCAATGCAAGTCAATGCTAACTATATTAGCATTTTTGCGCATCATGTCCAGATCATCTATGTCACTTCATTAAGTTACACAATACATGTTTTAATACTTTAGGATGAGTAGGCCAGAAACAATAGAAGGTCAACCTGGTCAAATCACAGAGAGCAAACAAATCCATTTTACCAACCAGCTCCTCTCATGTGATGTGGGATGGTGTGGTACACATGCACATGATATTGGGCACCGTGTGTGTGTGTGTGTGTGTGTGTGTGTGTGTGTGTGTGTGTGTGTGTGTGTGGAGAGGTAAAGATGTTCGACCTCACCTGGCAAGGCTTCTATATGTGTAACGTTATGCATGGCGGTAGGTGGACAGAACAGAGAAAGTGCATTTAGCTACAAGAGAAACAACACTACACCTGGAGCCTCACATCCCCAGTTAGAAAACACACCGGAATAGACTGAAATATTCACAAGGACGGAGAGAAATAACCTGGTTTTATTTTTGAATATTTTAGCAGGTGTTCAAAAATCGTGGTGGGAAGGGAGGAATGTGGGGAAGAAAAAAGTCATACTGCAGGAATTCAGTAGATGTATCGCTTAGCCAGCTTAAATACATTTGACCGGTAATGCTTAGGTTCATTTGAATAATTTTGTGGAATTAAATTGGTGTGTGTGTATTTTCGTTAGTCGTCATGCATCTTATTTATCACACGTGCATGGCATACAGAGCTTAGTTTGAGGAGAGGAAGAGCCTACTTATTGGAGTGAAAACTGCTTTCGGAAGCCAAGTCATTGCGCAACAAATAACAATTCTAAAGGCAATCGCGTGTTATTAACATTGGTGGCCACGATTAAAAAAGGAACTATTTTTATTTCTCAATATCAACTCGTAGAGCGAGCGTCCCATTCGCCAATCGGATGCATACGCTATAGCCTGCCTACCGCTGACTATCAGCGCATCATCACCATTTTGCAATATGAGCTTGCGGCAGTATAAATGTTTGAAACTTGAACGTTTTACGTCACTTCAAATAATGAGGCATGTCTTACCTTGCTTCAAAGTAGCCTAATGAAAATCCATCCATAGAAACACGGAGGTCATTTTTTTATAAAGACTTCCTCATGCCATTAACCAGCATTTCTCTCCTGTTCTATTGGTTTTCATATTTACTTTATTTCGTTGTCCAGAAGCCAAAGGCACAATCCTAGTCATATTAGCAACTAGAGGTCGACCGATTATGATTTTTCACCGCCGATACCGATACCAATTATTGGAGGACAAAAAAAGCCGATATGATTAATCGGACGATTTTTAAAATGTATTTGTGATAATGACAATTACCACAATACTGAATGAACACTTGTTTTAATTTAACATAATACATCAATAATATCAATTTAGCCTCAAATAAATAATGAAACATGTTCAATTTGGTTTAAATACTGCAAAAACAAAGTGTTGGAGAAGAAAGTAAAAGTGCAATATGTGCCATGTAAGAAAGTTTAAGTTCCTTGCTCAGAACATGAGAACATATGAAAGCTAGTGGTTCCTTTTAACATGAGTCTTCAATATTCCAGGTAAGAAGTTTTAGGTTGTAGTTATTAAAGGAATTATAGGACTATTTCCCTCTACCATTTTGTATTTTATTAACCTTTGGCTATTGGATGTTCTTATAGGCACTTTAGTATTGCCAGTGTAACAGTATAGCTTCTGTCCCTCTCCTCTCTCCTCCCTGGGCTCGAACCAGGAACACATCGACAAAAGCCACCCTCGAAGCAGCATTACCCATGCAGAGCAAGGGGAACAACTACTCTAAGTCTCAGAGCGAGTGACGTTTGAAACACTATTAGCGCGCACCCTGCTAACTAGCTAGACATTTCACATCACATCGTTACACCAGCCTAATCTCGGGAGTTGATAGGCTTGAATTCATAAACAGCAGAGCTGCTGGCAAAACGCATGAAAGTGCTGTTTGAATGAATGCTTATGAGCCTGCTGGTGCCCACCATCGCTCAGTCAGACTGTATCAAATCATAGACTCAATTATAACATAATAACACACAGAAATACAAGCCTTAGGTCATTAATATGGTCGAATCCGGAAACTATCATCTCGAAAACAAAACATTTATTATTTCAGTGAAATATTCCTGTTACATTGTACAACCTTCAATGTTATGTCATAATTACGTAAAATTCGGGCAAATTAGTTTGCAATGAGCCAGGCGGCCCAAGCTGTTGCATATACCCTGACTCTGCGTGCAATGAACGCAAGAGAAGTGACACAATTTCACCTGGTTAATATTGCCTGCTAACCTGGATTTATTTTAGCTAAATATGCAGGTTTAAAAATATATACTTCTGTGTATTGATTTTAAGAAAGGCATTGATGTTTATGGTTAGGTACACGTTTTCTCGAATGCGCACTGCATCGATTATATGCAACGCAGGACACGCTAGATAAACTAGTAATATCATCAACCATGTGTTATAACTAGTGATTATGACTGATTAAGTTTAATGCTAGCTAGCAACTTACCTTGGCTTCTTACTGCATTCGCGTAACAGGCGGGCTCCTCGTGAGGCAGGTGGTGGTGCAAGATTGAATCCCTGAGCTGACAAGGTAAAAATCTGTCGTTCTGACCCTGAACAAGGCAGTTAACCCACCGTTCCTAGGCCGTCATTGAAAATAAGAATGTGTTCTTAACTGACTTGCCTAATTAAATAAAGATTAAATAAAAGTGTAAAAATATGTATATATATTTTTTTAAAGGCAAAATCGGCGCCCAAAATGACCGATTTTTGATTGTTATGAAAACTTGAAATCGGCCCTAATTAATCGGCCTTTCCGATTAATCAGTCGACCTCTATTAGCAACCCATCATTGTAGTTACTATTAGATTCCCCCTCTTTCTATGTTCCTAATTGAGATTTCTGTCCTCTCTGTCAAATGGAACTGCTCGTATTAGATGCACAGATTAAAACTGTGTTTGAGAATCTAGGTTTATTATTAATGTTTGAGAATCTAGGTTTATTAGCTGCTCCATTACAGGAGCTGCATGGTCAATAATAGGCTATAGCTTTTTGACTGAAAGACGATAGGCTTGCTTAATGAAAAATGTCCGGTCCTTGTATGCATAGTATCAGAGAGGAAGAAGCGAAGCGAGGGGTTTCACTAACCAAAATCTGTCCAAAATAAATCCAATGTGTTTCTCTGGGCTTATTTTGGGCCTAAGCTTGTCGCCTGCTTTCCTGTTTTTGGACGACTCCCATTGCTCTGGCGGAAACATAAGCATCTTGTCATTATTTTCAGATCTCTGACAGTTTTTTCTCTCGGTCACGTAATTATTTTTTTTTACAGTTTATTGACCGGTTAATAATGATGGTCAGTTAGTCGGAAACAAAATTGACTGAAATATGAATCCTAAGTAGATGTGCTTATTAGAAAAAGAGAGGCGCAGACGGAAACAGAAGAGAGAGCACCAAGTCAACTGAGAAGCAAGGACTTCCAGATTGACAGGGACATGACATCTGCGACATCATCCCAATGCAAAAGAGTCACTATCTTGTCTCATCCTCCCGTGTCATACAGGGCATCCACTACCAGTGTCAACCAACACAATAATGACTCCAACATGAATACCTCCCTGGCCGGTGGCCCAGCCAGAGTACACCCAGGGGGATTTAGTAATGGTGCCCTACAAGGGGATCAGCAGGGGATGAGCCTGAGGGTTAAGCACAGAAACATGGAGGACAGCCCAGAGGACTGTTTCAGCAGCATCCCCGGGGGAGGGGAAAGGCGGATGCACAGGGGAGAAAGAAAGGTGGCAGTAGAGAGAAAGATGGAGGCAGAGAAGGAAGGATGGTGGTGGTAGAGAGAAGGATGGAAGGTGGTAGAGAGAAAGATGGAGGCAGAGGAGAGATGGAAGGATGGTGGTGGCGTGGCGGAGATTTTTTTGGACTATACTCGGCCTTGTCTCAGGATGGTAAGTTGGTGGTTGAAGATATCCCTCTCGTGGTGTGGGGGCTGTGCTTTGGCAAAGTGGGTGGGGTTATGTCCTTCCTGTTTGGCCCTGTCCAGGGGTATCATCGGATGGGGCCACAGTGTCTCCTGACCCCTCCTGTCTCAGCCTCCAGTATTTATGCTGCAGTAGTTTATGTGTCGGGGGGCTAGGGTCAGTCTGTTATATCTGGAGTACTTCTCCTGTCTTATCCAGTGTCCTGTGTGAATTTAAGTATGCTCTCTCTAATTCTCTCTTTCTCTCGGAGGACCTGAGCCCTAGGACCTCAGGACTACCTGGCCGTGCTGCTGCTCCAGTTTCAACTGTTCTGCCTGTGATTATTATTATTTGACCATGCTGGTCATTTATAAACATTTGAACATCTTGGCCATGTTCTGTTATAATCTCCACCCGGCACAGCCAGAAGAGGACTGGCCATCCCTCATAACCTGGTTCCTCTCTAGGTTTCTTCCTAGGTTTTGGCCTTTCTAGGGAGTTTTTCCTAGCCACCGTGCTTCTACACCTGCATTGCTTGCTGTTTGGGGTTTTAGGCTGGGTTTCTATACAGCACGTTGAGATATCAGCTGATGTACGAAGGGCTATATAAATACATTTGATTTGATTTGGTGGTATAGAAAAGGAAGAATGGCGGTGGTAGAGAGAAGGAAGGATGGTGGTGGTAGAGAGAAGGAAGAGTGGTGGTGGTAGAGAGAAGGAAGGACGGTGGTGGTAGAGAAGAGGAAGGACGGTGGTGGTAGAGAGAAGGAAGGACTGTGGTGGTAGAGAGAAGGAAGGATGGTGGTAGTAGAAGGAAGGAAGGATGGTGGTAGTAGAAGGAAGGAAGGAAGGATGGTGGTGAAAGAGAGAAGGAAGGATGGTGGTAGTAGAAGGAAGGATGGTGGTGAAAGAGAGAAGGAAGGATGGTGGTGGTAGAAGGAAGGAAGGAAGGATGGTGGTGGTAGAAGGAAGGAAGGATGGTGGTAGAAGGGAGAAGGAAGGACGGTGGTGGTAGAAGGAAGGAAGGACGGTGGTGGTAGAAGGAAGGAAGGACGGTGGTGGTAGAAGGAAGGAAGGACGGTGGTGGTAGAGGGAAGGATGGTGGTGGTAGAAGGAAGAATGGTGGTGGTAGAAGGAAGGATGGTGGTGGTAGAGGGAAGGATGGACGGTGGTGGTAGAGGGAAGGATGGACGGTGGTGGTAGAAGGAAGGATGGTGGTGGTAGAGGGAAGGATGGACGGTGGTGGTAGAAGGAAGGAAGGATGTATGGTGGTGGTAGAAGGAAGGATGGATGGTGGTGGTAGAGGGAAGGAAGGACGGTGGTGGTAGAAGGAAGGATGGTGGTGGTAGAGAGAAGGATGGATGGTGGTAGAGAGAAAGATGGAGAGATGGAAGGATGGTGGTGGCGTGGCGGAGATTTTTTTGGACTATACTCGGCCTTGTCTCAGGATGGTAAGTTGGTGGTTGAAGATATCCCTCTCGTGGTGTGGGGGTGTGCTTTGGCAAAGTGGGTGGGGTTATGTCCTTCCTGTTTGGCCCTGTCCAGGGGTATCATCGGATGGGGCCACAGTGTCTCCTGACCCCTCCTGTCTCAGCCTCCAGTATTTATGCTGCAGTAGTTTATGTGTCGGGGGGCTAGGGTCAGTCTGTTATATCTGGAGTACTTCTCCTGTCTTATCCGGTGTCCTGTGTGAATTTAAGTATGCTCTCTCTAATTCTCTCTTTCTCTTGGAGGACCTGAGCCCTAGGACCTCAGGACTACCTGGCCGTGCTGCTGCTCCAGTTTCAACTGTTCTGCCTGTGATTATTATTATTTGACCATGCTGGTCATTTATAAACATTTGAACATCTTGGCCATGTTCTGTTATAATCTCCACCCGGCACAGCCAGAAGAGGACTGGCCATCCCTCATAACCTGGTTCCTCTCTAGGTTTCTTCCTAGGTTTTGGCCTTTCTAGGGAGTTTTTCCTAGCCACCGTGCTTCTACACCTGCATTGCTTGCTGTTTGGGGTTTTAGGCTGGGTTTCTATACAGCACTTTGAGATATCAGCTGATGTACGAAGGGCTATATAAATACATTTGATTTGATTTGGTGGTATAGAAAAGGAAGAATGGCGGTGGTAGAGAGAAGGAAGGATGGTGGTGGTAGAGAGAAGGAAGAGTGGTGGTGGTAGAGAGAAGGAAGGACGGTGGTGGTAGAGAAGAGGAAGGACGGTGGTGGTAGAGAGAAGGAAGGACTGTGGTGGTAGAGAGAAGGAAGGATGGTGGTAGTAGAAGGAAGGAAGGATGGTGGTAGTAGAAGGAAGGAAGGAAGGATGGGGGTGAAAGAGAGAAGGAAGGATGGTGGTAGTAGAAGGAAGGATGGTGGTGAAAGAGAGAAGGAAGGATGGTGGTGGTAGAAGGAAGGAAGGATGGTGGTGGTAGAAGGAAGGAAGGATGGTGGTAGAAGGGAGAAGGAAGGACGGTGGTGGTAGAAGGAAGGAAGGACGGTGGTGGTAGAAGGAAGGAAGGACGGTGGTGGTAGAAGGAAGGAAGGACGGTGGTGGTAGAGGGAAGGATGGTGGTGGTAGAAGGAAGAATGGTGGTGGTAGAAGGAAGGATGGTGGTGGTAGAGGGAAGGATGGTGGTGGTAGAGGGAAGGATGGACGGTGGTGGTAGAAGGAAGGATGGTGAGAGGGAAGGATGGACGGTGGTGGTAGAAGGAAGGAAGGATGTATGGTGGTGGTAGAAGGAAGGATGGATGGTGGTGGTAGAGGGAAGGAAGGACGGTGGTGGTAGAAGGAAGGATGGCGGTGGTAGAGGGAAGGATGGACGGTGGTGGTAGAAGGAAGGAAGGATGGATGGTGGTGGTAGAAGGAAGGAAGGATGGTGGTGGTGGTAGAAGGAAGGATGTTGGTGGTAGAGAGAAGGATGGACAGTGGTGGTAGAAGGAAGGAAGGATTATGGTGGTAGAGGGAAGATGGACAGTGGTGGTAGAAGGAAGGAAGGATGGTGGTGGTAGAAGGAAGGAAGAACGGTGGTGGTAGAGAGAAGGAAAGATGGTGGTGGTAGAGCGAAGGAAGGACTGTGGTGGTAGAGAAGGAAGGACGGTGGTGGTAGAAGGAAGGAAGGATGGTGGTGGTGGTAAGAAGGAAGGGTGGTGGTAGTGGTAGAGAGAAGGAAGGACGGTGGTGGTAGAGCAAAGGAAGGACTGTGGTGGTAGAGGGAAGGATGGATGGTGGTGGTAGAGGGAAGGATGGATGGTGGTGGTAGAAGGAAGGATGGATGGTGGTGGTAGAGGGAAGGATGGATGGTGGTGGTAGAGGGAAGGATGGATGGTGGTGGTAGAGAGAAGGAAGGACGGTGGTGGTAGAGCGAAGGAAGGACTGTGGTGGTAGAGGGAAGGATGGATGGTGGTGGTAGAGGGAAGGATGGATGGAGGTGGTAGAAGGAAGGATGGATGGTGGTGGTAGAGGGAAGGATGGATGGTGGTGGTAGAGGGAAGGATGGATGGTGGTGGTAGAAGGAAGGGTGGATGGTGGTGGTAGAGGGAAGGATGGATGGTGGTGGTAGAGGGAAGGATGGGTGGTGGTGGTAGAGGGAAGGATGGATGGTGGTGGTAGAGGGAAGGATGGGTGGTGGTGGTAGAGGGAAGGATGGGTGGTGGTGGTAGAGGGAAGGATGGATGGTGGTGGTAGAAGGAAGGATGGATGGTGGTGGTAGAGGGAAGGATGGGTGGTGGTGGTAGAGGGAAGGATGGATGGTGGTGGTAGAGGGAAGGATGGGTGGTGGTGGTAGAGGGAAGGATGGATGGTGGTGGTAGAGGGAAGGATGGAGGGGTGAAAGGAAAAGGAAAGAATGAAGACGAGGTAGACACAAAGCAGATTGGTTGGAGAGAGAGAGGCAGCCATTCAGACTTGCTTGTGTGGAACATATTAGCTCCACCGTGCTGATACATCTGACTGCTCTGCTCTCTCTTTTCCTCCTGGTTGTTCTCAGCTGAATGAGTCCAGGTTATCAGGTGTTCTGCTGAGTCACTCCAGGACAGTGATGCAGTCAAGTATAGTCGGTACAGGTCTGTAGCGAGAGTTGTTACAACACAGGGCCTGTATCCACAAAGAGTCACAGAGTAGGAGCGCTGATCTAGGACCTGTCCTTATAAATCTTATTCCTTTCAATCTAAAAGGCTACACTAATCCTAGATCAGCGCTCTTACTCTGAGACTCTTTGTGGATACAGAGGTTTTGTAGAGATGTGCCCAGATATCATAGAAATAGCATTACGATTTCAACAGTATTACTTAGTTATTGTATTTCTATGGATCCCAGATTTCCCCCATTCAACACTCTGTCAGGCTGTAAATGACATTCTGACAGTCACAGCATTAGCTGTGCTTACACCTCCCAACGTCACTTGGAACGCTCTCCGTGGAGTCTGACGTGTACACAATCACTTAGAACGTAGTATGTGGAGGCTGATGTGTACACAATCACTTAGAACGTAGTATGTGGAGTCAGACGTGTACACAATCACTTAGAACGTAGTATGTGGAGTCAGACGTGTACACAATCACTTAGAACGTAGTATGTGGAGTCAGACGTGTACACAATCACTTAGAACGTAGTATGTGGAGTCAGACGTGTACACAATCACTTAGAACGTAGTATGTGGAGTCAGACGTGTACACAATCACTTAGAACGTAGTATGTGGAGTCTGACGTGTACACAATCACTTAGAACGTAGTATGTGGAGGCTGATGTGTACACAATCACTTAGAACGTAGTATGTGTAGTCTGATGTGTACACAATCACTTAGAACGTAGTATGTGGAGTCTGATGTGTACACAATCACTTAGAACGCTCTCTGTGGAGTCTGACGTGTACACAATCACTTAGAACGTAGTATGTGGAGTCTGATGTGTACACAATCACTTAGAACGTAGTATGTGGAGTCTGATGTGTACACAATCACTTAGAACATAGTATGTGGAGTCTGATGTGTACACAATCACTTAGAACGCTCTCCGTGGAGTCTGATGTGTACACAATCACTTAGAACATAGTATGTGGAGTCTGACGTGTACACAATCACTTAGAACGTAGTATGTGGAGTCTGATGTGTACACAATCACTTAGAACGTAGTATGTGGAGTCTGATGTGTACACAATCACTTAGAACTTAGTATGTGGAGTCTGATGTGTACACAATCACTTAGAACTTAGTATGTGGAGTCTGATGTGTACACAATCACTTAGAACGTAGTATGTGGAGTCTGATGTGTACACAATCACTTAGAACTTAGTATGTGGAGTCTGATGTGTACACAATCACTCAGAACTTAGTATGTGGAGTCTGACGTGTACACAATCACTTAGAACGTAGTATGTGGAGTCTGATGTGTACACAATCACTTAGAACGTAGTATGTGGAGTCTGATGTGTAAACAATCACTTAGAACTTAGTATGTGGAGTCTGACGTGTACACAATCACTTAGAACGTAGTATGTGGAGTCTGACGTGTACACAATCACTTAGAACGTAGTATGTGGAGTCTGATGTGTAAACAATCACTTAGAACGTAGTATGTGGAGTCTGATGTGTAAACAATCACTTAGAACTTAGTATGTGGAGTCTGACGTGTACACAATCACTTAGAACGTAGTATGTGGAGTCTGATGTGTACACAATCACTTAGAACGTAGTATGTGGAGTCTGACGTGTACACAATCACTTAGAACTTAGTATGTGGAGTCTGATGTGTAAACAATCACTTAGAACGTAGTATGTGGAGTCTGATGTGTACACAATCACTTAGAACGTAGTATGTGGAGTCTGACGGCGTTTCCACTCGGGTTGGTTCACCTGTCTGTGAGGAGAGAGTCTGTCAGTGTGTGTGTGTGTCAAGCCTATCCTCGCACCACCATCCACTCTGCATTTGGCTGACTCCACAGCACCAATCCCCTGGCCTCTAGCCCACAGCAACGAGTTAGCAGTCCTACCGACCGACAGTCTACCAGAGATCATTATTCATCATTTATACAGATGAGGTTTTGAACAGCCTCCCTGCACTACCTAAATAAATAGTATGTGACCAGCATTACTAAACACGTAGCCTCATATCACCTTTCTTGAACGCAGCATCTGTATCGCTCAAGACCACTGAATTAAGACATAATAACCCAAACAGCATGACTGAACGTGCAAGCCTCACCCTATTGGAATCCAGCTCTCGTGTCATAGGCCTACATATAGCACATGTTACGCATCAACATACATGAGACAGAATTCAAACATCATGACACAGACAGTGCTTTTACAGAATGTTTGACCAGTAAATTAAACCAGTAAACAAGAGCTTTCGTGAACGCAGCTCTCATAGCAAACAGCTCACACCGTGCATTACCCTGAACCCACATTAGACAGAATGAAGATACGGTGTCAAACACACCACACAGACCTTTCTAGTGAATAGATTTGAACCCACGGTGAACCTCGTCTTCCATCATCCCCCTTTTTCCTTTCAGTTTCACCAGCTAAAAATCCCTCTCTGCTTGAATAATGTATTCCAATGCATTCACAGTCCATTTCATCCCAAAATTGAGAGGACAAATGCGAGATATAACTTCCCCAGGGGTTGGAGACAGCCGGGTCTCATAAATACTCAGTGCTCGGGTGAAAAGCCCATTTGAGATTCAATATGGTGCCATTATTGATTTGCATTTTCCACAAATGTGGCTAAAAGCAAAGTGGTAGAGAAACACATTGGTAATGGCCGGGGATGCGAATGATGCCTGAACAGAAATGAAAGGACCCCAATCCCAGACACTGATGGATACAGGCCCGGAACAGAGGTCCTGATGCCATTTCAGCCCAGTGCCACTCCAGGACAAAGGCACAGGCTCAAGTATCCCCTCCTTCAGTCGTTCGACTAACCAATCAATCCACAGACAAAAGTCTACAGCATAGTGTCTTCTGCCCTGTAATTAGCATAACGTCTAAAGTGGAACACATGGCAGGTCCTTCCAGACTTTTACTCTACAGGTCAGCAGACAGTTCCTCCTCTGTTCCCTCCTTTCGTCTCTTCCTCATTTCCTCTCTTCCTCATTTCCTCTCTTCCTCCGGTGAAACCGTGAGGGCTGCTGTAGCCAGAGCGAAATCCCCCTGTCAGTCAGTCAGTCTGTCTAGGTTGCTGGTGTCCAGGTTGGGTTGGATGAGTGCACTGAAGCTGATCTGCCCCTATCTGCTTCTCCATTAGAGAAGGCTGCCTCTCTTTGAGGGGTGTGACGAGCTGGAAGATGAAGTCTGGGAATTAACGCAACGCGGGTTAGGAGACAAGCTGATTGGTCTGTTGAATGCTTCCTGTGCTGGACATTTGGATTGTGTCTTCATCTTCAAGAGATTGCGTGTGACATTTGTGATATTGGAGGCAGCTCCAAGCCAAAAAGGACGTTCACTTGTTTAAAAACTTTGAGTTGAAATCACCCCCCCTCCCCCACCCCCAAATAGTTGTTGTGACCTTCATCTCACAGTGTTGATGAAGTTTGAGGTTGACCATCCTCTTCGTCCTGCGAAAGTATTTCCTCTGTTGACGATGTGTACTATCTCCGAGTGGCCTTTACAGTTCCAGTGTGTTCATGTCAGAGAGTTCATGAGTATGCGGATGGTTACTGCCTCTATCCACTCAGAGAAGGGTATCCGCATCCCTGCCTGTGTGTATCCTGCTTGCATACTGAGAGGGGCGACGCGCTCTGGTCCCCATCTGCAGTGTGGAGATATGAGGCTAGACGAGGTTCTAATCGTCCCTCTCTCTCTCTCTCTCTGGTGTCGATCCAGGCCGTTGACAGCCTCCTCCTCCACGTCACCACGTCATTGGAGACCCGGACACCAGTTGTTGAACTCATTCTCTCAACAAACAATTGCACTATCATCTCTGGCAAGCTTCAACTGCAAGCACTTACTGTGTAGGCTCCTACAGTACAGATCCAAGTCCATAAAATAAAGGACACGTTGTGAGTGGGCACGCACACCTGAGAACTCTCAGCTCCTCTCTTAGCGTAAGTACTCCATTTCTCTTTTTATTACCTCAGCTGTTAGTGGGGTATCAACAAGGAGGAGGGGGGACGTATTGGCACTCCTCACAATTACTCCACCGTCCTCAACCACTAGAGTCAACCGCATCGTGAAACAGCGTACACAGTTTCACAGAGAGTAATAAAGTGCCTCAGCTCTGACAGTAGTGGGTCAATACAATTGTTTTGGTGTTTGCTTGGCAGAGAAGTAAACAGGGTAAACAGAACTACTGTTTTAGTGGGGTAATTGGCAGACCTGTGTGTGTGCGAACAGTGTGTGTGTGTGTGTGTGTGTGTGTGTGTGTGTGTGTGTGCGTGTGTGTGTGTGTGTGTGTGTGTGTGTGTGTGTGTGTGTGTGTGTGTGTGTGTGTGTGTGTGTGTGTGTGTGTGTGTGTGTGTGTGTGTGTGTGTGTGTGTGAGAGAGAGAGAGTAAGTGTTAATTGATGATAGTTAGAAGGTGTCGGGTCGGAAAGGGGAAGCAGGGCTTGGAGTCTCTACGCTCTGTACGTTCACAACAAAAACACCAGTGGAGAGATCAAAGCAGCCCTCCACTTCATCAACTCTCTAACCCCCACTTCAAAGCATCCAGCCTGGGATGGGATCAGCTCAGAGACGTCCCAGGTAAGGTCAAGGTGGAAGGGGGGAAGACGGCAGCCCAGGAGGCCTCCCCGGTGGAGAGGGAGAGAGTGTGAGTGGGTCATCATGGTAATAAAATCAAAGGAGAGGTTGAATGAGGAGTGACAGTGTGAGCTCTGGATAATCTGCTTTAAAAGGTTTGGCTACAGAAATCTGCACCACCATCTTGGGCAGCTGTGCTGAACTGAAGACACAGGGGAGAGTACGAATAGAAAGACAAGATCTATTTCCTCAGTCCTGTGGTTGCCTCCCAAATGACATGTTATTCCCTTTATAGTGCACAACATTTAACCAGGGCCCATTGAATTTGTGTAGCCTACTTTAAAGGCAATAGGGTGCCATTTGGGATGCAACCATTGACACTAAGAAAACCAACGTTCCAAACTCAACATGACAGACTGAGGGTGTAGACCAAGACTCATTTGAGGCTGGAAAGTGACTGTCGCTTGTCTCTCTCGTCTCGCAGCCTAAACCACCAGACAGCCTCCACTCTAATCGCAAACATTTATTCAGATCAGAACGCCCCCGAGGAGTCTCACAGATATAAAAAGACTGGCAGAGAGAGAGAAAGAGAGAGCGAGCGAGAGAGAGAGCGAGCGAGAGAGAGAGCGCGAGCGAGAGAGGAGTGAGAGACAGTAAGAAAGGATGATTGATTCAGAGAGAGAATGAAAGAAAGACAGTGAGACTGACAGATTCAGAGAGAGAGAGATAAAGACCTTAAACTGAAATTGAGAGAGAGAGAGAGAGAGAGAGAGAGAGAGAGAGAGAGAGAGAGAGAGACAAACAAACTAAGAGTGATTATTATTTTGTTTAGTCATGCTATTAGAAACCAGTGCCACGGCAACCACAATTATAGAATGACAAAAATATAAGGAGAAAGTGTGGAGGACGAGTCCCAGAACCCAAACTCATCAGAGCCAATGGGTGTCTCTCGATATGCATACTACCATGCTCCACACTCTTATGCTCCAACGACGTTCTCTTGACTACGTTCTTGTGAGGACGAGAGAGAATGCATAAAACATTAGATTTGAGAAGCACTTCCCCTACTGTTTTACCTCACACTGCAGGACAATGGCAACAATAGACAAAACAAGATTTACACAAAGCAAAAGTTTTACTTCATCATTATCAGCTCCATATGTGAATCGTAATAATCTAACTTACCAGCTAGTTAAACAGGCAAAAAATGACCTAAAACTAATATTATGCTAGGTCGATGTCAATTCTTTGTGAGTAGCTAGCTAACAATTCTTCAGTAGTAACTGTAGTAGCTAGCCAGTTAGCCCTATTGACTTATTATGGGCTTGCGTTCTATGGTACCTAGGCAGGTAAACATGCTAAAATGTACACAGCAGGTATTTATTAACATATCAACATAAAATATTGTAGTCAGGTAACATTTTACATGCGAATAAGCAACATTTCACATTTGAGAAGTTCCCTCCGTGCTCCGTTTCGGCTACTTTGATTTGGACTCATACTCCGACCCTCCCGTGCTCCAATTTGCTTGCTCGGAGCGCGGTAGTATGCATTTTGAAAAACACCCGTTGTCTCAGTCACACTACGACACAGTCTTGTGTCTTCAGAAGTCTGGAAGATAGAACACCCAATACTGCAACGTTGAGTTAGAATGTTGGAACGGAGCCCAATGTAGTAACACAACAGTTTGAGTACAGTGGATAGGATGCATTACTTGTGCTGATCTGTATTCATACTCAAATGCACTTGCATGAACAAGAAGTACAGTTATAGGCAGGCACCGTGCATTAACTCTACAGACAAAAGGAACTTTACAGACGGCCCCATGTAATGCCAGGCCAGGCAGAGGTGTGGAACAGCCAGGCAGGCTCTACCTCTGCCAGGCTCTACCTGCAAGGTCATCTGTAACAAGCCCTCCAGCCATCTTCCCCCCTCCCTCTCCATCTGTACCACTCTCCCACCTCCCTCCAGCCAAACCAGACAGCCGTTATCCTGCTACCTGAGTCTGTGTCCGGAACTCTGGAATCGCAATTACAGTGTAAACCTGCTACTCTCTGACACTTCAAGCTGTTGAGGTGGAGCCAGGCAGAAAATTACAAGGTGCGTTGCGGGAGAAACAACAGAGTTTGGAGTAGTTCTGTAATCACTTTACAGTAGACTGCATAATGTGACAACAACATGTACTCAATACTGAGACATATCCTTAGGGAGCAGACCATCAAAGTACTAATTACTGGTGCTTGAAGTATTGTTTTGTAACCCCTGACTAAACACACACTACACTCTTTTTTTAGCTGTCCCCAATTGAGAACCCTTCGAATAACACTTTTTTGCTCTAGGTAGAACCTTTTTGAGTTCGGTGTAGAACCCTTTCCAGAGAGTGTTCTACATGGAACTCAAAAGAGTTATACCTGGAACCAAAATGGGTTCCTGGAATTAAAAAAGGGTCATCCTATGGGGACAGGTTCCTTTTGGAACCCTTTTTCTAAGAGTGTACTACACCTTAGGTGTACAAATGTAGGATCTTAATTTGAGCCAGTTTGCTTCAGCAAGGAAATAATCCTGCAGAAATGGGAAATGGGAATTATTATGTGGGTTATAATTAATGAACATTTTTGTAGAGGTGGATACATTTTTCATTAGGGCAAATCAAGTCTGAAATTTCAAAAATTTTAATTACAAACTTTAGAAGCCTTTTAAAAACTCAAATACACTAGAAGTGTGCATTACCTGCCTTGCAGGAAAATTGTCAGCAACAAAAAAAATTATCAAATTAAGATCCTACATCTGTATATCCAGGATGGTGAGTCCAGACACTTCACAGCTGTCAGCCAAAACTGTTCGTCAAGGGCTGCAGTCCAAACACTTAAGACACCCTATCCCCTCAGCCCTTAAATTAAGTGGACACTTCTCATGACGTCTGACGAGTATACACTTCCAGGGCTAAGGCGAGGGAAGAAGGCATGGACCACCCTTGGCCGGAAATTCGCCACTCAAACATCCCGCAATGATTGTATTTTCAGCCACTGGTAACTTGTGGGTGCTTTATATACACTACAGTCAATTATGAGTCCATGTCTACTTTTATTGAATATATAATTATTAATATACGCCTAGCTAGCAAATTAGTTAGCCTGCCTAGCTGGAACTTCTGAAGAAGGAAAATGTTTTATTTCTACAATTTCCAAAAGATAACCAAACAAAACATATTTCATTTTTACGTAGCATTCTTTTTTACTTACACTTGTATGTCGACTTCTCCATTGATGTTGTTTTTAAGTTTTCGCGGATGTACAATCGTCGCGAATTGAATTATGGGGACCACCCTTGCTTGGCTAATCATTTGGATCAACCTCCAAGATGGCGACGGGGACTCCCCCAAGGGCGTAAGGCGAGGGTAAGTGGACGAGGGTGTGTCGTTCAACTGTTTGGACCGCAGCCTAGGTAGTGCACTATGAAGGGAATAGGGTGCCATTTGAGACAAGAGACAAAATGATTGATGAGAGGAGCCATCGCATTAGCATTCTTTGCTAAGCTGTTTAGGGATGCATTTGGAGTGTCTTGAAGGTTACGTCTCAGATTTCCCCTAGTGTCGCTACTCTTATCTGCTAATGAACTAACGGATAATATGATAATAGGACGTAAACACTACCTGTGTGCTGTTGTGGCAAACACATCATAGCCAAGAGCCAAGAGCCAAGAGGGTTGGATGTTAAAGAAGACACACTTTACTCTGAATATTCCATCTCGGAATTCTGCCTCAAAATTCCAATATTCCACTTTAGACACAAATTTTTCCATAAGGGAATTTTCCAATTAGAAGCCTGGAGAGATCAGTCTTCGCAGGGATACAGTGGGTTTGTATAAGTGTATAATCCATAATCGTGTGATGAAGAAGTGGGAATCATAATCCCATGATTGATTGAGTGGTTAACCCCACATCATCATCAATACAATCTAACTGTCTGGGGTTAACCCTATATTGATTGACTCACGCTAATCTACCAGCATGGTGTTAAGTCCAATACTAAATCCGATACAACTTGAGTCCTTCTTTGTTATAGAGAGGAGCGATGCCTGTTGGCTGCAATCGACTCGCTGCAGATTCTGTACATTTCAGGTCTAATCTCATTATCTATACAATATGGATGTGTCAAAGTCTAATCATCCGTTAAACTGCTCAGTCAATCCATTCTTATTTTCAATGACGGCCTAGGAACAGTGGGTTAACTGCCTATTCAGGGGCAGAACGACAGATTTTTACCTTGTCAGCTCAGGGATTTGAACTTGCAACCTTCCGGTTACTAGTCCAACGCTCTAACCACTAGGCTACCCTGCCGCCCCGTATACAGATCAGTGGTTGGTATCATGAATCAACAAGTGGAACATTTCAACAGATTGATCTAAGAAGAGGTGGATGGGGAGGAAAGGAGATGGAGAACATCATGACAAGGCTAGCAGAGGGTCACTGCATTTCCATGAGACTGGCTACGCTGGGATCCTGCTGCTGCTGCTTTGTGTGTGTGTGTGTGTGTGTGTGTGTGTGTGTGTGTGTGTGTGTGTGTGTGTGTGTGTACACTGCAGACCAGGAGGAAAAGAGCCAAACAAGATACAGACAGAGACTAATCCCAGAAAGTGTTCACAGCTAGCTCAATGTGACCTACTTTAGCAGGCTACCGGGTTCTTATTCACAGGAGGGAAAGTACATGCTCACCTGTTCTGAATACCTATACTCTATATAATGGCATGCTATAGATTCTGGCGAGAAAAAAACTATGCACACAGACATTACAAAAGTCTTGGATGAGAAGATTAGGTGTTTTTGTACTCCATGAAGCCTGGTATGAGAAATCGTGTGAGAAATCATGGTGTGAGATATCGTTATTGAATTGCTGCATAACTTAAGTGTGCGTTATCACATGACCTGTACTAATTGAATGCGACTCCTCACCTCTTGTCGTCTGTGACTACTAATCTACCTGTATGGTATTGTCTAGGACTCTTACCTGTACTGTGCCTGAAAGTGGTCCTGGACGAAGCTGTGCCGCGTCCCAGGCTGGTGTGCTGCTGCTGGGCCGGAGACAGGGCTCTCCTCCACTCCACCCAGCAGGCCCTGGAACAGAGAGAGAGAAAGCGTGAATGACCTGTATATATGTGTGTGTGTGTGTGTGTGTGTGTGAAAACGTCAACACTGAAACTAGAGCTGAACAGCAGCAGGGTAACAAGGTGTATCACAGCAGATGTAAACAGGAGCGCTACAATGGGACATGGGCTAGATGAGGGGCTAATGCACGTTAATACACTCTTGTAATTTTTATAGTGTTCAGCTTCGCTGGTGAAGAGAGAGAACGAAAACAGCCAGATCTTACCTCGTGACTGTCATTAGGGCTGTAAAGGTTCACCAAACCGACGGTTAGTTGGTACGTATTGCGGTTTTGGGGTTACGGTTCGGTTCAGTTTCAGTACAGCGGGAAAATGAGACACCAACCATAATGTAGTTCATTTTTGTTTACTTAAGAAGTACACAGTGTTGATATTCCTGATTCCATACATGATAATGATCCATATAATGCAGGGTGACAGCACAATCAGGAATAACAACACTGTATTTTCTTCAATGAAAAAACATGATTACTCATCCACAACAACACTAAAATAAAGTGCAATATGAGTGAAATCAAATCAAATTTGATTTGTCACATGCACCGAATACAACAGTGAATACAACAGTGAACCAACAATGCCGTTTCAAGAAAAATACCCCCCAAAAATAAGAAATAAAAGAAACAAATATTTAAAGAGCATTAGTAAAATAACTAGCTATGCACAGGGGGTACCGGTACAGAGTCAATGTGCGGGGGCACCGGTTAGCCGAGGTAATTGAGGTAATATGTACATGTAGGTAGTTATTAAAGTGACTATGCATAAATAATAACAGAGAGTAGCGGCAGCGTAAAAGGAGGGGGGAAGAAATGCAAATAGTCTGGGTAGCCATTTGATTAGATGTTCAGGAGTCTTATGGGTTTGGGGTAAAGCTGTTTAGAAGCCTCTTGGACCTGCCCAGGGACTACGGTTGAAAATTAGCCGGCTGGTTAAACTGGCACTTTTACTGAAACGTTGATTAATATGCACTGTCCCTGCAAAAATAAAATAAACTCAAACTCAAACCTAGACTTGGCGCTCCGGTACCGCTTGCCGTGCGGTAGCAGAGAGAACAGTCTACGACTAGGGTGGCTGGAGTCTGACAATTTTAAGAGCCTTCCTCTGACACCGCCTGGTATAGAGGTCCTAGATGGCAGGAAGCTTGGCCCTGGTGATGTACTGGGCCGTACGCACTACCCTCTGTAGTGCCTTGCGGTCGGAGGCCGAGCAGTTGCCATACCAGGCTTGGATCCACTGCTCCACTGCAGCACAGTCAATGAGAATGGGGGCATGTCCTCACTCCTCCTTTTTCTGTAGTCCACAATCATGTTATGTCATCGGCAAACTTAATGATGGTGTTGGAGTGAACAGGGAGTTCAGGAGGGGACTGAGCATGCACCCCTGAGGGGCCCCTGTGTTGAGGATCAGCGTGGCGGATGTATTTTTACCTACCCTTACCACCTGGGTTCGCACGTCAGGAAGTCCAGGATCCAGTTGCAGAGGGAGGTGTGGAGTCCCAGGGTCCTTAGCTTAGTGATGAGCTTTGAGGGCACTATGGTGTTGAACGCTGAGCTGTAGTCAATTAATTGCATTCTCACATAGGTGTTCCTTTTGTCCAGGTGAAAAAGGGCAGTGTAGAGTGCAATAGAGATTGTATCATCTGTGGATCTGTTGGGGAGGTATGCAAATTAGGATGGGTCTAGGGTTTCTAGGATAATGGTGTTGATGTGAGCCATGACCAGTCTTTCAAAGCACTTCATGGCTACAGACGTGAAGTGCCCTTCCACATCCGATGAGCATCAGAGCCGGTGTAGTACGATTTGATCTTAATCCTGTATTGACGCTTTGCCTGTTTGATAGTTCGTCGGAAGGCATAGCGGGATTTCTTAAACGCTTCCACGTTAGAGTCTTGCTCCTTAAAAGTGGCAGCTCCATTGTTTCTGGTTGGTGTATGTACGTACAGTCACTGTGGGAACGACGTTATCGATGCACTTATTGATGAAGCCAGTGACTGATGTGGTGTACTCTTCAATGCCATCGGAAGAATGACGGAACATATTCCAGTCTGTGCTAGCAAAATAGACCTGTAGCTTAGCATCTGCTTCATCTGACCACTTTTTTATTGACCAAGTCACTGGTGCTTCCTGCTTAATTCTTGCTTGTAAGCAGTAATCAGGAGGACATTATTATTGTCAGATTTGCCAAATGTAGGGTGAGGGAGAACTTTGTATATATCTCTGTGTGTGGAGTAAAGGTGGTCTGAAGTTTTTTTCCCCTCTGGTTGCACAACTAACATGCTGGTAGAAATGAGGTAAAACGGATTAAGTTTCCCTGCATTAAACTCCCCGGCCACTAGGAGCACTACCTCTGGATGAGCGTTTTCCTGTTTGCTTATGGCGGTATACGTGTGCTCATTCTATAGGCCTATGTTTTCTTACACAGACAAAAATATGCACACTTGAGTGTCTCTCATAAAGGGGGCTTGCTTGTAGCACGGTACTTCTCATTTCCCACTACGGGGTAATGTGATGGGCTGTCAGTGTTAACCACTACTGGGTAATGTGATGGGCTGTCATTGTTAACCACTCCGGGGTAATGTGATGGGCTGTCAGTGTTAACCACTCCGGGGTAATGTGATGGGCTGTCAGTGTTAACCACTCCGGGGTAATGTGATGGGCTGTCAGTGTAAAGTAGTTCTAGATCCTCCAACTGGTGGACCGCGGACCAGATCCAGATATATATATATTTTTTAACTTGTTCAGGCATTGACCCCTGGTATCATATAAACACACATAAGACATGGAAGAATGCTTAGAACTGCAGGAAATTAGCTTTAAATCAGCAAAACAAATCTCTGCCCCATGCAATTTTCTTTAAAACGGCTAAATGTTCTCTCCGCCAACAAGAGGGGTGTGAACAGTTTGGGGTCACATGGGTTGCGAGGTGGGGGTTTGTTACTACGCCGATAAATTACATTATCCATCCAGACCTTTGCCACCTAGGAATTTGTGTAACCGGATCTTCTCAAGCAGTAGTTGAGTACACATGCTGTAGATGTCCTGCACAACATTGGCCAATTCATTGACAACTTCGTATTTAGCTTGCTTATATAGAGAAACTGCATTCACCCACAACTATCATTTATTGATTTGATTTGGTAGTTGATGTATTGAGTTCTGTTCAGTGCACAGCGAAATCAAACGAAGGATAGAGTGAACCACTGTGACTCATGGTGCTAGGGGACTGCAGGTAGATACTCTAAAATTACCTGAACAGTGCCTGCTTGATGTAATCAAAGAGCAGCACACAGATATTTTCACCAAGAGCTTCTAGACTCAGGTGTGTTGTGTTTTGGAGTACATTTAAAAAGACAGTCTTAGTCATCATAACCATACTAATCACTTCCTGCTAAACTGAAGGAGACAGATCCACTGGATTATGGAGCTCATTGAGCTATATGCTTCCATACTGGATATTCATTGATACTCTCAGCCAATGAAAATGATCAAATAGACATTTCAATCAGATGTTTTTGAGGCATATATTATTTGGGACATGGGGAAATGTGTGTTGTGTGATGACTTTCAGCACGCTCGATAAGATTATTATTGTTGTCTTGTTTGGAGTGTTGCATGAAGCTACATGCTTTCATACTATTACTCTTTCTGTGAATAGCCTATGAGAGAGGCCTTCAATTAGTTGCTATGCAGAGTAAAAAAATGAAATAGCCTCAGCAAACAAAGAGGTAACAGCCACATATCCAAGCTTTTATGGGGTTACGAATGAGGCTGATTCAATTGCTATTTAACTCATTCAGTTGAAACCTTGTAGAGAATCCTTTGAGAGGTTTTGGGCCATGTGTCCAAAGTATTGTGTAACCCCATGATAAACTGCATAATATAGATAAGTTTATACTGACTGGCCATGGGGCCAAAGTATTGTGTAACCCCATGATAAACTGCATAATATAGATACATTTATACTGACTGGCCATGGGGCCAAAGTCTTGTGTAACCCCATGATAAACTGCATAATATAGGTACATTTATACTGACTGGCCATGGGGCCAAAGTCTTGTGTAACCCCATGATAAACTGCATAATATAGATACATTTATACTGACTGGCCATGGGGCCAAAGTCTTGTGTAACCCCATGATAAACTGCATAATATAGGTACATTTATACTGACTGGCCATGGGGCCAAAGTATTGTGTAATCCCATGATACACTACATAGTATAGGTAAGCCTATACTGACTGGCCATGGGGCCAAAGTCTTGTGTAACCCCATGATAAACTGCATAATATAGGTACATTTATACTGACTGGCCATGGGGCCAAAGTCTTGTGTAACCCCATGATAAACTGCATAATATAGGTACATTTATACTGACTGGCCATGGGGCCAAAGTATTGTGTAATCCCATGATACACTACATAGTATAGGTAAGCCTATACTGACTGGCCATGGGGCCAAAGTCTTGTGTAACCCCATGATACACTACATAGTATAGGTAAGCCTATACTGACTGGCCATGGGGCCAAAGTCTTGTGTAACCCCATGATACACTACATAGTATAGGTAAGCCTATACTGACTGGCCATGGGGCCAAAGTCTTGTGTAACCCCATGATACACTACATAGTATAGGTAAGCCTATACTGACTGGCCATGGGGCCAAAGTCTTGTGTAACCCCATGATACACTACATAGTATAGGTAAGCCTATACTGACTGGCCATGGGGCCAAAGTCTTGTGTAATCCCATGATACACTACATAGTATAGGTAAACCTATACTGACTGGCCATGGGGCCAAAGTCTTGTGTAATCCCATGATACACTACATAGTATAGGTAAGCCTATACTGACTGGCCATGGGGCCAAAGTCTTGTGTAACCCCATGATACACTACATAGTATAGGTAAGCCTATACTGACTGGCCATGGGGCCAAAGTCTTGTGTAACCCCATGATACACTACATAGTATAGGTAAGCCTATACTGACTGGCCATGGGGCCAAAGTCTTGTGTAACCCCATGATACACTACATAGTATAGGTAAGCCTATACGGACTGGCCATGGGGCCAAAGTCTTGTGTAATCCCATGATACACTACATAGTATATGTAAACCTATACGGACTGGCCATGGGGCCAAAGTCTTGTGTAATCCCATGATACACTACATAGTATATGTAAACCTATACGGACTGGCCATGGGGCCAAAGTCTTGTGTAATCCCATGATACACTACATAGTATATGTAAACCTATACGGACTGGCCATGGGGCCAAAGTCTTGTGTAATCCCATGATACACTACATAGTATATGTAAACCTATACGGACTGGCCATGGGGCCAAAGTCTTGTGTAATCCCATGATACACTACATAGTATAGGTAAGCCTATACGGACTGGCCATGGGGCCAAAGTATTGTGTAACCCCATGATACACTACATAGTATAGGTAAGCCTATACTGACTGGCCATGGGGCCAAAGTATTGTGTAACCCCATGATACACTACATAGTATAGGTAAGCCTATACTGACTGGCCATGGGGCCAAAGTCTTGTGTAACCCCATGATACACTACATAGTATAGGTAAGCCTATACGGACTGGCCATGGGGCCAAAGTATTGTGTAACCCCATGATACACTACATAGTATAGGTAAGCCTATACGGACTGGCCATGGGGCCAAAGTATTGTGTAACCCCATGATACACTACATAGTATAGGTAAGCCTATACTGACTGGCCATGGGGCCAAAGTCTTGTGTAATCCCATGATACACTACATAGTATAGGTAAGCCTATACTGACTGGCCATGGGGCCAAAGTCTTGTGTAACCCCATGATACACTACATAGTATAGGTAAGCCTATACTGACTGGCCATGGGGCCAAAGTCTTGTGTAACCCCATGATACACTACATAGTATAGGTAAGCCTATACGGACTGGCCATGGGGCCAAAGTCTTGTGTAATCCCATGATACACTACATAGTATAGGTAAGCCTATACTGACTGGCCATGGGGCCAAAGTCTTGTGTAACCCCATGATACACTACATAGTATAGGTAAGCCTATACTGACTGGCCATGGGGCCAAAGTCTTGTGTAATCCCATGATACACTACATAGTATAGGTAAGCCTATACTGACTGGCCATGGGGCCAAAGTATTGTGTAATCCCATGATACACTACATAGTATAGGTAAGCCTATACTGACTGGCCATGGGGCCAAAGTCTTGTGTAACCCCATGATACACTACATAGTATAGGTAAGCCTATACTGACTGGCCATGGGGCCAAAGTCTTGTGTAATCCCATGATACACTACATAGTATAGGTAAGCCTATACTGACTGGCCATGGGGCCAAAGTCTTGTGTAATCCCATGATACACTACATAGTATAGGTAAGCCTATACTGACTGGCCATGGGGCCAAAGTCTTGTGTAATCCCATGATACACTACATAGTATAGGTAAGCCTATACTGACTGGCCATGGGGCCAAAGTCTTGTGTAATCCCATGATACACTACATAGTATAGGTAAGCCTATACTGACTGGCCATGGGGCCAAAGTATTGTGTAATCCCATGATACACTACATAGTATAGGTAAGCCTATACTGACTGGCCATGGGGCCAAAGTATTGTGTAATCCCATGATACACTACATAGTATAGGTAAGCCTATACGGACTGGCCATGGGGCCAAAGTCTTGTGTAACCCCATGATACACTACATAGTATAGGTAAGCCTATACGGACTGCTTTCAGTGAGAACAGTACAGTTGGCGGTAACGAAATAGAGCAATAGGATGAGGGAGCTATTTGAGTTGCTCTGCCCCAAAACATCACTTTAGTAGCTGTTTCCGACCTGGATGGTAATGGACAGTTTAGATGCCCTGCGTGAGGTCGTGAGATTGAACATTAATTCATTGTCACCTGGGGACCAGAGCTAAGCGTCGGAGGCGATTTTGAAATCAACATCAATTTCCGTTTTTGGGGTGAAAGTTCCGCCCTGAAGTTTGTGCCTGTCTAAAAGTCTCTAATTACCTCAAACTAATTTAGGACACATTTAGAGCAAGGTCACATACACACATACAATATCAATATCTTATGGTGTGATTATTGTATCAACATGTGTATCAATAAAACATACTGTAAGTACTGTACAACCAAGATTGACAACATAACCCTGGAGAATATCTGTCAGCTTTGTTTCATCAACATCTGTGATGTAATCAATTACTTGACACACTTCTGTGTCAACAGCAAAAGTCCTCACTGCTATTTATACCTCTCCTCCCCTCTTCGTATCCTAAATGTGTCACCATGTTCTTAAAAAAAAGGTAAGAAAGTCCATTATGCTTCCTGTGAAGAAGATGTGTGTGGTACACTTTCCTAGTTTCCCCAAAGGCAGGACAATCTCATCGTTGCCACTAGAAACACTCTCTTCAGAAGAGCACTCACCTACATTGGGAATAGCAGCAGTAGAGTGTGTGATGCATCTACAGTAAGTGTTTATGAGGACGTGTTAAAGCGTCTCAATAGGTTTGAGTCAGACTCATAATGGCCGTGCTTTCTTCTGACAAACTACATTATAACAACATTTTGCAAGATCTAAGGACGATGGTACAAAAATTTGAAATAGGCTTACGTGTTGTTACATTATGAAGGCGAGGAGCAAAACCATGACAACATTTTACAACAACCATTACAAATAGTTGGATAATAGCCTCCATTATAGCTTGTCATCCAATGATTTTTTTTAAACACACAAAAAAACATTATGATGCACAGCAAACTCCAGACTATCTAGTAATAATATTGTTTTGTCTCTTATTAAGTCTTTTCAACCAAGAAGCTATTCCGCTGATAATGATGAGCCAAATGAACAAGATGTCTCTTTCAAGCTGTCGAATCCCCAAAGCAATTTTTTCCTTCGCTAACACAATTAAAGATTAAATACAGACATGGCTGGCCTGAGACGTGTTGGGGAATAATGGTTTATTGGAGCTATTAGCGCGAGAGAGAGAGAGCGAAAGCACTAGAAAATATTACATCTAGGGATTCTGCAAATCCTACAACACAGCGCAGAAGGTGCGCCATTAGAGAGGTGAATTTCAGTCTCTTGGTTGTGTCCTGTTAGCAGAGTTGTGTACCCGGTAAGGTTGGAAGCTGACACAGATAGGTACAGAGCTGCTGGTCAGCTAACTCAAATTTGACCTTCCTTTCTTTCAAAATGTGGACAGAAAAACTGGATATGCTAATAGGTACAGTCCTTCAGGTCAGTTAACTCAAATGTGACCTTCCTTTCAGTTAAAATGTGGACAAAAACATAGGAAATGCTAATAGGTACAGTCCTTCGGGTCAGCTAACTCAAATGTGACCTTCCTTTCAGTCAAAATGTGGACAAAAACACAGGATATGCTAATAGGTGACCGAGACCAATACCTTGAGTAGATGGAAGAATCAACACAACTACAGCCAGAGACAGAACTAAACCATAGTCAGAGATAGTATAGTATACTAGCATAGTACAGAATCCTCAGCTAAGTAGCCTGGTCCCAGTCCTTACACAAATCACCATGGAAACATTGGGTTCCTTCCCCATCAAAATGTGGACTGAGGAGGATGTTTTTCATTAAACACAGCATCTCCTTGGAAATTAGTTGTGAGTTTAAAACCACGAAGCAGAAACTCTCCCCGCAGCAATTCATCTTCATAAAATAACTCAACATGCCTTTTAACCGTTACATATTGCAGAGTTGTGTTTATTCTATTTTCCCTGATAGAGAGGAAGGGAAGCTAGTGGGCTTAACCTGGGTTGTATTGCTTAGGCACCTTATGGGGAAAAACAGACAAACAGGGAGGAACTGGCTGATCTTGATCTCGTAGAATAAAAAGTGCATGTTTTACTTTTCCAGAATGTGTTATTTTAAGAGGTGCATAGTTTCACAACTCTGCACTACGGAATGTGCTTTTAGCAATCCAATTGTTTATCATGCCACTAACAGGTTAAGGCTTATATAAGGGGATAGACTGTCCTGTCCTCTCTGTTGAGAGTGAGTGGCTGATAAAGAGAGTCTCCGGGTGGACGCTGCAGTAGTAGCAGTAAGAGTGTATATTGGGGAATACCAGCAGACCCAAGGCATGTGTTGCCAGGCACTGCAGCGAAGGCTCGGGCTACTTAATTCTCTATTCATAACAAATCCAAAGCCTGGTGGGCTTCGCTGCACACTAGAGAAGGCACCTTCCCCACAAGTAGGTCAACAGGCACTTAGCTGGACCTTAGAACAAACAACAGATGCCTCCATTCAACTGTGATTTCTCTAAAAGTGGGTGTGTGCGTGCACTAACATTTTAATATATCTGGGACCCAGTGATGAATAAATACCCCTACAGTATTTTTCCTTGCTCTGCCATTGTCTGCCAAGGCAGGTGGGCCTGCCAAAAATACTTGCGAAGCAGGAGTTAGCGTAACATGAGAGATGCTAATATGCAAAAAGAGCTAAAATGTTAAATTGTGTAATCTAAAAGTGCTGAACGCTAACAGCTAACAGATCCATTTTCTGGGCCCACTGTAGCTCAGAGGAGAAAATTAGCACTGGCATCCAAACCCTTCCAGGCTATTTACAGGGCCTTGCAAAAGTATTCATTCCCCATGGTGTTTTTCTTATTTTGTTTCATTACAACCTGTAATTTCATTTTTTTTTTGGGGGGGGGGGGGGGGGGGGATTTCATGTAATGGACATACACAAAATAGTCCAAATTGGTGAAGTGAAATGAAAAAAATGACGTGTTAAAACAATTATAAAAAAAAATAAAAAACGGAAAAGTGGTCTGTGCATATGTATTCACCCCTTTGCTAGGAAGCCCCTAAATAAGATCCGGTGCAACCAATTACTTTCATAAGTCACATAATTAGCTAAATAAAGTCCACCTGTGTGCATGATATGTCACGGGATCTCAGTATATATACACACCTGTTCTGAAAGACCCCAGAATCTGCAACACCACTAAGCAAGGGGCACCACTAAGAAAACGGCACCATGAAGACCAAGGAGCTCTCCAAACAGGTCAGGGACAAGGTTGTAGAGAAGTACAGATCAGGGTGTGGGTTCTAAAAAAATATCAGAAACTTTGAACATCCCACGGGGCACCATTAAATCCATTATTAAAAAATGGAAAGAATATGGCACCACAACAAACCTGCCAAGAGAGGGACGCCACCAAAACTCACAGACCAGGCAAGGAGGGCATTAATCAGAGAGGCAACAAAGACACCAAAGAAAAACCTGAAGGAGCTGCAAAGCTCCACAGCGGAGATCGTATCTGTCCATAGGACTACTGTAAGTTGTACACTCCACAGAGCTGGGCTTTACGGAATGAGTGGCCAGAAAAAAAGCAATTGCTTAAAGAAAAAAATAAGCTACACGTTTGGTGTTTGCCAAAAAGGCATGTGGGAGACTCCTCAAACATATGGAAGAAGGTACTCTGGTCAGATGAAACTAAAATTGAGCTTTTTGGCCATTAAGGAAAACACAATGTCTGGCGCAAACCCAACACCTCCCATCACCCCGAGAACACCATCCCCACAGTGAAGCATGATGGTGGCAGCATCATGCTGTGGGGATGTTTTTCATTGGCAGGGACTGAGAAACTGGTCAGAATTGAAGGAATGATGGATGGCACTAAATACAGGGAAATTCTTGAGGGAAACCTGTTTCAGCAGGACCTCCTTCCAGCAGGACAATGATGGCACTAAATACAGGGAAATTCTTGAGGGAAACCTGTTTCATCAGGACCTCCATCAAGCAGGACAATGACACGAAGCATACTGCTAAAGCAACACTTGAGTGGTTTAATGGGAAACATTTAAATATCTGTGAATGGCCTAGTCAAAGCCCAGACCTCAATCCAATTGAGAAACTGTGGTTTGACTTAAAGATTGCTGTACACCAGCAGAACCCATCCAATTTGAAGGAGCTGGAGCAGTTTTGTCTTGAAGAATGGGCAAAAATCCCAGTGGCTAGATGTGTCAAGCTTATAGAGACATATCCCAAGAGACTTGCAGCTGTAATTTCTGCAAAAGGTGGCTCTACAAAGTATTAACTTTGGGGGGTGAATAGTTATGCACGCTCAAGTCTTCTGTTTTTTTGTTTTATTTCTTGTTTGTTTCACAATAAAAAATATTTTCCATCTTCAAAGTGTTGTGTAAATCAAATGATTCAAACCCCCCAAAAAATCATTTTTACTTCCAGGTTGTAAAGCAACAAAATAGCAAAAAAGGGGGGTGAATACTTTCGCAAGCTACTGTAATTGATTTCCAGAATTTAAATGATTGAAGCAGAGCAAGATTTCAGAAGTTATTCCACAGCTAAAGCAGATATACAGGACATACTGGCTACGTGAATATTGTATCGAAGTCAAGGGGAATCTATTCCCAAGCAGACAGAAAGTGAGATGTGTATTTGAAAAGGTTATTATATACACTGATAGCTTGCGGAATGCCTTATCCCTAAAATCAGGTGAGAAATTAAACGTACAAAGCTTAAGACATGGGAAGTCAAGTGATCATGTGTAGCTGTTTACATACCATCAGAGTCAGAGGCTGGCACTAAGACAGCATTGAATGAGCTGCATTCCGCCATAAGCAAGCCAGAAAACGCTCACCCAGAGGCGGCGGTCCTAGTGGCCGGGGAGTTTAATACAGGGAAACTTAAATCCGTTTTACCAAACTTCAATCAGCATGTTAATTCTGCAACCAGAGGGAAAAGAACTCTGGACCACCTTTACTCCACACACAGAGATGTATACAAAGCTCTCCCTCGCCCTCCATTTGGCAAATCTGACCGTAATTCTATGCTCCTGATTCCTGCTTACAAACTAAAATTAAAGCAGGAAGCACCAGTGACTCTGTCTATAAAAAAAGTGGTCAGATGAAGCAGATGATAAACTACAGGACTGTTTTGCTATCACAGACTGGAATATGTTCCGGGATTCTTCCGATGGCATTGAGGAGTACACCACATCAGTCACTGGCTTCATCAATAAGTGCATCGATGACGTCATCCCCACAGTTACTGTATGTACATACCTCAACCAGAAACAATGGATTGAGAGCTGCCGCTTTCAAGGAGCGGGACTCTAACCCAGAAGCTTATAAGAAATCCCGCTATGCCCTTCAACAAACCTTCAAACAGGCAAAGCGTCAATACAGGACTAAGATCGAATCGTACTACACCGGCTCTGATGCTCGTCGGATGTGGCAGAGCTTGCAAACCATTACAGACTACAAATGGAAGCACAGCTGAGAGTTGCCCAGAGACACGAGACTACCAGACGAGTTCAACTACTTCTATGCTCGCTTTGAGGCAAATAACACTGAAACATGCATTATAGCAGCAGCTGTTCTGCAAGACTGTGATCATGTTCTCCGCAGCCGGTGTGAGTAAGACCTTTAAACAGGTCAACATCCACAAGGCCGCAGGGCCAGACGGATTATCAGGACATGTACTGTCTTCACTGACATTTTCAACCTTTCCCTGTCCGAATCTGTAATACCAACATGTTTTAAGCAGACCACCATAATGCCTGTGCCCAAGAATACTAAGGTATCCTGCCTAAATGACTACCGACCCATAGCACTCATGCCTGTAGCCAGACTGTAGTCATGGCTCACATCAAAACCATTATCACAGAACCCCTAGACCAACTCCAATTTGCATACCGCCCAACAGATCCAATGATGATGCAATCTCTATTATACTCCACACTGCCCTTTCCCACCTGGACAAAAGGAACACCTATGTTAGAATGCTATTCATTGACTACAGCTCAGCGTTCAACACCATAGTGCCCTCAAAGCTAATCAATAAGGACCCTGGGACTACACACCTCCCTCTGCAACTGGATCCTGGACTTCCTGACACGCCGCCCCCAGGTGGTAAGGGTAGGTAACAACACATCCATGATGCTGATCCTCAGGGGTGCGTGCTCAGTACCCCTCTGAACTCCCTGTTCACTCATGACTGCACGGCCAGGTACGACTCCAACACCATCTTTAAGTTTGCCGATGACACAACAGTGGTAGGCCTGATCACCGACAACTACGAGACAGCCTATAGTGAGGAGGTCAGAGACCTGACGTAACGTGCAAGGACAACAATCTCTCCCTCAATGTGATCAAGACAAAGGAGATGATTATGGACTACAGGAAAAAGAGGAGCGAGGAAATGCCCCCATTCTCATCGACTGTGCTGCAGTGGAACAGGTCGAGAACTTCAAGTTCCTTGGCGTCCACCAACAAAGTAACATGGTCCAAGTACACCAAGACAGTTGTGAAGAGGGCACAACGAAACCTATTCCCTCTCAGGAAACTGAAAATATTTGGCATGGGTCCTCAGATCCTCAAAAGGTTCTACAGCTGCACCATCGTTGCCTGGTATGGCAACTGCTCGGCCTCCGACCGCAAGGCACTACAGAGGGTAGTGCGTACGGCCCAGTACATCACCAAGGCCAAGCTTCCTGCCATCCAGGTCCTCTATACCAGAAAGTGTCAGAGGAAGGCCCTAAAAATGGTCAAAGACTCCAACCACCCTAGCCATAGACTGTTCTCTCTGCTACCGCACGGCAAGCGGTACCGGAGCACAAAGTCTAGGTCCAAGAGGCTTCTAAACAGCCTTCTACCCTCAAGCCATAAGACTCCTGAACTCCTAATCAAATGGCTACCCAGACTATTTGCACATTTGATTTGATGATCATGCACTGTGTACATCCATCCATTTTGTGTATTGCTAGGCAGTTACATAAACAATGGATTTGTATTTTTTTATTGGTTCCTCACAATGCTTGCACTGAACATTTATGCCCTGGAGCATGTATTGAACACAGAAATAAAAATAACCTATGCCTTTTCTCCCTCAGAAGATGTTGTACCAAGGATCCTTTTCTGCTGTTGCTTTTGCCATGAAAGGTGTGACGTCAAACAGATACATATCACTGCAATCAGCAGAACTAAGGCAGCGTCGCAGGGAGGCACACACAAGGGTATACTCATGGGTATTGGGTATCAGAACATCACATTTCTGCACATGCACGACCCGTAGCCTCAAGGACTGAATCCCAAATGGCACTCTATTCTCATATTATATTGTTTCCTACTCTATTACCATATTATATTGTTTCCTACAGGCCCTGGTCAACAGTATTCCCATTACAAAGGGAATATGCTCTCATTTGAGACGAAGCCAAGGACTCTTCCGTAACAGGGCGGTCCGGTCCTCTCATGCGGACTGAAACAGTTCAATAAGTCTGCTTCGTGTCTGTCTTGACCGTGTGATGATGTTATCAGAGGACACACATATCAATAGGAGTCTTTAATAAGTCCCAGACAGATGTTTCCTACGTGTCTGTCTTTGTTCGACATGCCGGAGGACATACTCACGTGTGGCTGTGTTTTTGTCACAGACATTGCGTGATCCCGCTAATCTAGTTGGAGACATGAATACAAGCTGGATGGATGATGATCATCGTCACTTCTGGTTTCGGCTCAATGTAAAAATGCAGTTGAAGAGTGAGTCTCTTATACGAAGCAGCGAAATAATATCTTCTCACGATGCCGAGCAACTGCCCCAAAAAACTGGACCGCTCACTTTTTCGTAAACGAGGCCGTGTATGCCAACTGCTAGGCAGGGCTAGGCAGGGAGGGGACTACCGTTGAGTTTAGCCCAAAAATAGAGCTCTGCTGGTGGGGAGGCAAGCCGTTGTCCTCCCCTGCCAGGACCCACGGACCTAGCTCACCTTCTGCTGGAGTATGAGAGACGTTGCGAGGTGTTGCTCACTGTACTACCACATGCTCAGTGCTGACCCTGATGAAGACAGCTTGGCTGTCGAAACGTTGGTAATTACATTTTTGCATCTGAGCTCCTAGAGTGTGCGGCTCCCTTTTATTTTCCAGTGCTGACCTAAAAACACACACTGTTCCTGGGCTTTTGCATCCTGGGCCGTCCTCTCCCTCCTGTCTGGGACTCTCTATAAAAGATTGAGGTTCTTCTGTATAGTAGGAGCCCAAGCTCTCTGGGGTCCCTGAAGCTAGCCTGTGACTATACCGCTGGGTATGCAGAGGTAACATTACAGTTCCCAAAGCAAACAGGTTCTGTTTGTCCTAACAGGGCTCCTGTACAATTTACTCACACTCATAACAGTCACAGTGTGAGTCAGAATTTATTCTGTTCAGGTCCTGTGATATCTGAGAGAAACAGACAGAAGCAGCAGCTCACATAGGACTCTCCATGGTCCTGTGCTCTGTGATCCATGTAGTGGCAGAGACATCCCTGGTTGCTTCTTCTGAGGTTTTCATAATGCGGCAGCCAGAACATAAAAACACATGTTGTTTTCCTACCCCTGTTTCACGGTGTACCGCAGTGTGTGTGTGTGTGTGTGTGTGTGTGTGTGTGCACTTATGCACCACGGTGTGTGCGCATAGCCACAGGGAGATGTTTGGAGTTGGGGGTGCTGGGTAGAGGTTGAGCAGAGGTGTTTTTAGGATTTCCACACATAGGGGGGAGGAACTGCATTTCATTCAACTCTACTTCATTTACATGATAGATGACATTAGCAAAATAATTTTTAATACTACACAAATGGCCGAAATGAGTGGCTACTCTGACAGTGAGAATATATTCTTCCTAATATTGTACATTGGGCTATTGTTTGAGTTCAAGACCAGGTCATTTTTTTGCAGCCACACTGACTCACCCAATGATGAAGATGAAGCCTAGGCTACTCACCGGTGATGGCCCATGCACTCGTGCCATTAGCCTACCACAAAATGATAAAGCTACTTTGAAAAACAGTGCGGTAAACTCTGAATCGCTCAGAAGTTGTTGAAATCATTTGTTAGCTTCTACAGTCAGATGAGTCTTAGTATGAGTCCTGGCTGCCAGTCTTGACTTGAATCGGAACTATCTATGGATTATATTTCTACAGTTGATTGCAGCTGTCAGTTAACCTTCTGCAAATTTCAAAATACAATTGTGAGAAAAACATACAGGAAAGTAGATGCCTACACTGTATTTATAATCAATTTTATGTTATTTTAATGGACAAAAAAAAAAGTGTTTTTCTTTCAAAAACAAGGACATTTCTAAGTGACCCCAAACTTTTGAGCGGTAGTGTAAGTATCGTGATATGATATCGTGAGGTCCCTGGCAATCCCAGCCCTAAAATATGCTAAAGATGTTTGAACGCAAAGTCAGCAACTGTGTTTTTGTACACGACCGAATCCACAGTGAATCTTCAGTCAACGTTTAAACTGCATTAGACTAATAACCACTAAATGTAAAACACAGTCATCACCACAGTCATAAAACCGGAGTCCCGGGGCCAGTGATTACTTCCGAGACCCAGATTAAGTGATCATTTCAAAACACATTTTTTTTAAATCAAATGTAAGACTAGAGCTTAATTACATTGGGACAAAGTGCCTGAATTTCGGTATTTTCTGTGTATTTCATTTGCTTCTAGATCAGACTCTGAAGGGGTTAGCAAAATCACTTGTGCTTCCTACCACTTATAGTGGTTCTGACTAATTTCAGCAGGAATCAAACCGGTCTCTGAGCCAGTGATCATTTCAAAACAAAAGTTGAATCAATAGTTGGACTCTTGAGCTTAACACTACCACCTGTGCTTCCTATAGTGTCTCTGAGTCAATCCCAGCAGCTCCAGAAGCCCAACTGTCAGCCATAGATCTGAGCTGAATCTTAATACCCACTGGGCACAGATTCCACGATGGTTCAACATAATTTCACTGAAATGTGGAAACAACGTTGATTCAACCAGTGTGTGCCCAGTGGGTAGCGACATGCTCTGTGGCAAAGAATCCAGAGTGGCTCCATTCATGGATGTAGTAGAGAGATATGGGAAGAGGCATTGACAGAACAGAATTTGGTCCCCTGTGATGGTTTCTGTTCTTGGATCTTTTTCCTCCCTCACACACACTGAATGGGATGTGAGTGTGCGAACTATATGGAGTCTCAGAAGACTGTGTGTGTGTGTGTGTGTGTGTGTGTGTGTGTGTGTGTGTGTGTGTGTGTGTGTACGTGTGTGTGTGTGTGTGTGTGTGTGAGTGTGTGTGTGTGTGTGTGTGTGTGTGTGTGTGTGTGTGTGTGTGTACAAAAACTTTCTTTGGATATGTTCCACAGACACCCCACAGAAGCACATGCTGTAAGCCGGCAGCTCAGCGGTTCTCTGTGCTGTACGAGATGACATCTGTCCCGCTGCGCGTGCGGATGAGACAAGCCAATATTGACACAGCCGGCTGTTTTCACGTTTACAGAAGAGCCCCACCGCCTCCTGTCGTTCCTTTCCAGAGTTTGGACGGTGTGAGCGGATTCAGATGGAAGGCGTAGCGCAACCGTGTCATCAGCACGCTCTGAAGCTTCATAGAACACAACAGGGAAGGAAAGTAATGGGTCTAGCAGGGTTGAGGTCAATTACAATTGAAGTAAGTCAATTCATGAGGTAAACTGAAATTCTAATTACAATTATTATTTTCCTCATTGACATGAATTCCGTTTACTTCCTGAATTGAAATGGAGTTGACCCCCAACCCCTGGTCTCTATCCAGGTTCCTGGTGTGTTCTTCCCTCACCTAACAACCCAACTTTGTTTCCAACTTTCTGTCCCAACTTCATGTTCTGTTCCGGTTAAAGGGGGGATTAAGAACTCAACAGAGCAGACAGGGGGACATGGCAGCATGGATGGCAGGAGTTGAAAAGAAAGGGAAGAGGTCAGCAGGAACAGAGATGGGGGGGGGGGGGCAAGGAAAGAGGGAGGGGGTCTGAAATGCTTGCCCTGCAGTAAAGGGGCTGACTCACTCCTATTCTTTTAGCCGCGGAGAGCTGCTGCTAATTCGGGTCTATTCAGTGCAGGATTACGGTAATGTGGCCGTCTGGATGATGAAAGGGGAAACGAAAGGCATTCTATACCCTTTCCTCCCTCCCTCCCTTACTCCCTCCCTCCCTCCCTCTGTCCTCATACTTGTAGACCATCCATCCCTGTCTCTCTGCTTCTGTCCCCCCTCTCTATCAATTATGACAGCATTGCCCACTCTATGTCACCTCTCTAAATCAGTTATGACAGCATTGCCCACTCTATGTCACCTCTCTCTATCAGTTATGACAGCATTGCACACTCTATGTCACCTCTCTCTATCTGTCCAGACACTAGATGAAGGTCACCACTATATTCCTATTAGAGGAATACATATCAACTGTTGAAGTAGAGGGCAGTAAATATATGTAATGGTTTTCTCTCTTCACTGTTGGTTATTATACCATCAGACACAGAGAGAGAGGCCACTCCTTTCCAATTTGGCCATAACAGGCCCACTGAGCACATATAGGCAAACGTGTGCCTAAAAACTAGAGCGGGGACAATACCAGTATACTCGTCAGTATCGTGGCAAGGAAACAAAACAAAAAGCGTATTTCACTTCTTTAGGGGAACAGTCCTAATGTTGAAAAGAGACATCATTGTTGTCATCCAGAGCCACATGTATTTCTTTTCCAAGCTATAGTACACAATATTTTACATACAGCTGGTTTTTAAAGGACCAAGGAGTTTGGACTGCTTCGTGTTTTCATTTTTTCCATGTAAAAAATATGGCGCCCTTGCCCTACTAAAAACACAGTGAAACTTGCCAACTAAGCCTTCTAACACTGATCCTAGACCTGTCCAAAGAGTGCTGGAACTGGGTGTATACTCTCCAATGGCATGGGGCGCAGCCAAACTCTCTGCCCTCTAGCAGTTTCTGTGGAGAAGCTCGCTGAACCAACACGCACACACGCACACACAAAGACAAAAACTGAAAATAAGAGGCCACAGAACAGAGCTCTTGGCAGCTCCTTCAGAGCCAAATCTGACTTGGCAAAGACCAGAGAGGGGTGAGAGGAAGAGCGGAGAGCAGTCTCTCATTTTCACACTGGCTATGTTCACAGGCAAATATTAATTTCAGAAATAAATTATCCGACCTAAGCTAAGAGAGGAAAGAGGAAGGAGAGAAAATCTATTATTTTGTGAAGAGGAACGGGTCGTAGAGGTCAGCGGTTTTTCATTTTAGTAAAAAGTGATGCTCTAAGATAAAACCACATTCCACAAGAGTGCCCATGTGTAAGAGATCTCCTACAAAGCTCCCTTCAGTGCAAATTCCTTTTTAACGTGAAATGTGGAGGATTTGTTTTCTCACTCTCTCTTTCTCTCTCTCGCTCTGAAAGGTTACAAAGGACAACATCCATTAAAAATCCTCATATCACTTTCACATCAAATTGGGTTATAAAATCTGGTCTAGGTTGGTTTTATGGTGCGATTTCAACATGGGCCGCTTTGTAGAATGAAACCTTGAGTATCCTTGTCGCCACATTGTCTGTCTACCAGACCAGAGTTCAAAGGGTTAAGTGGCAATCTCACCAAATAAAAGAATCCACAACCGTACTTTAACATTGACCGGGAAAGAGGACACTGAAAGGGCCAAACATCCAGTTAAACTGAACAAGAGACAGAGTACGAACTACGAAGTAAACAAAATCCAGTTAAACTGAACAGGAGACAGAGTATGAACTACGAAGTAAACAAAATCCACTTATAAGACAGAGAAACAGAAAAAAACAGACAAGAGACGGTGAACCAAAACACACCTGTTGCGGTGTTACAAAACAGGCTCCTGTTCCTCTGTGAAGTGGAACGCAGCCAAAAACAAACTCAGGACCGTGACCTTTCTGCCCCTCGGGGTTCAAAAATAACATTTGCTGAAGGTCTGTAAACAAAAGGGACGCTAGTCCGGTCAGGTGTTCGGTCAGAGGAGGGGAGAACAGAATGCAAATATTCTTGTCAGGCCACAAGCCAAAGGGTGTGGAAGAGAACGTCTGTGTTCCTCGGAACAGGTGAAGCCACGTTATAGCCACCACTCCAGTTATACAGCTTCAGAGTGCCAGGAAGGTATTACCTTATATGGGAGCGATGACAATAAAGATGGGTGTGGGATATGATGACACAAGACAATGGGCCTCAAGGCCAGACATTGTGAACTTGTATTATTGGCAAACAAAAGGCACCACTGTATTCAGTTGTATTCTTTCACGGCATTTTCCACACGAGCAGAACAGGTTGGCATTACACACAGAGACTACAGCGACAAAGGGAGGCAATACGAGAGTGAAATAGTGAGGTAAGGAGAATGACAAGTCCTCAAGGCCTGTAGAGTACAGTTGAAGAGGTGGGTTTCTGTGGCCAAGTCTCACACAATAAAGTCCCAGGCAGTGCACTTCTCCATTGAAGACTTTCCTCCTATGTAGTGCACTACTTTTGACCAAGTAGTACCAGCACATTAGCGAGAGTGAACTTTAAAATCGGAACAATGTCCTCGCGGCAAATGCACCTTGTTGCGCCAACTTTCTCTTCCCTTGGTCTGGTAAGCCAGGCTAAATGAGGAACACAACAGCATCGTACAGAACAGTCCCAGCAGCAGCGGGAGCAGTAGCCTCAGAGACTAACAGGAGGTCAACCTCATCCATGGGGACCATTATTACCTTCAGCCCAGGGAAGCTCACTGCTTACAAATCCATCCAGCTTTATTCAAATTATGTTTCAAATCAAAATAATCGGTATGCATTTACACAGGCATTTTGCTCATATTACTCTCCTATGTGTGTGTGTGTGTGTGTGTGTGTGTGTGTGTGTGTGTGTGTGTGTGTGTGTGTGTGTGCGCATTTGCCTTTTATCTCTAATAAAACAGTCAAGGAGAAATCCGCCAGGCACATAAGGAGATTTATTTTTGAATATGATAAATTAGGAGGAGAATGAAATGATAGTGTATAGCTCTTAACATTCAAACCATGTGTTGGTGTTCATCAAAGGCTTGAGTGGTGCATCTTTCCCTGGCTGAGCCCAGCTCTGATTTTACACCCAGAGAGAAAGAATGGTCAATTCTTCCGCACTAACCCAACTCAACCTGCCACCAACAACAATTCAATACACACCAGACTCACCCTCAACTTACTAATGAGCGTTCTTTTTCCCTCTCAAAGGAGACAAATGTGTTGATGCAGCTGAATATTTTAAATATTCCTGAACTATTTAGGGGGTCTGGGCGTCTTTTGAAATATTCATGGATTTAATCAAATGTTAGCTAAGTAAAGTATTAAATATTTTAGGCAGGTGTGTGTGTGATCCATTAAAGGCCTTTAAAATGGCAGTCAGCCGTCTCTGTGTGGCACCTCTGAGGTACCCTACCTGTGTGTGTGTGTGTGTGTGTGGGCTGTGAAAGTGGAGAAGTGGGACAGTCGCATTACTTACCCCCCCAGAGGATAGAGACATAGTAAAAAGAAAAAGTAAGAAAGACAAAGAGAGAGAGAGAGAGAAGTAGTAAGTATAAATATGAGTGTGTTTGGAAGCCATATGTAATCTGTCTGTGTTTGTGTGTTATGTGTGAGAGGAACCTTAGAAAGCCCACTGTGAAAGCCCCCCCCCCCCCCCTCTCAGCAGATCGATCCCGGGGCTAATGTTCCTGCCATTAATGGAGCGGCGGCCAACGCTCTTCCTCCTAATTTGAGCTTCTCTCCTGATCCCCAGGGAGATTCCATTTCATTAGTCCCCTGTGGTGCTTCAGTCACGGGCAATACTCTGAGAGGCCTAGCTACCCCACAGCGAGTCTGGATGTCCACGGTCAGATAGGGGGTCCCTGGGTAGGGTCCCTGAGCTAGAGTGCTGTCTCTGGAGGCTCTGTGGAAGACCCAGGGCACATTGGGATGATAATAGACTCAGGGTTGACTCCTGGTGGGGAGGCTGGGTCCTGACTCTGCACCATGTTGTGAATGTGGCTCTCTGATGCCCCTGTGGGAGCGGTAATTGGCTTGGGCAGCAAGCAGACGCATGCACACACAAACACTCTTCCTCCTCCTTTATCTTCATCACTCTGTGGCACGAGGACGACGATAGACTCCTTCTCTCACCCCATTATGACCTCACAGATGATGTCCAACAACGCTTCCACAGCCAAACCACTCAGTATCACTCTCTTAGTATCTATCTCCATCTTTGACCATCAAATAATTACTGAAGGAAGAAAATCAGGCAAACCGGAGGAGAGGTTTACAGGGCATCGTCTTTTGCAAAGTAAGGCCAAGTGGAAGACAAATAACACCCCGGTCTCCAAAAAAGTGCGAGCTCTTTCAGAAGCGCTAACTGTTCAGACAAACCTAGACAGAGGAGCGTTGATACCTAGACGGCCCAATTCAGCAAGTTTGACAAAAGAACACAAAGCAGCTATCTGCTCAGTTAGGTGAATCCCTGAAGCTGAGAGCTGCTGGTGTCAACAACTTTCTATTTGTTTCTCTCGATACCATGCCACTACAAAAGCTCACCTGAAACTTTTTCTTTCTTTTATCCCTCAGAAGCATTCTGAAATGAGTCAGGGAGGAGGGGGGGACAGGGAGAGGGGACGCAAATTGGCCCTGCTCCAATCATTTATCTTTCAATAGGTGAATAGTAGATGGAGCCACGTTAGGAGGAAGGAGGCTTTAAAAAGACAGGGAAAGGGATCAGGGTGAATAATGGATGAAGAATCCAACGTTGAGAAAAGGAAAAAGGAGGCATGTCGAGAAATATTTCATAAAGCCAAGATTTTTTGTTGTTGTGCGTTTTAAATCCTATTAGGAGGTGAGGTAGTGTGTGTGTGTGTGTGTGTGTGTGTGTGTGTCTGTGTGTGTGTGTGTGTGTGTGTGTGTGTGTGTGTGTGTGTGTGTGTGTGTGTGTGTGTGTGTGTGTGTGTAGTGGTGGGATTAGTTCCCCATCGGTCCCAGATTCCCTTCATTCGGGGCCACATGTTTTCAGTGATAAAAATATACACCACAGCGCCACTACTACAATGCCCCTCTCCACTGTGTTCTTCTTTATACAGTAGTGTACCAAAAAAAGGGGTATTAGTGGTGATATTGATGTTACGGTATCTGTTCCATGACAGGAAGCAGCAAATAAGGAGTTTTGCTTCAATTTCCTTCCTCTCCAGCTGCTCAATTTCACACAAAATAGACATCTGTGAAGGGAAAAGGGGATCGAAGCCCATCATGCAGTCAAACAGACAGGGGAAAATCCACCAACAAACGTCTTGCCCCATCTCCTTTTCTCCCTCCCTCTCTCCCCCACTCTCTCTATGCCGTGTGGAATTTGAAGCATCTGAGAAATGTCACTGGTGTTCTAATGGGATTGTGGCTGGGGTTCGGCGGGGCTGGCGGGAGAGGTGTCGTTTGAAGTAACCTGTGAGAGAGGTTGAGCGGGATCGCCGGGGCAGAAGGAGAAAGGGTCTGTGGCCATCTGCCCCGTCAACCCCTCAGCCCTGATCTTAACACTCGGCTGTAGCTGAAGTCTGGCAACGGTTTAGACAGATCATCACTGACAAGTAGACCAGACAGACTTATGGAGAGATGAGTCAGAGGAGAAAGAGAGAGAGAGAGAGAGGGAGAAGCAGAGTTGAGATTGTGAGCATGGGAGAAAAAGGGAGAGAGTGAGAGAGGAAGCAAAGGAAAGATAAGCAACCTGTGAACCCCAATGTCTAATCAATGTACAACACTAATGCGCCAACAGAGAAGAGAGGAAAGCTGACTTAATTTAGCTCCAGAGCAGTAGAGGGAACGGAGAGATGTCCAATGGTAGATACATTCTCTCTATATGACGGACTGCCAGTGTCAAGTCTGATGGCACAACTGAATGAGGAGTATCAGAGCTTTAACATCCCCATGGGCAAAACTGACAGGAGACATCCGATACAGCATCCATCAACCCCTACCTGTCTACCTGTCATCGACGTCTGATCTGTATCATAAACAAACACATTTCTCTGGAGAGCAGGGCCTCTTAACCCTCACATCCGTAGATGTTAAACCCACAATTTCCGTGTCTGTCAATAATGTGTTCTATCGCCGCCTCGCCGGCTGCCACAACGTCCAGAGACCAAATTTCTAAGTCTAAGCAGTTTACTTCCATCCATCTAGGCTGGTTTTTTCTTATTTTTTTCCCCTCCATCCACTCACCCTGTCAACTCTCTCCGGGCGCAGAGTGAGGAGCCAGCTATTATCGACGTTTAAAATGGATTAACGCAGAGATAATGCCTCTGTGAGTTAGCAGCGGTGTTGGGATGCTAGGCATCGTTTACCACTACCGTCCGAAGGGGTGAGATGGATAGAGAGAGAGAGAGAGAGGGTAAGATGGATCGGCTTTTAAACCACTCACTCAGGCAGGCATGCCCACTCACTGGATGGGAGGTCAAGGCCAAGGGCCAGATGTAACAATTCTAAAGGGAACGAAGTGAGTTTGTCTGATGTATTTTCATTCCGACACCAGAGAAATATTGTGCAAACTGGTTTAGATAGGCCTTTTAATATCATATTATGAGAAATACTGTTGTCAAGCCTGAGGGGTTGGACGAAGGCGACACACGCGTTATTTGAAACTGGCCCTGTAATCCCCTTCTACTACGATGGGTTCTGGTTCAAGGAGACTTGGCTTCCTTCAGCAACTGATCAAACGTCAGTTTACTGAGCTGCCTCTGTTGACCGACTTCCTTACGTAACCTTCCACTGGCTGAGGAAGGTGAACCGGCTCAGCTGGTCACATGGCTGGTAGTATGCTGGACCACAGGTTTATAGTAGGTCCCGGTTACTGAACCAATACACATAAAGTAGGCCCCTGCTACTGAACCCATACACCAATAACAGAGAACTGATCTTAAAATGGAGGACTGCAGGTGCATTAGGTTTGAGGTTTGAGGTTTCTGCTCTGTTCTATGGGCCTTGGAGGCCAGTGTGAGTCCATGTAGATAATGCAGGAATGCACTCTTCAAACACAGACCATCCATTCTGTAAGATGCTTATGTAAAGAAACACACGCTGCACTAATGTGTCTTTTGTAGTTTTGCAAAGGTAAAAGTGGGGTGTAACGGGGGACACGTGAAGCATTGGAGCAGAGAGGTGGATGTGTAAGGATGTTGAAACTAAGCAGTTATAGAGTTGTAAAGGAAATTTACTGTAGAGGAGGAGATACAGTGAGCTACAAAAGCGACATTTTTGCTCTGTACTCCAGCACTTTGAAATGATACAATGACGAGGAGGATAAAGTGCAGACTGCCAGCTTTAATTTGAGGGTATGTTCATCCATATTGGGTGAATCGTTTAGAAATTACAGCACTTTTTGTACATAGTCCACCCAATTTAGGGGACCAAAAGTATCGGGACAAATTCACTTATATGTGTATTAAAGTAGTAAAAAGTTAAGTATTTGGTCCCACATTCATAGCATGCAATGACTACATACATCAAGCTTGTGACTAGACATGTGTTGGATGCATTTGCTGTTCGTTTTGGTTGTGTTTCAGATTATTTTGTGCCCAATAGAAATGAATGGTCAATAATGTATTGTGTCATTTTGGAGTCACTTTTATTGTAAATGAGAATAGAATATGTTTCTGAACACTTCTACATTAATGTGGATGTTACCATGATTATGGATATTCCTGAATGAATCGTGAATAATGATGAGTGAGAAAGTTAGAAGCATAAATATCATACCCCCAAAAAACTGGTTAGCATGTCTTGGGGGTATTTTATTTTATTTTACCTTTATTTAACAAGGCAAGTCAGTTAAGAACAAATTCTTATTTTCAATGACGGCCTTGTTCAGGGGGTATGATATTGTGCTGTAATTTCCAGACGGTTCACCTGATATGGATGACAATACCCCTCATATGAAAGCTGATAGTCTCCACTTTAACCTCATAGTCATTGTATCATTTAAAATCCAAAGTGTTGGAGTACAGAGCCAAAACAAAAGATGTGTCACTCTCCTAATATTTTTAGAGCTCACTGTATAAGAAAGGTACCATTCACTCAGTGAAAGAGGCAGGCAGGATCAGAATGTGTCTCCTCAGGTTTCTGTCAAGTCAGCAGATTGATCTGGGTCTTCTTTGCTCTCACTTGAAACGCCCGTTTCACAGGCTCTGACGACGGAGGTGTCATCCTGTCCTGCTCTCACTCTCTCTCAGCTCATCAATCCATACACCCATCCATCTATCAATCTGTTCTGTCCATTTGCTATCTGTGTGTACGCTGTACGCCGCAATGCCCACCATCAGTGCTCTAACACCAGTCAATGGAGAGAGAGTAGGACGGAGGAGGAGAGGAGAGTAGAGGAGACGAGGGAGGTGAGAAAGATGGAGCTACAACCAAACACAGAGAATTAATTCAATTACAGAAAATAATGGAAATGGATCACACATTCTTACATACACACAGCGTTCTCTGAAATACCTCCTTCTTTCTCGGGCCGAGGCGTCGGCAAAGCGGCTTTACGGAGCCGTGATTCAGCGAAGGCTAATGACAACCAGAGCCCTGAGCTGTTGACGTGGCATAGAGGGCCTCCTCTATAGCGTAGCCGCAGAGAAAGGCATTAGCTGTTAGGAGGCGTCGCGATGGCAGTCACTGAGAATAAGGACTTCATTGGCTAATAATAGCGGCCGGAGATGAGCAAAAGCCAAAGGGGATACGGTTGAAGCGCAACGAAGCGAGGCATCATTGTAACCATCGCACACCCTAAAGGGGCAATGTGTGTTTACATTCAAATGATATTAGAGATCACATCCACATTATAAGTCATAGTATGCCGTGCTTTCTCTGCCAATGCGGTACACCCTCCGCTGATCCCTTCCCCTCTGCAGCAGCAGACAGAGGAGAGAGGAGATGGATGGAAAGAGAGAGAATGAGAGGGGGCATCACACAGCAGGCTGCCACTTCAACCTCTCCTGCTACACACAAACAGACACACAAACACAAAGGATCGTTTCAGAGGCCCCGGTGGGTAAATAGTAATACAGCCATGAGTGACACAACACTCAGACGCCGCAGTGGCTAGACTCATCATTCCCACTGAGAAAGAGACCAGGGTCGTAAATGGAATGGGATTATAAAGTGGCCTCATCCCACACATTCCGTGTCTCTATTTCCTCAAATGCATTCATTGATTTCTGTGACCTGGCTGGGTGAATATGACAAGTACGGTGCTTTTGTACTATTCTCTTCAGGAAACGCAAGAGGAGCTGAGGAGAGGGCCCGCGGTGGGGCCTTCATTCCTTGGCCTGCGGCCTGTGCTATTGGTCGACTCTTCTAACGAGGAGGCCTGCTCATTAAGCTGATGACCCGCCTCTCATCAAGACAGTTAATAGTCAGTTATGTTGTCTATTGTTTTTGACTATGTTTGTTTATTGTAATACATATATATACACAGTACCAGTCTAACATTTGGACACACCTACTTATTTAAGGATTTTTCTTTATATTTCCTATTTTCTACATTGTAAATATACTTTCAGATTCTTCAAAATAGCCACCCTTTGCCTTGATAACAGCTTTGCACACTCCTGGTATTCTCTCAACCAGCTTCACCTGTTCCCACATATGCTGAGACCTGAAAATGCTGAGCACTTGTTGGCTGCCTTTCCTTCACTCTGCGGTCCAACTCATCCCAAACCATCTCAATTGGATTGAGGTCAGGTGATTGTGGAGTCCATGTCATCTGATGCAGCACTCCATCACTCTCCTTCTTGGTCAAATAGCCCTTACACAACCTGGAGGTGTGTTGGGCCGTTGTCCTGTTGGGGAAAAAATGTCCTACTAAGCGCAAACCAGATGGGATGGCGTATCGCTGCAGAATGCTGTGGAATTCGCTTTGTTGTCATTGAGACAAGCTCTTCATAACGACTCTCTATTGTATCTCTTGAGAATAGAAATATGCATTCATGGGAACCTCAGAGCTGTTTTGCTCTACTGCACTAGGAGTAACCTGGTTAGGCTGTGAGCAAAACCAAGGCTTGCAATATGACTCAATTGAATGCGAAAAAATAGATGTTGATACATGCTAACCAAGTTCAATCTCTCAGTGTTTCTCCTATTTTCATTTAGCAAAGGTGGCCCAGTGGTGGCCCTAGCGGTAGAAATCTCTCGTCCCAACGGCCCCACCCTACATTATGCACGTGTGTGTGTGTACGTGCCCCGCTCTAAAGTAAGTTAGTCGATGAGCAAAGCAATACGTGTGTGTGCTCATGAGTGGGACCCAGGTGATATGATGACTCAAGCCTCTGCAACTCTTCCACCTGAATAAGAAGCTATTATTGGCCTCTGCAACTGTACCTCTGCTCTCACACAGCTGAGACTGACGACGCTGCTACTGTAGAATGCAGAGAGCCCTTTGCATTTTGGATTGCAGCCACAGTTGGATAACACAGTACTACCATCAGCCAAAAACCTTACCTCAGCGACCTTGTTGGCTACAGTATATCTACAATGTGTCATGAGTCAGGACCGTTCGATCACAACAGTGATCAATATTTTTCAAGATGTTTCAGTTTGGTGACAGGTGTTCTTATTTTGACAGTGTCATAGACATTGTCAACACAAGACAATGTCTATGACATTTGAATGTCTTTGGGCTTCATGACAACTTTGTGACCGTGTTTGGTCTGCTCCTACCTTTCCGTTGGCTTTGGTCTTGCTGCTGCTGTGGTTGTTGGTGGTGGTGGGGTTGGCATCCTCATGGACCCGGTCCAGGAGCCAGAGCAGGAACTCCAGGGCATCGTGCTGAGAGTTCCCTCTGAACTGAGAGCCATACTTGGACACAATACTCTGGGGACAGACAGGGAGGAGGAAATCAGATGAGGACATTTCAAAAGACATAAAAACGACTTTCCAACAAACTACAGTAGAAGCTCAAAGATATTAACCTTAAGAGTTACAGGCTGACCGGTCAACCTAACAGGGAATATCGAACACGGACAAAAAACGATGTAGATGTAATCAGCTACATGTTATCTGATAACAGAAAAAAACTGGAACAAGTTACGTCAGGGGTGCTTAAACCTTTTCACACAGGCCCCCCATTTCTACAAAATCTATGGGCTAAAAAACCTAGCTAAAAAAAACGTTAGCTGACATGGCCTTGTGCAGTCTGCTATTACAACAATCAAGAGTAAGTTGAAAGCCAGACTGAGTTCCTTAAAAATATATATTTTTTAACAACAAAGACCCCCCCCCTCCCCACCAGAAAAAATATTGTCATCAGATTACAGATACTCCTTGGATTACTTTTAAATTCAAAAAGGAAGTTTGTGAAAAAATACACTACACCACCAAAAGTATTTGGATACACCTTCAAATGAGTGGATTCGACTATTTCAGCTACACCTGTTGCTGACAGGTGTATAAAATCAAGCACACAGCCATGAAATCTCCATAGACAAACATTGGCAGTAGAATGGCCTTACTGAAGAGCTCAGTGACTTTCAACGTGGCACCGTCATAGGATGCCACCTCTCCAACAAGTCAGTTTGTCAAGTGGAAAAGTCTAGGAGCAACAACGGCTCAGCCGTGAAGTGGTAGGCCACACAAGCTCCCAAAATGGGACCTCCGAGTGCTGAAGTGCGTAGCTTGTAAAAATGGTCTTTCCTCGGTTGCAACACTCACTACCAATTTCCAAACGGCCTCTGGAAGCAACGTCAGCACAAGAACGGTTTGTTGGGAGCTTCATGAAATGGGTTCTTATGGACAGGCAGCCGCACACAAGCCTAATATCACAATTTGCAATGCCAAGGGTTGACTGGAGTGGTGTAAAGCTCGCCGCTATTGGACTCTGGAGCAGAGCAAACGCGTTCTCTAGAGTGATGAGTCAAGCTTCTCCCTCCGGCAGTCTGACAGAGGAATCTGAGTTTGGCGGATGCCAGGAGAACGCTACCTGCCCGAATACATAGTGCCAAGTGTAAAATTTGGTGGAGGAGGAATAATGGTCTGGGGCTGTTTTTGAAGTTTTTCTTGGCCCCTTAGTTCCAGTGAAGGGAATCTTAAAGCCACAGCATACAATGACATTCTAGACGATTATGTGCTTCCAACTTTGTGGCAACAGTTTGGGGAAGGCCCTTTCCTGTTTCAAAGCGAGGTCCATACAGAAATGGTTTGTAGAGATCAGTGTGGAAGAACTTACCTGGCCTGTACAGAGCCCTGACCTAAACCCCATTGAACACCTATTGGGTGAATTGAAATGCCGACTGCAAGCCAGGCCTGATCGCCCAACATCAGTGCCCGACCTGACCTCACTAATGCTCTTGTGGCTGAATGGAAGCAAGTCCCCGCAGCAATGTTCCAACATCTAGTGGAAAGCCTATCCAGAAGAACAGAGGCTGTTATTTATAGCAGCAAAGGGGGGACCGACTCCATATTAATGCCCATGATTTTGGAATGAGAAGTTAGGTGTGCAGGCGTCCACATAGTTTTGGTCATGTAGTATATATTAAGAAACCTTTCTGTTTTCTCAATGACATTATATTTTGCATTGAAAATATGGAAAGTTAGTTTGTTCTACCTGAGCGAGTCTGACCAAAGTCAGAGACCACAAGTCTACGATGACACACCAAATGTGTTTGATTGATAATTGTTTGTCTTGTTCTAATGCCTCTTAAGGGTAAAGTAATCAGATTACGTTACCGAGTTTGGGCAATCCAAAAGTTACCTTACTGATTACAATTTTGGATAAGTAACTAGTAACTAACATTTAGAAAGTAATCTACCCAACCCTGACTCTCCTTGAGACAGTGACAGGTGTAGCTAACAACAACACCATCAGGACATCCAGGTGGCTCTTTCCATTCCCACCAGCCCCCCCCCCACACTCTCTCCATTCCTCCCTTCACCCTCTGAGTAACAGAGCCCGATCCCAGACGCTCCTCCACCCTTCATAAAAAATTGCTGCATCACACCGCCAGTGTTCTAAATATAAACATGGGACAGGATGGGAGGCCCCCTACCTCCCTACTACCTGAGATGGACCACTGATGAGCTTAATCATTATGAAAGGGGCCCTCCGAGGGAGATGTTGACTGTGGGACATGTTGACTGTGGCTGTATCTGAAATGGCATCCTATTCCCTATGTAGTGCAATACTTTTGACCAGGGTTCTGGTCAAAAGTAGTGCACTATATAGGGAATAGGGTCCATTTAAGACACTGCCTTTCCCCCCCTCACTAATCCTAGTTACTCTCTCTGCCTATCAAAGGACAGTGCAGTTATGTTACGTTATGTTGCTACCCCAGAAAGGGTAAGAGGGAAAGGGGGAAACAGAGTCAGGGGTGGCGGAGAGAGTGGTGGGGACAGCAACCGATGTGTCCAAGGTTATCGTGGGCCCGTTGTGTCTGGGAAGCAGAAACCTGATGACGTCACAGAGCTGTGATGGCTTCATTAGGACAGGGAGTTGAGAGAAGGAGCGCTTGGAGAGAGGGGTTATGGTCTGCTGTGTGCACACATTTTGTAATGTTGACGTCCAGAGGTGATCCTGCTACAATGGCATGTTAATGGGTCTGCACAGCAGCACTGTTGCTAGGAAAGTAAGGACCCCATCCCATCCTTCAACAACAGATTGCACTTCTTGTTCAAAGGATTTACCCTTGATATCTGCATAGACATATCAACACAGTCTTTACTTTTCACACCCACCCTATGCCTGAGAGGAGATAGAGGCGTAATCCCACCAAAGTAGTACGAATAACATTCTCATTTTGAGGCCTGTTTGAGTAAGTCTGTATCAGCCTCCATTTATTGTCATCCTCATAACCAACCAAATCACAGACAGACAGCTCAGACACCTGACACTAACATTTAATGACTGGCCATGAAGGTGCCAAAACAAACATGATATACTGTGTTTCTGTCCCCACGGGGAGCATGGGAATAATAATCCAGGCTATTTGGTAAACACTGAAGGGATATGAGAGAACCTGGGTGTAAAATTAATCGGATAGCCAAAGATTGCTATGTCAAGAAGTAGAAATGTAAAATGTGTTTTACACAGTTTGTTGGATTGAATGATTTATGACTTTGTGTGTGTGTGTGTCACTGTGTGACAGCTGAAGATGCCAGACCATATTTGCTCCCCTCTTTAAAAGCTGTTTGTACTCCTCAGCTGTCTTTAGGGTACTGCTGGTCTCCATGGTGAAGATGCACCTTATTCCATAACCGCAGTAAACATAGGCAGACTGTACGGTCCTACAGTGCACTCTCTTTCTGTCATGTCATGGTGCCTTGCAAGTTACTTCTTACTAGAGAGGTGAGGCAAACATTTGCTGGAGGGTAAGAGACAGATAGAAACGATTGCAAACACTCATAATACAGTTGAGGGTGACCTAACCTAGCCTCTTAAATAAACACAGGTACACCATTAACCTACACAGTCTCCAGGGGCAGTTTACAATGTTGTCCTCTCTCACCCTCTCATGTCTTAGGAGAGGTTGAGACCCCCACACTCAGGCAATAACATCACACACACCACCACACCACAGACACACACAGACACCACGCCTGCCCTGGCATCCAAGACAGTGAGCTGGAGAGTGTTTGACTTTTCCTTCTTTAGCATTGGTCTCACAAGTACCCCACATCACCTTCAAATCAAATCAAATGTATTTGTCACATACACATGGTTAGCAGATGTTAATGAGAGTGTAGCGAAATGCTTGTGCAAATGCTTGTCCGACAATGCAGTAATAACCAACGAGTAATCAAACCTAACAATTCCAAAACTACTACTTTATACACACAAGTGTAAAGGGATAAAGAATATGTACATAAAGATATATGAATGAGTGATGGTACAGAACGGCATAGGCAAGATGCAGTAGATGGTATTGGGTACAGTATATACATATGAGATGAGTAATGTAGGGTATGTAAACAAAGTGGCATAGTTTAAAGTGGCTAGTGATACATGTATTACATAAAGATGCAGTAGATGATATAGAGTACAGTATATACATATGAGATGAGTAATGTAGGGTATGTAAACATTATATTAAGTAGCATTGTTTAAAGTGGCTAGTGATATATTTTACATCAATTTCCATCAATTCCCATTATTAAAGTGGCTGGAGTTGAGTCAGTGTGTCAAGCAGCCACTCAATGTTAGAGGTGGCTGTTTAACAGTCTGATGGCCTAGAGATAAATGCTGTTTTTCAGTCTCTCGGTCCCTGCTTTGATGCACCTGTACTGACCTCGCCTTCTGGATGATAGCGGGGTGAACAGGCAGTGGCTCGGGTGGTTGTTGTCCTTGATGATCTTTATGGCCTTCCTGTGACATGGGTGGTGTAGGTGTCCTGGGGGGCAGGTAGTTTGCCCCCGGTGATGCATTGTGCAGACCTCACTACCCTCTGGAGAGCCTTACGGTTGTGGGCGGAGCAGTTGCCGTACCAGGCGGTGATACAGCCCGACAGGATTCTCTCAATTGTGCATCTGTAGAAGTTTGTGAATGCTTTTGGTGACTTCTTCAGCCTCCTGAGGTTGAAGAGGCACTGCTGCGCCTTCTTCACAACGCTGTCTGTGTGGGTGGACCAATTCAGTTTGTCCGTGATGTGTACGCCGAGGAACTTAAAACTTACTACTCTCTTCACTACTGTCCCATCAATGTGGATAGGGGGGTGCTCCCTCTGCTGTTTCCTGAAGTCCACAATCATATCCTTTGTTTTGTTGACGTTGAATGTGAGGTTATTTTCCTGACACCACACTCCGAGGGCCCTCACCTCCTCCCTGTAGGCCGTCTCGTCGTTGTTGGTAATCAAGCCTACCACTGTAGTGTCATCTGCAAACTTGATGATTGAGTTGGACGCGTGCATGGCCACGCAGTCGTGGGTGAACAGGGAGTACATGAGAGGGCTCAGAACGCACCCTTGTGGGGCCCCAGTGTTGAGGATCAGCGGGGTGGAGATGTTGTTACCTACCCTCAGCACCTGGGGGCGGCCCGTCAGGAAGTCCAGTACCCAGTTGCACAGGACGGGGTCGAGACCCAGGGTCTCGAGCTTCATGACGAGTTTGGAGGGTACTATGGTGTTAAATGCTGAGCTGTAGTCGGTGAACAGCATTCTCACATAGGTATTCCTCTTGTCCAGATGGGTTAGGGCAGTGTGCAGTGTGGTTGAGATTGCATTGTCTGTGGACCTATTTGGGCGGTAAGCAAATTGGAGTGGGTCTAGGGTGTCAGGTAGGGTGGAGATGATATGGTCCTTGACCATATCTCAAAGCACTTCATAATGACGGAAGTGAGTGCTATGGGGCGGTAGTCGTTTAGCACAGTTACCTTAGCTTTCTTGAGAACAGGGACAATGGTGGCCTTCTTGAAGCATGTGGGTACAGCAGACTGGGATAAGGATTGATTGAATATGTCCGTAAACACACCAGCCAGCTGGTCTGCGCATGCTCTGAGGACACGGCTGGGGATGCCGTCTGGGCCTGCAGCCTTGCGAGGGTTAACACGTTTAAATGTTTTACTCACGTTGGCTGCAGTGAAGGAGAGTCCGCAGGTTTTGTTTGCGGGCCGTGTAAGTGGCACTGTACTGTCTTCAAAGCGGGCAAAAAAGTTATTTAGTCTGCCTGGGAGCAAGACATCCTGGTCCGAGACGGGGCTGGTTTTCTTTTTGTAATCCTTGATTGACTGTAGACCCTGCCACATACCTCTTGTGTCTGAGCTGTTGAATTGTGACTCTACTTTGTCTCTATACTGACGCTTAGCTTGTTTGATTGCCTTGCGGAGGGAATAGCTACACTGTTTGTATTCGGTCATGTTTTCGGTCACCTTTCCCCTGGTTATAAGCAGTGGTTCGCGCTTTCAGTTTCATGTGAATGCTGCCATCAATCCACGGTTTCTGGTTTGGGAATGTTTTAATCGTTGCTATGGGAACGACATTGTCAATGCACGTTCTAATGTAAACAGCGAGGTATAAGGAGAGCTCCGTCAGGACTAGTGCCATACATTAACAAAATGACTCCTCTCCTTCAAAAACACATTTACAGGGTCACCCCAGCCTGGCCTGTCAAATGGACATTGTTAGATTACACAATGACAGTCTGGGAGGGAGAACCATGAGGAATTAGGACATTACATAAGATTTAGAGGTTGTGATGTTGACACACACACACACACACACACACACGCAAGAGCAGATGTTGCTGCCTGGTGGGAATGAGCCTGGATGGTATCCATCACCATCATTACTGGCACCTCCATTCCTTGTTACATATTTCTGCAGCAGCAGCCTGGTGTTGCTGGTTGGCGATCCTCTCCTCCGCTGATCAGGCAGACACTGATGGGTCATCACTTAATTCCTCTCCTGCCCTGCCTCTCCTTCCATTCCCTACACTCAATAAAGCCTCTCCCTTCTGCTCCCTTTTTTCCCCCATACTCTACCTCCCTCGTTCCCTCTCTCATTTTCTCCATTTTTTCCACTCATCAATCTCAGCTGAGCCCCAGACGACGCAGCCTCCCCCCGCTTCTCCCCTGGAGGGCGACCGCTGGTCGGTTGGGAGAGAAACACAAACCTCGGCCCACCGCAGTCCCGGCCACCAAGCAAATGCCCTTGTCTGTCTCCTGGCTCCCCACGCTTGACGCCCCTGTCTGAGTTTTTTGGCCCAAAACTCATCCAACTCTTTGATCCTGATTAATCTGAGTAATACTGTATCTGAATTCACCACAAAATATATATATGATGGCAGAAGACGTACTAGTTTGGATGCTAGACTTCATGTCCATGTATTCACCTCCAAAAGAATGAAAACCACTATATATTATGGCAAGACAACATAAGATTTTGGATGCAAGGCTCTCCAAGATTTCATTTCCCAAAGAGTTTCGGTAACATAACATGAAATCCTCTTCCTGATATGCTGCCAGTGTGACGGCTGCCAGTGTGCCTCGTCTCCGCGACAACGTCCCTAATGTGGGATTTACTACCATCAAGAATAGAGAAGGAAAGAAAGGATGAATTGCGATTGGCCATAATCATCTCTGAGTGGTTTACAGCTTGGGAAAGGCTTTCTGTTAACGCTATTGTAATGGAGAAGTTTAAACTCCTATAGCTGCATCCCAAATGGTACCGTACTTCCTATAAAATGCACTACTTTTGAGCAGGGCCCATAGGGCTCTGGTAAAAAAACAGCGCACTTTGTAGGTAATAGGGTGCCATTTGGGACGCAACCTCCACGACTTATATTGGAGGCAGTAAATATGCATTTGTGTGGGAAGAACGAGGGTCTGCGGTTTTACTGTATCCTAAAGGCACAATCACTAGTACATATTTGGGGTGGCCAAACGGCAGCCCTACCACGTAGTTTGCAATAAATCTGAACAATGGAGCAAAATAACCTTATAATTTGGGATATGGTGGGGTAAGACAGTTGTACCAAGCTCATGAGGGGTGGCAGGTAGCCTAGTGGTTAGAGCGTTGGACTAGTAATCGAAAGGTTGCAAGATTGAATCCCTGAGCTGACCAGGTAAAAATCTGTTGTTCTGCCCTGAACAAGGCAGTTAACCTACTGTTCATTAAGAATTTGTCCTTAACTGACTTGCCTAAAGATAAAATGAGGCATTTGTGTTGTATTCTTCAATAATCAATGGGTGTTCTGTATATCATTAATTAAAATGACCACTGAACTGCTGTAAATATTGCAGATTGCTCCTTTAATGGTTTCTGTACCATCACCTTCACTAAGATAAAGTGGGGAGATTGGGTGGTCTTATAGCCTAGTGTAGTTGAAATTGATTTACCCCCCCTGTTGAACCTAGACCATTAATCATGGTGATGAATACATCCTGCGGAAATGTGTGAGTACCATAGGTCTTGAAAGAAAGCAGAGACAGGAAAACACAAACACTGAATCTCTGCCTGTGCTCCAAAACAACCAACATGACACCCACCACCGCCTACACAGGAGTCATGGAGAAACGTGATACAACCACCACCTCCAGACTCAGCAAGGATAGTGAGGGGAGGGAAAAGCTCGCAGAGCCAACTTTTATCCTCACTGTTGAACTTGTTGAACTTGTTTACCAGGCCAATGCCTTTGACTAGTGCTCTTTAAAAGCACACGGACATTGACAAAAACAATTAGCTGTCAAAGAACCACTGTGTAGAATCCTTCCGCATCACAAACTAGTACCATTCCTACGTGGGACAGGAGTAAATGGATAGGTGGGTGTTCTCCTGTCTTTCACCAACACGATTTCTTGTGTGTTTTGGAGCTCACTGCTGCACTCTCCATACGCACCAGTGGAGCTTGCTCAGTAGGGGGTCTCCACCTTTCCCAGGCTAAATTCACTTGGCTGCACTGCTACAGCAATAAACATCCTCATCTCATTCAAAGAAGACCAACAGATAGAAATCGGTGTATTGTTCAAGTCAAAGCCATCCTTATAACTGCAGTGAGAGGAGGGAATGAATGAGAATGAATGAATGGGAATATCTATACCCAAGTGCAGTTGATTATTCAATAGATCTGAGTACTACATTTCGAGAGACTGCACACAAAACTTAACGTATAAACTTCAAAAAGTATCTCACATTGCCCTGCCTGTTCTGAAGCGTATGAAATCCTTCACCTCATGGCCCTCTATCTTTGCATCGCAGTTCGATTTCCACAAATTACTGCTAGAATCATAATTAGCTGAGAGCCTATAATGAGCCGAACCAAATCAAAATGTTCTAATTCAGAATTCTGGTACCATCTATATTTGCAGCATAGGTCCAACGGTTCCAGTAAATGAGAGTGAGTGATGTCATTCACCCAGGCCCAGGGTTATTAGCTTTGGGCACTGTGCCCCTGGATGACCAGCCACAGGTGTCCCTGTGGGGCCAGACCATAAACATACATATTCATACATCATCAGGCCAGACAGACACCTGCGCTGACTCAGCCGCCTGGGACTCTGGCCTGCTTTCCTGGCAGTCCCTGACCACTGTGTTGACTTGGTCTGGCTCACTCTCATCAGCATTCCGTAAACTCAGTGCACCATCCATGCATGTGAAGTACCGCTCCCTTCCTCCCAGTAAGAACATCCAGGGAATGCAGACAAGCCACCTCATCTGGGTTTGTGGCAGGTGGGAGCCACAGGGCACACACACAGCATGCGTATTAGTTAGCAAATGTGCCCTGATGTGTGGTCAATGGTCATTAGGCAATAGGCATTGACACATGGTTTGGACCATGTTTGTGTTGGGGGAAAAGAAAAAGAGAACCCGAATTTCGATATTAATCCAAACATATGGGAGTTTTGACAATGTCTGTAATGCTAGTACATGTCTCACCTGTTTTGACCATTGCCACAGGCTCCTCCCCTGAAATGCTACCTGTCTGCTTACACAGAAATAGGACGTGAGAACTGTTGAGTCGGTTCTGACTAGAGGGAGTACAGATACGACCGGAAATGACTTTTTCGTAGCAGGTTAAGAGATTTTATGCAGCGGGTTAATTAAGATAATTAACGTGGCAGGTTAGGAGACTTACTGTGGGTTAAGGTTAGGAAACGGGTTAGGCGTAGGGTTAGCTTAAATGCTTCCGGCCTTAGCTGTACTCCCTCCGGTCACAACCCACTAGGCACACCACGTCATTTCAGTGTGGAAATGTGGGTAATATTTGGTTGAGAGGTTGATCAATAAGATTTCAACCTTTATTCACTCACTCATAAAGACAGCCAGAAGTTAGTTGAATTCCCAATGTGTTATCATTATGCTTTCAACCATCTAAAAGCACAACTAAATTCCATAGGAAAATCAATGTCTGATTTTTGGTTTAGTTGTCATTTATGTGTGTTATCGCTGTGCTTTCAACCATCTAAAAGCACAACTAAATTCCATAGGAAAATCAATGTCTGATTTTTGGTTTAGTTGTCATTTATGTGTGTTATCGCTGTGCTTTCAACCATCTAAAAGCACAACTAAATTCCATAGGAAAATCAATGTCTGATTTTTGGTTTAGTTGTCATTTATGTGTGTTATCGCTGTGCTTTCAACCATTTAAAAGCACAACAAAGTTCAAATGGCGAATACCATCTCAGATCATTTGTATTTATACAACAACTTAATGTGTTATTACTGTGCTTCATCTAAAAGCACAACCAAATGATCTGGATTGCAGTTGAGATTACATTAAAAATGCATAGTGCAAGTGATCAAAGCTGTTTGATATTCTGCACAGATTATTATAGCACTTGTGAAGATCTCCACAGACCTGCGACCTCTGCATGCCATCTTAAAACATGCACACTTTCTATGATTACATAAGAAGAAATGTTTTGTTACCGTAGGCTAACCTCAAAATGTCACCATTGACGTGTTACTCATTTTAAGGTTGAATAAATGTTGTTATTAGTTTGTAAGAGCCTTGACTTTAGGCGTTTTACTGTATAACAAAAGTAATACTGAATTGTGTTTGGTTGACAACACAACCAAATATAAAAATTAAGGATATCTAATGCTTGGATAGTTTCATCTGAGCCACTGGCTTAATTCTATTCTTTAAACTTTATTTTGGGTTTAGTTGGAGAACCTATCATTAGTTAACTTGTCGACAAGTTAATAGGCTATTTACGGTTTGCAAAAGTGATGTTGAATTGTGTTTGGTTGTCACTGACTTAACCCGGCTTTAATTCTAGTTTGTCTATAAATTAATCATTGATATGTTGGTTTCGTATCTCCATCTCAACCAAGAACCAAAGTTAAAGAATAGGACTAAATCAAACTATATTTAAAGTGCATTTAAAGTTTGATTCGATTATATTTAGTCCTATTCTTTAACTTCGATTTTTGGTTGAGATGGAGACGTGAATCCAACATATAAATGATTAATTAGTAGACAAACTGTAATTAAAGCCAGACTAAGTCAGTGGCACAGATGGAACTATCCAAGCAGAAGACACATCTCCATCAAATGTTGATATTTGGTTGCGTTGCCAACCACACTATTCAATATCCAGTTTGTCTATAAATTAATAATTGATATGTTTTATTCACGTCTCCATCTCAACCAAAGATGTAAGTTAAAGAATAAGACGAAATCTAATCTAACTTTAAATGCACTTTAAATAAAGTTTGATTTAATCCTATTCTTTAACTTTGATTTTTGGTTGAGATAGAAGTGAATCCAACATATTTATGATAACTTGAAGATTAAATTTGAAATCAACCAAATCTATATATTATCTATTTTTAGTTGAACCCTGGGTTGCATTGAAACAATAGCTGTTGATAACTTTGCAAATGCTATATAGGCCTAAATAGTATCATTGATGATGCAGTCAGTATATGACTTATGAGGTATGGTTACATATAATTTACTTTGATAAACCTACCCTTTGGAATGACTTTGATAGCAACAGCGAATAAATTTAGTTATTAGGAGATCTCTCAATAATCATTCCCACAATAGGTAGTAGTCAGTGACTACTGCCACTGACTACAGTGGTAGTAGTCAGTGACAAATATCAAAGCTAGGCTTGGTTAAAACCCTGGATGGGAGACCAAATGAATGGCTGTAGATAAATCAACTCGTCAGCCTATTGTATTTAGCTGATTGTGGATATAACATTGAAGATCTGACATTGTTACAAATTCAACATATTTTAGCACATGTTGAAAGTTGGTTACAATGATAGTGTAACGGATGTGAAACGCTAGCTTAGTTAGCGGTGGTGCGCGCTAAATAGCGTTTCAATCGGTGACGTCACTTGCTCTGAGACCTTTAAGTAGTAGTTCCCCTTGCCCTGCAAGGGCCGCGGCTTTTGTGGAGCTATGGGTAACGATGCTTCGTGGGTGACTGTTGTTGGTGTGTGCAGAAGGTTCCTGGTTTGTGCCCGGGTATGGGCGAGGGGACGGTTTAAAGTTATACTGCGGTGGTGCGCGCTAATGCTGTTGACCCGGATCACTGGTTGCTGCGGAAAAGGAGGAGGTCAAAAGGGGGGTGATTGTAATGGATGTGAAACGCTAGCTTAGTTAGCGGTGGTGCTCGCTAAATAGCGTTTCAATCGGTGACGTCACTTGCTCTGAGACCTTGAAGTAGTGGTTCCCCGCGGCTTTTGTGGAGCGGTGCGGTGGGTGACTGGTTCGCGCCCGGGTATGGGCGAGGGGACGGTTACAATGACATAATCCTGTGGTTGAAATATCACCCCAATTTCACCCTCAAAACAACATTGATTACTTTTTTCAAATCCAATGTATTTTCCACGTAGATTCCACGTCACAATACGTTGACAAATTAGGTTGAAGAAACGTTGATTCAACCAGCTTGTGCCCAGTGGAAACCTGTTGAGTCTGACATGTTGATATAGCCGCCCACACATAGGCCTACTGTTATTACTATGACAAACCCTCGTGTAAAAGGAGCGATGTGTTCTCTTTAGTTAAATATTATTAATTCGCAAATGCCAATCCTATTAGAATTAAATGCTGCGCAGGAAACTGTAGAGGTGAGCACGCGATTGCTCCGAGCTTTGAACATTTCTCGTGATCAGAGTCGCACTGAAGCAATAAATAAGTCTATAGGTGAACAAGAGCGGTAACTGTTATGGGAAATAACCAATTAAACCTCAAACATGAGCTACGTTTGAAGTGTTTCTACACAAGCCACTCACCTTGAATTCCACGGACAGTTGAGGTGTATATTCAAGGGTCCAAAGCGCCCGCACCAAGGATGCCAACTGTGTGGTCACCTCACCCCTGGCAAGTTGCGCGTCCTCGTTTTTTACAATTCCGTTTACTCTCCCCTGACACAAATCAGACTTGTATTGTTCCAAACCAAGGTACTCGGCCAGCAGGTCAGTATTACTGAGGCACTGAACCACCGCATTCATGAAACAAGTGTTTCCATGATTCTTCAACCCAAGGACTCCTGGAGTTTTGTCGCCATAGCACCACGACAGCCTGTCTTTTATAGATCCATGGGAAGACAAAGTTGAGGCGCTCTTCTTCACCTTAATCTCCCTCGAGACCCGAAGTTCATCTTTATTAAAATTCCCTGAGTTGGCACTCAACGTGCACGCGGCGCTGTCTCTGAACCCGCCATCATCATCCTCACCGTCAGGTGGCTCGACGTCGCCAAAGTGTGCCAAAGTTCCCAAAGTTTTCAGTATCCTGCTCATAAAATTTCCAACGGACTTCAACGATTTCCTCCTGAAAAGCTTCCCGGCTTTGTATTTCTTCTCTTTGCGTTTTGTAGATTTGGTTTTCATTGACTGTTTCCTCGTCTTACTCTCCTTGTAGTTATCCATGGTGGTTGGTTATTTACCAGGTAACAAGAAGTGAAAACGAAACAACTACTGAAGCAATAGACTCCTACCTGTCTGCCCTTACACCTTCTCCTCTCGAAACCACTCCGGTCTCCGCTAATAGACAATACGGTGGTTTAGGCACATGACTAAACAATGTCCCTCAGACATTCCGGTAATTACCGCCAGGTCTCGGCGCGCCCTTGTCATACTGTTTCGCTGGTAAAATGGTGAAGCAGCTGGCACCTGTAACCAGTAACCACCACGTAGGTGAGTTGTCTTCAACTCCATGATCCTCGGCTCAATACTTCCTCGTCGTTGACACGGTGCTCGAGCACAAACAGCTGGCGGTCTTTATCTCTCTCCCTCCAGCAGCGCTCGGAATGGTTTTCTGTTTGGTGGATAGTGCGCGTTATTCCCGCCCTCCTACAATTTTACCCTATATCAAATCAAATCACATTTTATTGGTCACATACAAGTGTTTAGCAGATGTTATTGCGGGCGTAGCGAAATGCGTGTGCTTCTAGTGCGGCAATATCTAACAAGTAATATCTAAGAATTTAACAACATATACCCAATACACACATATCTAAGTAAAGGGATGGAATTAAGAATATATAAATATATGGACAAGCTATGTCAGAGCGGCATAGACTAAGACACAGTAGATAAGTGTAGAATGCAGTATATACATATGAGATGTGTAATGCAAGATATGTCAACATTATTAAAGTCACTAGTGTTCCATTTATTAAAGTGTTCCACATTGAAGATGGCGCACGTAGTGACAGGACTCTGAAACGGATGGATAGTTGGCTTAATGACAACTTGAACAAGTTTGCTGACTATTGTGTATTGTTTAATCAAAACTATTGCAAGCGTTCTGTAGGCCTATATAAGCAAAATACTGAACCTATTTTGTATCAGAGCAATTCAAGGTCTACACTGTACAGTACCCTTTCTTTCCTTTTTTACTATAATCTATATTGGTATGATGTGAGTAGGCTACGGTGTATGTCCTCTGTTACAAGATGGTCCCAACGGAAAATAATGATATTTTTGAGGTGTGTAGGAGCCCCCTACTGTTTTAGGCTGAGATGGTTCTGCACCCTGGTGATGGCACACTAATAGACGGCACCTGCACTATCCTATCCTCTGATGGAATGCCTCATCTAATAATGCACTGTTGGAGATTTTACTGCACTGTTAGGAGATATTTATGCACTGTTAGAAGATATTACTGCACTGTTGGAGATATTACTGCACTGTTGGAGATACTACTGCACTGTTTGAGCTAGAAACATAAGCATTTTTCTTCACCTGCGATAACGTCTGCAAATCTGTGTACACGGACAATCAACTTTGATTTGATTATTCATCACGACTATCAAACAAATGTCCTAAAAATAATTTTGTCAGGCTGGCACATCCCCCTGCCTCACTGCAATCTGGGTACACACACACGTGGATGAATCAAATGATGGGAAAGACACAGAGAATAAATGGTTTTTAATGCTACTTGGTAGTGCATGTTTTGTACCGCAAAGTGCAATACACTGCTAATATTCTCAATCAATTTCGGTTTTAATTTCACAGCTCGCCAAGACCATAGATTGGATTTAGTGAGCCAGATGTGCCGATTTACTCACGCAGATGTATAACATTCATATTTCACTTCCAATATTTGTATAATCTCACGTATTATTGCAGTGTAAACGGAAACCTTGTATTTCTGAGGAGTCTGCACTCTGCAGCCCCCGGTTCCAAACTTCTGCGATGAGTCAGAAACTCTAACTCTTACCCTATAGGGCTATACATTACTCTTATCTCATAGCATGGCCTCCGAAGTATTCAGTGTGTGTGCGTGCGTGCATGGGCAGTTGGGTGGGATGCCCTATTTTACAGAGCTAGGGGTGTAGGTTATGTTTTGTTGACTTGGTCCGTCGATAGCGCACTGCAGGTTTGCTCTCTTTTTGTGGGTAGCGGACTAGTGGGTTAGCTATTAATTATTGAGTTTTGAACTTCTGAGCAATCGAGAGGGGAATGAGTTTGAGAAGATGGAAGCATTCCAAGAGGCTCGCTGGCCACACACACACATACACACACATAAACACACACACACACCCGAGTGCGCGCACGCACACTTCTTTACCGAAGTCTCTGGGGAATCTCTAATGATAGATTAGCTGACAGCAGCGGTGTGCTAAAGTGCCTGTGAATCTGGGCCTCGTTGTCTCTCTTTCTCTTCTTTACCACATGACATGCATATAAGACAGTCATATCTGTATGAAATATGCATTTAATGTACTGCGTAGCCTGCCTTTTTACATTCACTGTGTATTAATGGGAAAAAGGGGATGACACAATCACTTCTGTTCTTCCCTTAGAAGATCCGAGAGAATGCTATTCAAGGCTATAATGAGCAGATGAGTATCTTTATAATGTTCTGTGACTACATTATCCAACTTTGTATTGATGAGGTTAAGAGTCCCTACATCATTTTATTAGGTTAATTCCATGCATATTAGAACATGTGTGTCTGCCAAGTTTGTTGATACAGTACATTATTAGAATATGGCGAATACCACACTACAACTATGCAATTACCTTCAACAAGCAAAATGTAGCTAGTAATGCATTCTTCAGTCAATATCGCACAAATAAAAATTATATCCATTTATTTTCATGAATGAATGAAACATTTGCTCTATGATAGCACTAAGGGGATGTTCATGAGTTAAGGGCATGTTCACTGTTCATGAGTTCTTCAGAGTTGTTTGGTGTGGGGACAGGGGTGTATTGGGACTGGGCAGGGTCAAGTTCCAAAGTAAAAAGTTTGTAGGGTGTGTGGGTCAAAGGCCATAGGGTCATGGGTTTTTTGACTCTCTGTTCTCCTGGCCTCCGGAAGGCACTCTAGGGAGAGGAGGGGTGGGGCTACCTCCACCGGAGCACAGCCCCATCGACACTGGCGCTCACCATGCTCCTGTTGTTGGTGGAGATCTTGACGCTGGTGATGCTGCCGCTGTGGCCGACGCCTACGTGGGTCACCTCGCCCTCTTGAGTAGTCCCACACTTTCACCAACTTCTCGTCTCCACCTGAAGTGGGCAAGCAGAGACACATATATCTTGTTTATTTCTATGGAAAAGCCTTCGAACATTGATCCAACCGCATGCTGAAGTCACGTTCAACCAAGTGCTCTTCACGATAGTCCCAAGCTATTGAGAGTCGATACAGGGATATTTAATGGACAGACCATGTGGTGTTGTTGATCGATGGTAGTGTCGTGTCTTTGGCTATGCCGGATTAAGTGATATGACATGCTATTCTATAAAATAATTTCTCCGTAATTAATATTACCTGATTGAGCTAATCATGTAAATGTAATTAACAAGAGAGTCGGGGCACCATGAAATAATATTTATAGAGCTGTTATCTTCTGAATAAACTCTTAAAGACCTAGTAATATTTTACATCAATAGCAGTCAATATTAATCGTCACCTTAATTCAGTCTCATCTGAAAGTTGTAAATTCTTGGTTAACTTCACAAACCCTGGCTAACAAGTTGAGCCAGCAATGCAAAATTGTGTTTAATTATTTATTTACTAAATACCTAACTAATCACACAGAATTACACATACACATAATTAATCATAACTTGATTACAAATTACGTCATAAAGGAAAACGTCCCTAGCGGGCGGAACAGATATGACAGCTTGTTACACAAAAGAAAAGGGGCTGGGTTTGAGTGAAAGAGCGGGAAGACTGAGGAACAAAGGGCGAAGCTGTGCTATCGTAAATACAGTATCTTATGCATTCTAAATTACCGCCCATTTGGAAAAGGAAAATGCAATAAATATATACTCTGAGCTGCGCTTCGGTAGGTTGGTGGTAGATGGAAGGCCATGTTGCCCAACTGAGTCCTTTGTCCTTTGAAGAATGTCTCTGCTGGTAAACTGGATACGTTGTAGTAACGTCGTTGTGTGGTAGAGGGGATACTCTGTCTGTTCCTTCCTAACCTGCATTTGCAGCTGCTGTTGCTAACTCAACGTCTAGGAGGTATCACTCTGTAGTGAATAAGAGTTCAAAGTTTTTATTTTTTTATTTTTTATTTTTTTACCCCTTTTACCCCAATTTCGTGGTATCCAATTGTTGTAGTAGCTACTATCTTGTCTCATCGCTACAACTCCCGTACGGACTCGGGAGAGACGAAGGTTGAAAGTCATGTGTCCTCCGATACACAACCCAACCAGCCGCACTGCTTCTTAACACAGCGCGCATCCAACCCGGAAGCCAGCAGCACCAATGTGTCGGAGGCTACACCGTGCACCTGGCAACCTTGGTTAGCGCACACTGCGCCCGGCCCGCCACAGGAGTCGCTGGTGTGCGATGAGACAAGGACATCCCTACCGACCAAGCCCTCCCTAACCCGGACGACGCTAGGCCAATTGTGCGTCGCCCCACGGACCTCCCGGTCGCGGCCGGTTACGACAGAGCCTGGGCGCGAACCCAGGGACTCTGATGGCACAGCGCCCTTAACCACTGCGCCACCCGGGAGGCCAAGAGTTCAAAGTTCATACCATTCGCAACCAAAGCTCACGCTGATGTTGGCTTCGTTCTGTAGTTATTATCTGAACCATTCTGACATCGGACCGTCGTTCTCACATCCTCGGAACAGGAGGTTATATTGTCATCAAGGCTTTATATAGGAAGGGAGAGGAGGGCGTGTTTGAAAAGTTTTATAGCCCATGTCCCTTCACTGGGGCGGGCCACTGATTGAGCAGAGCCCTACCTTATGAAAACCCACATCTCACATTTTAGAAGCTAAAATCACATTTCATCCCATCACAAATAATTTCATATTCAAACATTTAAATTGAACAACAATTCCATGTGAATCCGATAACTTTGATGTGTAGACTTTCCACTGTAGAGTTTATGTCATCTTATCATCGATGAGAATGTCTCAGATGACAACCGAACTGACATCATATTCATTAAGTACCACCGCATATGTTCAATTGGTTGGATTACCGGAATATAGTTCATTTCCCCCCACCTTCTGATGTCCCCAGAATCTCTATGTTAACCAAGGGGTTTGCAAATGTAACATCAGTAGCATAGAGAGAGGAAAAACGGGGAAAGAGGTATTTATGACTGTCATAAACCTAACCCCCAGGCCAACGTCATGACAGTAGTCAACAGTAGACTAGTCCTAGATCTGTTGGGAGCTGTGCCAACTCCTATGTCTATGTCACGTCAAACAGTTGGCGAGACCACAAATCAACTCATGCTCTACCTCTTCAACTCAGCCAACAAAACCAATGTAAAGGGTACTGTACCAGTGACAAGGTGCTGCCCGTCCTGTGAGATGTGCATGCCATTGATGGCTCCTGAAAGGGAGCCCTCCAGTTCTCTGATGGCTGAGCCGTCATACACCTCCCAGTAACCAATCTGGGAAAGAAGAAGGCCATTCAGCTATATGGAATATGAATGAGAGAGCTTGTACATATAAAACTTGTCAGATTCGTTTATTTGACATATTCTATGTTATATTACAATAAATTCTGAAAATGACCATGCATCACAGTTTTATAGTAAGTATGAATGCCACTCCTTGTATGTCTTCTGTTCGTTCATAGTATAGTAATTCTGCCTCACTGAATTATCCATCTTCATTATTCCACTATATGTAAATGAGTCCGGAGAAATCCTATCAAGTTTTTGTGCGCCCGCCACAGTTAAAACAACATGTTTGTGACTCTAAATGAGAGTTAATCATCCCGAGGGTTTGCAGCTGTCAAAGACTTGCGTCTCTCAAAGGCTCAATTGTTATTTGAAGTTTATTTATAGCCGCACAGTAACGCCACAATCTCCCCACACACGCAAGCGAGGTCCTTTCTTGTTATTTTTATGACAAAGCTAATTACAATTACAAACTAACTGACGCAAAACGAGAGGACAGACGAATTTCATCATTAAAATGCAGCATGTGAGGTATCAAGGATGAGGAAACTGTGCTGCCAGACTGGCTTAACTGTCTGGCAGCACAGAGCTAAACCATTTGTTATTTTAAGTATTGGAACTGGACAAACTGATTGTACCTGGAAATTAATGATTTCTTTATACGCACAATGGGCTTTATTAACTGAAAATCTAAATCATCAACGAGTCAATGTTTAGGCCATAGAGTGAATATTACAATAACCTACGCAATCTCCTCACACAGAAGTGAGAAAATGTCTAGAATATCTGAATAAACCAGTTCAGAGGATTCATTAGAAAGGTGTCGGCCAATCAGAAAAAAAGCTCCAGTTGTATGCAATGAAACAAGTAATGTTACATGGGAGAGAGCTCAGAATCGCATTTATGAGAATAGCTTCTCGGACTGGATTTCATCTCTTAGTAAAACCACAAACATAATGCATTATGGGACTGAGGAAATGTAATCTCACAAAGACATATCAAATACAGTTTGTAATAATGGGATTGAAGAGAAACAAATGGCAAAAAAAACAACAAGATATTTATAGTTTTAAGAATGAAAAACAGCACTTAAAGCACAGATGCAGCCTAAAGAGAGACATTTCTGTGGGATGGTAAAAAAATACACTTTTGTACCTCAATATCATTCAAATTCAATGGAAAAGCTTACTGACTGGAAAACACATTTGTAAGACATTATTGCGAAATACACAACAGTCAGGACTGTTCATCAGTATAATTCAATAAAATGGAAAGGCTCAAGGTTCTTTACATGCATCATTCATTGTGAAAACATATGGTCAACATAATGACCGGCAACCATCATTTATGCATAAATGATATTTTTTCAATATGATTGAAATTAAATGGAGAAATCCAAAGTTCTTTGCATGCATTCATTCACTTTATGAAATAATATTTTTGGTCAGCATAGTGAAAGAAAGAAAAACCCCTCAATACCAGCAGCAACTAGCTTACATGATTTGAATCTTAATCAAATCACTAGCTATCATATGAGGTGAGATATGACACAGCCAAAAAAGTGAGAGGGAGGAGAGTTAGCCAAGTAGCAGACACAACGCTCCCTCTCTCCAGTATAGTTTGTGTTGTGTCATAGGGAATGGGTTCAAATCCAGTTTGATTCTCTAGTCACGACCTCTCTCCCCTCTCCTGGTGTCATGGAAGGCTTATTAGAGACCAGCACCTGTGTGAGAGTGGCCGAGTCACCCTAACCCATCTGTGTTCCCTCCCTTCTCCTGTGGAACCTGGCTCCTATTCAAGGAGAGTTAGGTTGAAGCATTAGGTTGCTGAGAGAAGGACACATGGAATTGATTGGCTTGAATTGTGAGGATGACCACACAATGTATTTTCATAATGAGCCAAATCTATTGGTTTTCTATCCAAAGTTGCAAAGGAAAGCTATTTAATAAACACAAGAGACCGGCAAAATAGACAAAAGAGTGTGGCGGTATAGCAGGAACAGCGGCATCTAGTGGTCAAAATATGTGACTTTCACACCTCTTTATGGTAAATAATGCAAGTGACTTCAGTTGGGAAAAAACATCACCAGATTCACAGGGAATAAATTACAGTATGGAGAAGCAGTACTCCAAGCCACAGTTTCATTCTACTTGTCAAACAGAGAACTGATACTGTATACTGGTTGTTGGGGTGGGATTGGCATGGGGTGTGTGGGGCCTGTTGGTGGCTTTTGACAATTTTTTGTGATACCTCATTTTTGTCATTAATAAGAACAGGTTTGGTCGGATGTTGGGTACTATATTTATTGAATATTATCTGAATCCTATCAATTAAAATGGCAAATTTGGATGCAATCAATTAGCTTAATTTCTCCCATTTAACATTTAATTTCAGCAAAAATAATATTTCAGGAATGCTAATCTTACCGGTTTCTTACTACAGAAACAATTTCAGAACAATCTGAGATGGTGGGTGTCATGGCTTGCTGAAATGACATCACATGATTCTTTCTTTAAAGTGACAGTGCAGTTATTAACAGGATTTTTCTGTGTTTGATATATATTTACACACTATGAGGTTGGAATAATACTGTACAATTGGGAAAATTATAATAATGCCCTTTTAGTGTAAGAGCTGTTAGAAAAGACCGCTTGACATTCCTGCCTGTTTTGGTGGGATGGAGTTTTGGCCAGGCGGTATAAGAGTCTGCCAATAACAGCTAGTTTTCAGGTTACATATCCCTCCCATTAGGCTCATCCAATTAGTCCACTTACTCAGACCACTCCCAGACAGTCCTAGCAAAAGTCTTGCTCGATAAATTGCTCTTTTGCCTGACCTTCAGCTAGCAAGGTGCCTGAGAGCTAGGACCGCGCCAAGGGTTAACATAATGTGTGTTGTCTCTTCGTGTGCAGGGCAAATAAAAAACGAATTCAACTAGCAGACCTCCAGTTGTGGCAGCGTCTTAATTAAAAGTACACAACGCAGAACGAACCACGCTACAAACTGCAATTTCGTATGATTATTGACCATTTAAATGTAAAACATTCACAGTAAAGTACTTGTTGTTACCCAGAAATGATTTGATATTGAGATATAAAATGGCTCCAATGAACTTTAAATACTAATTGCCTAGCAGGATAGCTTCGGCAATAGGTCCTATAATCATTACAATGCCTTGAAAGCTACACAACCATTACAATGCATTGAAAGCTACACCACTGTGCCAAATTGAGATTAAATGTCCAGTCTTTTGTGCAATCTTATGGTACAGTATGTGTTGTGTAATTTCAATACCAGTATGTTGAAAACATGAATGCATGCTGTGCCAAGATTAGTCTACATTTTCACACTGTTGTGTGTAGTGTTGTGTAATTCCACCTACATGTTGAGGCAATACATCACTGAGGACAGTAACCCACTTACGAAGGGCTGTACACCGATAAAGCCTTCTTAGCTACTGTGTGGGCTTCCATTTATCCCGACGCTACGCCCAGACATGTATTTGACCATGCTAATCCATTTACACATACAGTATCTCTCGCCAACATCTCAAGGACATCTCAAGGACATTAGTCAAACAAATAAGTTATAGGACGATCAAGAGCTCTCTCTCTTTCAAACGGAATACTTCAGAAGGTCTTTATTGTCCTATTAGTGCTGGACAATGGGAAGGCCACAGAAGCCTATATACCATGCTTCTGATAATTGACATGCCACAATGGCTATTAATAAATACCACAGGCTCAATCCCAAGACCCTGATGGCCCTACATCACAATCAGTCAAAACTGGTACCAACACAGGAGTGCTGGGTCATCATCACAAGAGGCTTCTGGCTGACCCCACCACAGAACCACCAGCAGCAGTAGTCTGTTCTGTTGTCTCCTTCCATCCGACAGACTGGAGAGTGTGAAGCTGTCCCCAAAGACCCTCTACCATTGACCGAACTCTGAGCCAAGGTGCTGCTGCATCCAATCCCTCTCTTCCTGTCGCCCCCCCCCCCCCCCCCCCCCCCTCTCTCTCTCTCCCTCTCTTTCTTTCAGTGTGTGTGTGTGTGCGTGTGTGTATCTGTGTGTGTTACTGCTTGCTCACCCCAGACAGAGCGCCTGTGTCCTGGGGCGAGCAGATGGTGTATCTGGCACACGGGCACTTGGATGGCATAGGCGGGCATCGCATCCGCAGGAAGACGCGAGAGCCAGAGCAGCACTTTCTTTCTAGTCTCTCTCTCTCTCTTTTTTCCTCCACTCATTTTCTCAGTCTCTCTTTTTTCAGCCTCAGCGCATTCACAGTGCTCGCTAATCAGCACAGTTTGTGCTCGCCTCACAGCATGGTGTTGAGCCAACAATACGGGCCTTATTAGTCTGTAGAGCTTGTGATGAGTGGATATTATGCATATTGAAGCGGGGCTGTTGTGAACCTCCGATCCCACCTTATGTAACTCAGTTTTCATTATAGGTAATCAAGGCTTAAAGAGGTGTTACAGACACCTGGCAGCAGGACTGCTACATCGTGGCTTATTATGATTGGTAAAGAAGGTAGGGAAACATTTTAAAACACGACACAGCTGACGCACGCATGTGTACAAGCTTGACATGGCCTTTCTACAGCACATCAATACTAGCCTCTCTAACAGAGCTCATCTTGAGATGAGATGAAGGCGAACAAGAACGCCTCAATACAGAGAACAGCCTTCTCTAACTTTCCATGACTGGTGACTGGGGACCATACGCTGCACAGAGAAATCATCAGCTAGCTAGAGTGTGCTGTGCCAGTGAGTCTTGGCACCAAGAGGGACCTGAGTCTTTTCTAATTCCAAACCTTTCTGTCGGTGCCACTGGTGATGATCTCGTACTCCTCGGGGTGGTAACACACACTGCTGAACAGAGTGTTGGCCAGGACCATCTGATTCCTCACAAAACGCCTGCAGCGGGAGGAGGAGAGAGGGAGAAGAAGGGAAAGGGGAAGACAGAGAGGAGAAGCAGGGAGAGAGAGAAAGAGAGAGAGAGAGAGAAAGGGAGGGGGGGGAGAAGGAGAGCAAGAGACTTGAACTGAATGTTGAATACAGGAAACACATGAATGGAGGAGTGGTATTAATGGTAGTGGCAGTGGTAGTGGTAGTAATGATGTGTGTTGAAAGCCTCTCACAGTGGGAAGCCAATGCAATCAGACAGAGAGGGATAAAGGATTAGGGGTATGGGGTAAAGAAGTGTTTGGGTGTGTGTGTGTGTGTGTGTGTGTGTGTGTGTGTGTGTGTGTGTGTGTGTGTGTGTGTGTGTGTGTGTGTGTATGTGGGTGTGGGTGTGGGTGTGTGTGTGTGTGTACATTGTGCCTGTGTGTGTGCGTGCTTGCTTGCACATCTACATGTGTTTATAGATTTGAGCATGCATACATCCATGCATGTGTGTGTGTATAGTATGTGTGTGTGTGTGTGTGTGTGTGTGTGTACAGTGTGTGTGTGTATACAGTACATGAGAATGTGCATTTGAACTCACACCAAGTCCCAGATGATGCAGGCCCCGTCCGAGCTGGTGGTGACACACTCCTTGTCGTTGCTCTTGATCTTGATGCTGGTGATGGTGGCTTTGTGTTCCTTCATGGTCTCAATTAGCCGGTGACAGCCCTGGAGGATCTCCCACACACGCACCTGCAACAGGCCAGAGACTGGCACTAGGACTCAATACAATGATGCCGTTGAGGAACACCACTACATATGTATGCAATAATACGTGTTTTCTGGGAGTGTTTTTGTGAGAAGGATGGGAGAAATGGAAGAGCTTCAAATATTTGTACAAATTTGTCAAATACATTAGATGGGAATAGTAGATACATGACATTCCTAAGTATTTCTATATTGAGATTGTGCTGTAAAGTGTTGAGATGATAGCCTGGTTCCAGATCTTTGTGCTATCATGCCAAACACTGTGGCAAGGAGTGGCATGATGGCCTAAATAGACTGGCACCCAGGCTACTGTGAAGATTGTGGGCTCAGTTCCTTATATTGGACACGTGTCTTAACTGTAAATGGCTGGAATGAAAATGTACAGTAGAGGATCAAACTATTTATTATTATCATGACTCAACATATCAAGGCTCCAACAATGAGAAGGAATATCAGGCACATTCACACCCTCACATTAAAAATACAGTCATTATCTTACAGGCTAGTGTGCTCCATAATAATTGTCGCTAGTCCATCATCGTTATAACTTAAGACAATGCCATACACTGCATTGATGCCGTCTCGTCCTTCCCTAGTGTAGTGCTAGCCACATCAGGGTTGTGGCTACTGCTAGCATTGTGGCTACTGCACACACAAACACACACATATACTGTGCGTGTGCGTGTGTCTATGCGTCTATGTATGCTTGTGTGTGTGTGTGTGTGTGTGTGTGTGTGTGTGTGTGTGTGTGTGTGTGTGTGTGTGCGTGCAAGTGTGTGCAAGTGTGTGTAGGTGTGTGTGTGCACTTAGCTGGGTGTGTGTTCATTTTTTAAATGACCCCATTACCAAACAGAACTCCTAATGGTTCCTGCCTACCACTGATGATGCTGTGTCCGTCGATCATGAAGTTCAGGGCGTTGCAGGTCATGTTGGGGACGGAGATCCGCAGCAGCTCCTTGGAGGTCTCGGCGTGCCACACTCTGATGTCATCCTGGGAACACGTGGCAAACAGCTCCGACGAGCCACTGGGAGAGAATCAGAAACATCACTGGAATAAGTTTATGGCCAGTCATTCTGCACTTTAGTCTGTGGAACAGGATTTGCTTTGTACCGGAGCCATAGGCGATAATACATGTTTATGCTTTAAACATGGTCATGTCGCCCTCTAGTGGGAGTAAATGGGCAATGACGGCAAAGCATGAAGGTAGACGAAAGCAATGTTGTTTGAGGTAGTTTCTCTTGACAGCATAGACTATGGTTGAGGTGGATATAGGTAAAGACAGCTATATATTTGAGGTGACATATGGCAATCAGGTAGTAGTGATAATAGAATGTGTGCTATAAAACAATAATGTGGGGGGAAAAGAGTGAATCACATACAGTATGTAATCTTGTCTCTAAATGGGTGCCTGTATTTTGAAGGGTGTCACTCACAAAGGGAAGGCCACGTCTTTGACTGCACTGTTGTGACTAGTGGCGATCAGCTCCTCTTTGAAGTCTGTGTAGCCAAAACGGTAGATCTGAGCCGCCTCCGTTCCTGCAAAGAACTGGTGGCCCTCGCCTCTCACAGCGATGGACGTCAATCCCCCCTCCAACTGAACCTTCCTATGGGGGTTAGATGGCAGAATACCACATTGAGTACTTTATGTACTTCTACACATAGCGTTAAAAGGCCCACTCTGTAATAAAAAATATATACAAAATCTCAGCCCCACCTCTTTGTTTGCCATGAAGCTGAGGGGCTGAAGAAATGTAGCCAGTCTAATGTGTAGGCTAAGCTACAGTATGGATGCAACATGACAGTTTTAGATAGACGATATAAACTGGAGGTTTTGAATGGGACGCGAAAAAATACTGCATTCTGAATCTAAACTACTAATACCAGGTAGAAAGTGTGTATAAATGATCATGAACATACAGTATTTTTATATACATGTATTAGCTGCGCTATTTATCAGATTTGGTTAATTGTGTGGTGTCAAACAAGTGAGCTTGCCAACATTCTTCATCAAGAATATGAGCCATATGGATTTATTGACAATGAAAAGGTTGTGAATGTTGTTCGCTTGTCTAATATACACTGAAAAGATATACACTAATATACACTGAACAGATACACACTAAAATACACTGAAAAGATACACACTAATATACACTGAAAAGATACACACTAATATACACTGAAAAGATATACACTAATATACACTGAACAGATATACACTAATATACACTGAACTGGAAGCCTGGGTGGTCCCACCAGACCATCTACTCAGGAATCTGACGTGACCGATACAGTCAATTAAAGTGCCCCCCTTGCAATCTGCTTGATTCCCAGTCATGTGAAATCCATAGATTAGGGCCTAATCCATAGGGCCTAATCTATAGGGCCTAATCCATAGATTAGGGCCTAATTTATTTATTTCAATTGACTGGTTTCCTTATATGAACTGTAACTCAGTAAAATTGTTGAAATTGTTGCATGTTGCTTTCATATTTTTGTTCTTGTTTTTGTATTCTGAATTCTCACACATCCTCACTCTAATATACAGTATCTACCTGGATTGTTATTTCTTGATTTCTTGTTTTGATTATTTGTGTATGTGTATTGTGTTTGAGAGACATTCTGCTACACTGTTGGAGCCAGTAACACAAGCATTTCACTGCACCTGCTACAACACCTGCTAATCTGTGTACGCAACCAATCAACTTTCATTTGATTTTGATTTGATGTAGACAACTCGATATCTTGTCTGTCATCCTGCAGCACTTACTTACTTGATGGTGTTGAAGTTAGGTCCTGAGCACAAAGTGAACATGCCATCCCCAGAGCCCACCAGGATGTCCCCAGACTTCAGCACCTTCAGTGTGTTCACACCCTGCACCAAAAAGACAAGAGGGACAGCTGTACCAAATGACAACTAAGATCTCAGAGATATGAACATGTGGAGGTCACCCGGGACACTGAATATACAGTAAACCTACCTTGCTGAATTTCTGTTTTCGTTGGCCCACAGCTGTTGAGGAGGCGGGCCTTCAGGTTGACCTTCAGGACGTCACCGCTGGTGGTTCCGCAGTAAAAGAAAAGGTCGTCGTCTGGGATCTGTGATGCAACGAGGTCACCTTAAGAAATAAGCTTTCCGTCTCCACCTGTACTATTTTGAGAGGCTGCTTGATATGCAGGGAAATTCTTTATCTTTATCTTAATTCAGAGATCAATCGACCTCAGACAACAATTGCCATGTGAATAAAATTACAGGAACCTGAACTTGTGTGTTTACAGATTTCCTCATTAATACACCATGAGAAGTATTGATGAATAGTCTACCTTTGCTTTGTCTCTGAACGTACTTTGAGTGGTTAAGAATGGGTCGTACAAAATCATTTTGGGGGGCATTTGGCACCATTGTGCAATTTACTCACTGGTTGAATCAATGTTGTTTCCACATAATTTCAATTAAATTACGTTGAACCAACGTGGAATAGACGTTGAATTGACGTCTGTGCCCAGTGGGTATTCAGTCAGTACCACTATTACTTCGAGCTGTGTCTGCTTTCTATGGTTTAGCTCACCTCAATGCAGTTGACAATCCTCTTCAGTTGTCCTGTCTGGCATTCCGTAGGCCGGATCTTCCTATTTGGAAGGTCTAGCTCCCAAACATGCATTGTGCCACTACAGGGAAACAACATATTACAAGTGTGTTAATTTGAAAGTATTAATAATACATTTTGTTTATTTAATCATTCTCCGTGTTCAAGTCCAATAAAGATCTGTTCTGCTTGACAAAGTAATGCTCTATTCTAACAGCAACCCAGAGTCTCTGTAAGTCACTCACTTGCCGGCGGAGATGAAGATGTTGTCGCTGTGGTTGGTGTACTCGATGGTGAGGCAGTGGCCTGCACTGTGGGCAGAGGCTGGGCTCCCACAGATCGCTTCTTTGCTCTCAAGGTTCCACACCACAATGCTGAAAACACAAACCACTCACATTTACAGCCAGACTGTAGTATAACCTACAAATTACTGTTGAGGTTCTTCCAATGTGAAAGTAGTTTTTAAAGTGACACAATCATCCAAAGCCTGTTGGATCTAACCAATCTAATCATCTAATCAAAGGTCTGAGGACCAGCTGATTAGTAGGATAAGGTGTGTTATAGCAGGACTGGAACAAAATGCTCACTACATTAAACTACCTCGTACCTTCCATCATCCTGTCCACCTAGGGAGACAAGGTACTTGTCATTGGGGGAGAAGGCAAGTCCCTCCACCTTCGCTTTGTGGAGCTGTAGTCTGGCGTGGATCGCTCTCTTCTCATAATCCCAGATGATCAGATCAGCATGGAACAACATAAATTAACTCTGTAATCTACAGCCATTCATGTGTTTCCTACGTTCAACATTCACCTTTAGCCTCTCCCTCCGTGCCTCCATCCAACGGTGTCTGTCTGTCTGTCTGTCTGTCTGCCTGCCTGCCTGTCTGTCTGTCTGTCTGTATGTCTGTCTGTCTGCCTGCCTGTCTGTCTGTCTGCCGTTCAGTCTGTCTGTCTGTCTGTCTGCCTCTGATATCAAGAGGCGAAACATGACTGCTCTCTTAATACTAGAACGTTTCACTGTCTTTAGTTTACCTTGAAGCCCATGAAGGTGACCTGTCCAGAAGCGATGTAGCGTCCGCTTTTGGACACAGTGACACAGGAGACGTTGTTGGTGTGTCCATGGAGGAACTCCTGTTTGCCATCTTTCAGGCTCTTCAAAATAACAGTGCAACCAAGAGGATAGATTAAGTGTTCTCTGTCTGGGTGCACTCTGAGGCCAGAAAATATATGTCCTGTCCCCCCAAAAATTGTAAAGACATGCTTTAGACCAGAACTAAAGATGAGGATATGATTATGATTATGATTAAACCTAACTTGGTTGTCTGAAGCAGGATTCAGGAGAAACTCATCAAGGTAAATAAAATTTGCCACATGCACCGAATACAACAAGTGTAGACTTTACCGTGAAATGCTTACTTACAAGCCCTTAACCAACAGTGCAGTTCAAGTAGGCTAAAGTAAAAAGTAATAATAAAAAGTAGCACAATAAGAATAACAATAATAAGGCTATATACAGGAGGCACCGGTACCGAGTCAGTGTGCAGGGTTACAGGCAAGTTGAGGTAATCTGTAAATGTACTGTAGGTGGGGGCGAAGTGATAGGTAACAAACAAACGGTGAGTGGTAGCAGTGTACAACGTGATTTTCTTGATTTTTGTTTTAGATTCCGTCTCTCACAGTTGAAATGTACCTATGATAAAAATTACAGACCTCTACATGCTTTGTAAGTAGGAAAACCTGCAAAATCGGCAGTGTATTAAATACTTGTTCTCCCCACTGTAGGTGTTCCTTTTGTCCAGGTGAGAAAGGGCTGTGTGGAGTGCGATTAAGATCGCGTCATCTGTGGGTCTGTTGGGGCGGTATGCGAATTGGAGGGGGTCTAGGGTGTCGGGAGGATACTGTTGATGTGAGCCATGACCAGCCTTTCAAAGCACTTCATGGCTACTGACATGAGTGCCACGGGGCGGTAATCATTTAGCCAGGTTACCTTCGCTTCTTTGGGCACAGGGACTATGGTGGTCTGCTTGAAACATGTAGGTATTACAGACTTGGTCAGGGAGAGGTTGAAAATGTCAGTGAAGACACTTGACAGTCTGCGCATGCTTTGAGTACAAGTCCTAGTAATCCGTCTGGCCCAGCGGCTTTGTGAATGTTGACCCGTTTAAAGGTTTTGTTCACATCGGCTACCGTGAGCGTTATCACACAGTCATCCAGAACAGCTTGTGCTCTCGTGCATGCTTCAGTGTTGCTTGCCTCAAAGCAAGCATAAAAGGCATTTATCTCGTCTGGTAGGCTCGCGTCACTGGGCAGCTGGTGTCTGGGTTTCCCTTTGTAGTCCGTGATAGTTTTCAAAGTCTGCCACATCCGACGAGCGTCAGAGCCGGTGTAGTAGGATTCAATCTTAATCTTGTATTGACGCTTTTCTTGTTTGATTTTTAGTCTGAGGGCATAGCGGGATTTCTTATAAGCGTCCGGATTAGTCTCCCACTCCTTGAAAGTGGCAGCTATAGCATTTAGCTCCATGCGGATGTTGCCTGTAATCCATGGCTTCTGGTTGGGATATGTTCGTCCAGTCACTGTGGGGACGACGTCATTGATGCACTTATTGATGAAGCCGATGACTGAGGTGGTGTATTCCTCAATGCCACTGAATGAATCCCAGAACATATTCCAGTTTGTGCTAGCAAAACAGGCCTGTAGTGGAGCATCCGCGTCATCTGACCACTCCCGTATTGAGCGAGTCACTGCTACTTCCTGCTTTAGTTTTTGCTTGTAAGCAGGAATCAGGAGGATAGAATTATGGTCAGATATGCCAAATGGAGGGTGGGGGAGAGCTTGGTATGCATCTCTGTGTGTGGAGTAAAGGTGGTCTAGGATTTATTTTTCCCTGGTTGTGACATGCGGGTAAAAATTTGGTAAAACTGATTTAAGTTTGTCTGCATTAAAGTCCCTGGCCACTAGGAGCGTCGCTTCTGGGTGAGCATTTTCTTGTTTGCTTATGGCCTTATAGAGTTGGTTGAGAGCGGTCTTAGTGCCAGCTTCACTTTGTGGTGGTAAATAGACGGCTACGAATAATACAGATGAGAACTCTCTTGGTAGATAGTGTGGTCGACAGCTTATCATAAGGTACTCTACCTCAGGCAAGCAATAATTCGAGACGTCTTTAATATTAGATATGGCGCACCAGCTGTTATTGACAAAAAAGACACACACCCCCACCCCTCAACATGGGTGGATTAGAGTTTTTTATTTTATTTTTAATTTTACCCCTTTTTCTCCCCAATTTCATGGTATCCAATTGTTGTAGTAGCTACTATCTTGTCTCATTGCTACAACTCCGGTACGGCTCAGGAGAGATGAAGGCTGAATGTCATGCGTCCTCCGATACACAACCCAACCAGCCGTACTGCTTCTTAACACAGCGCGCATCCAACCCGGAAGCCAGCCGCACCAATGTATCGGAGGCTACACCGTGCACCTGGCAACCTTGGCTAGCGCGCACTGCGCCCGGCCCGCCACAGGAGTCGCTGGTGCGCGATGAGACAAGGAGATCCCTACCGACCAAACCCTCCCTAACCCGGACGACGCTAGGCCAATTGTGCGTCGCCCCACGGACCTCCCGATCGCGGCCGGTTACGACAGAGCCTGGGCGCGAACCCAGGGACTCTGATGGCACAGCTGGCGCTGCAGTACAGCGCCCTTAAGGATTAGAGTTTTGAAGGAAACTTCCAAATACTTTCCATAAACTGAATAGCACATTACAAATAATTGAGTTATATTTAGACACATTGAAAAGATGACAAACCAGCTGAAACCCCCACTGGCAACAAGCAACAGTAACGTTAGTAACTAGTAGCTACCATAGCATGCTATGATATTTTACTTTACCGTTGAACCCAATTACAGCCTCCAGCTCAAGCCTGGAATCTCTTGTGCATCTCCAGCCATGATTCAACAATATTGCACCTATTTTTTCACCAAGTCTCCAAGCCTGTAAAATCTTATCGAGCTTCAGCTATCTTTCTCTCATTTGCCATCCAGACAAACAAACGTTGCCTAGCAACTTAACCATTTGTTTGGGTCAGTTTCTATGGTGATGTAGTAGTTGTCTCATGCAGCCGGAGGAAAGATTTGGGTGCGTCTTTGGAGTGTGATTGGTCCATAGAGATCGGTTTTGTCTAGAAGGGTTACAGGTTTTGTCAACTTTGACTTTTCGTAGCAGGTTTAAGAAAACTTACACAGCAGGTTATGATAATTAACGTAGCAGTATAGGAAAAGTGTTAGGGTAAGGGTTAGCTATAAAAACTTTTGAAGTAAATTTGACAGAAGCTGTATTCCATCTAGACATGGCTAGAGATCCTATTAAATTAAAAAGATCCAGAATGAAGTGAAAATGGAAGCTATTGTGGTCAGGGAGAAATCCAAAACAATCTGGAATGAATATGCAGTAAAGGCATAGGTGATGCATTTCCTGCTTTTATTTATGCAGGGAAATAAAAGTAAGGCAAAGTATATGCCAGAAATGATGTAATATATGTGTTGTCAACCTAAAATATTGTCATATAATTATAAATACAGTTTATATGGACAGGTTGTATACACATGTTCTGTATAAATAGCCTATAACATAAACAGACCATAATAAATGTCTAAATTGGCATTTTCTTCTAAATTGTTATTATATGATACAATATCAGTACTTGTTGCAATTACAATTTGTCTAAGTCCTATCATCAACTGAGTGTTTGATGGATTGTTGGCATATTGGCAGTTGTTTAGAAAAATGTATGGGATCACTCCTCTAAAACTGTCTGGTTAGCTAACTAACGACATACAGTGCAGATAATCTATAAATCCATTGTTTTACACTCTTATCAGAGCATTGGCAAAACCATGGTTGACCAACTCCCTTACCAAAATGTCCCACTTTATATTACCATCATAAGAAGGTTCATGTCCATTGTAATATTCTAATTCCTAACTCTATGGATTTATCACTGCCAGGGAGATAGCCAGGGAGCTAGGTTGAAGACAGAGCCAGTTTGTAGAAATGTTTACAAATGAATAAAAGATGAAAAGCTGAAATGTCTTGAGTTAATAAAGTATTCAACACTTTTCTTATGGCAAGCCTAAATAAGTTCAGGAGTAAAAATGTGCTTAAAAGTCCCAATACGTTGCATGGATTCATTCCGTGTGTAATACCCCATTTCTGTACCCCACACATACAATTATCAGTAAGGGCCCTCAGTCGAACAGTGAATTTAGAGGAAAGATTCAACCACAAAGACCAGGGAGGTTTTCCCATCGTTCACAAAGAAGGGCACCTATTGGTAGTTGGGTAAAAACAACAATAGACATTGAATATCCCTTTGAGCATGGTGCAGTTATTAATTTAATACTTTGGATGGAGTATCAATACACCAAGTCAATGGTGATTTGAAAACAGTTAGAGTTCATGGCTGTGATAGGAGATATCTGAGGATGGATCAACAACACAAACCTAAATCTACAATACCAACATAAATGACAGAGTAAAAGGAAGCTTGTACAGAATTTAAAAAAATATTCACAAACATGCATCCTGTTTGCAACGAGGCACTAAATAATACTGCAAAACATGTGGCAAAGAATTTCACTTTTTGTCCTAAATATGATGTTTGTGGCAAATCCAACACAACACATCACTGAGTACCACTCTTCATATTTTCAAACATGATGGTGCTGCATCATGTTATTGGTATGCTTGTCATCGGCATGAACTAGGGAGTTTTTGGGGGGGATAAAAATAAATGGAATAGAGCTAAGCACAGGCAAAATCCTAGAGAAAAACCTGGTTCAGTCTGCTTTCCAACAGACACTGGGAGACAAATTCACCTTTCAGCAGGACAATAACCTAAAACACAAGGCCAAGTATACACTGGAGGTGCTTACCAAGATGTCATTGAAGGTTTCTGAGTGGCCTAGTTACAGTTTTGACTTAAATCGTCTTGAAAATCCATGACAAGTCTTGAAAATGGCCGTATGGCAATGATCAACAACTAACTTGACAGAGCTTGACACATTTTTTAAAGAATAATGGGCAAATATTGTACAATCCAGGTGTGGAAAGCTCTTAGAGACTTACCCAGAAAGACTCACAGCTGTAATAGCTGCCAAAGGGAATTGTAACATGTATTGACTCAGAGGGTTGAATACTTATTTCATCAACAAGTATTGCTGGGTTAATTTCTAATAATAATGATAGTTTTTCTTTTCTTTCACTTTGACATTAGAGTATGTTGTGTAGATATTTTACAAAAAATTGAAATGAAATCAATTTTAATCACACTTTGTAACAGAACGTGGAAAAAGTAAAGGGATGTGAATACTTTCTGAAGGCCCCATATATCCTCCCTTTGCAACCCTATTAATATATGCACAAATATACACATTCATCGAGAAGTATATGAATAATCAACAAACAAATATAGCATACAATTCAAATACAGTGCATTCGGAAAGTATTCAGACCCCTTTACCTTTTCCACATTTTGTTATTCTAAAATTGATTAAATTATTTTTTTCCCTCATCAATCTACACACAATACCCCATAATGACAAAACAAAAAAAGGTTTGTAGGAGTTTAGCAAATGTATTAAAAATAAAAAGCAGAAATGCCTAATTTACACAAGCATTCAGACCCTTTGCTATGAGACTCAAAATTTAACTCAGGTGTATCCTGTTTCCATTGATCATCCTTGAGATGTTTCTACCACTTCATTGGAGTCCGCCTGTGATAAATTCAATTGATTGAACATGATTTGGAAAGGCACACATCTGTCTATATAAAGTCTCACAGTTGACAGTGCATGTCAGAGCAAGCCATGAGGTCAAAGGAATTGTCAGAAAAGCTCAGAAACAGGATTGTGTCGAGGCACAGATCTGGAGGGTACCAAATTTCTGCATCATTGAAGGTCCCCAAGACACAGTGGCCTCCATCATTCTTAAATGGAATAAGTTTGAAACCCCCAACACTCTTCCTAGAGCTGGCCGTCAGGCCAAACTGAGCAATCGGGGGAAAATTGGCCTTGGTCAGGTAGGTGACCAAGAACCCGATGGTCACTCTGACAGGGCTCCAGAGTTCCTCTGTGGAGATGGGAGAACCTTCCAGAAGGACAAGCATCTCTGCAGCACTCCACCAATCAGGCCTTTATGTTAGAGTGGCCAGCTGAAGCCAGTAAAAGACACATGACAGCCCGCTTAGAGTTTGCCAAAAGTCACCTAAAGGACTCTCAGACCATGAGAAACAAGATGATGAAGATTGAACTCTTTGGTCTAAATGCCAAGCCTCACCATCCCTACGGTGAAGTATGGTGATGGCAGTATCATGCTGTGGGGATTTTTTTAAGCGGCAGAGACTCGGAGACTAGTCAGAGAGATCCTTGATGAAAACCTGCTCCAGAAAGCTTGGGACCTCAGACTGGGGTGAAGGTTCACTTTCCAACAGGACAACAACACTAAGCACACAGCCAAGACAACGCACGAGTGGCTTTGGGACAAGTCTCTGAATGTCCTTGAGTGGCCCAGCCAGAGCCTCGACTTGAACCCGATCGAACATCTCTGGAGATACCTAAAAAGAGCTGTGCATCGACACCCCATCCAACCTGACAGAGCTTGAGAGGATCTGCCGAGAAGAATGGGAGAAACTCCCCAAATACAGGTGTGCCAAGCTTGTAGCGTCATACCCAAGAAGACTCCAGGCTGTAATCGCTGCCAAAGGTGCTTCAACAAAGTACTGAGTAAAGGGTGTGAATACTTTTGTAAATGTTATATTTCAGTTTTTTATTTTGAATAAATTTACAAAAATGTCTAAAAACCTGTTTTCGCTTTGTCATTATGTGTGTAGATTGATGAGGGGAAAAATGATTTGATCAATTTTAGAATAAGGCTGTAATGTAACAAAATATGGAAAAAGTCAAGCGGTGTGAATACTTTCCGAATGCACTGTAAAAACCCTGTTTAGTTTAGCCTATGGGTCATTGTCATCAACACACATAACTAAGAAAAATACAGTCTAATCAAATGGACAATGGAATTAGGAGAAATTAGGATAAATTAAATTAGGAGAAATTAGGAGAAGTTCATATAAGAGGGGGAAACATATGTCAGCCTCCTCTTTTAATGACAGTAAGAGAAGTAGTGTGAGAACGAGATAGAGTTCTGAATTCCCCACACTTCCAGTGATCGGATCTTGAAGTGTCTCTTGCAGAGAGGGGCGCTCTCGAAGGTGTCACATCGCTCCGTGTAGCCCCCCTCCAGATCAGCCTGGAGGCAGAGAGCATGACCCCCATCGCCACCTGGCGAGACAAACACATCACGCTCACTGTAAAATATGTCAGCGTTGAATTTACAGTAATAACAGCAGCCCACTTCTAGCTGCTGCACTTCTCAGTAATGTTGACATCAACACAAAGAATACAAAGGGTGGATACAAAGAATAGGCCATGTGAGAAACCCTAAGCTGTTTCCTACCACCATCGCCAAAGTCGCTGCAAAAACTCTTGTACGTGGCAGTAATGCTCCTGAGACAATCAGGCCTATCCGGGTTTCAGAAGGTTATTGATCACTCTTTGTGACACTCTACTGACAACTCTGAACAGCAAACCATTTAGCCTACATATGAGCAGCTTACCAATGACTAGCCTTTCGTGGTCTCCGGCGATGAACATGGACGCCCCTTGTTCCTTGGCCCTCTTGGGTGAGGGGGAGAGAGGTCCGGGGGAGGAGGCGGTGAAGGGGATGGTCAGGTAGCTGGGGTCCTGGAGGGTCCCTGATGGACAGGTCAGGGTGGTGTGGTTGGTCGTAGAGGTGGTGGAGACTGGGGTAGAGGAGGAGTCCTCTTTACCAGAGGAAGTGTATATACAGACCCGAGCTGCTCGAAGGTCTGGAGAAGGTTGTCTCTTGGCCGTAATGTTAACCACAGCCCGTTGGTAGCGCTCCATGCCTGGACGAAGCTGAAAGACCAACGAATTAAGAATGAACAATTAAGTCCCTGCATTGACTGATTGACATGGGAAAGGAATGGAGCCTGTGTTCTTCGACAGCACAATCAGTAAAGATTTCAACCAGTATTTTTTACGCTAACACAATTGGTCAAAATCAAAGGAAAAAACATTTGCAAAACCAGCCTTTTCAGATCTGTAGATTGTGTAATTTCTCTCACCGTGAAAACAAAGCTCTCCCCAGTCCCAAAATACGCAGGTTCTTCTGAATCATACTTTTTCCGCTCAATCAAATCTGTCGACAGGAAGGCACCACAGACCTGTGGAGTGACACAGGGGTAAGAAGTCTGCATAGAATCTAGTTGAGTGTCAAAAAATAGACAAAAAAAAGTTTTCTGCTACTGTAAACTCACCTCTTCATCCACAGTTTTCAGAAGCAAGATCGCTGGCTCATGCCCCTCAACACAGGAATAAAATCTTTAAATGAGGAAAAAAAAACTACTTTAAGCACTCACAGTGAACATTAGCAATAAAACTTGTAATGTTTTTAGACAACGGTTATTCAACAGTCCCAGCCCATTGGAATGTCTTTCTGGGGTTGAAAGTTCAATGGATGGGTCACGTCCTGGTCAGGGTCAGACTTTTAATTGGGGTCATCACATCCTGTCACGACCACCCTGTGTATGGCTAGAACCAATTAAAAAGCATGTCTACTGAGGCAGGTACGTGTCAGCACAGTGACAAGGGAAAGTCTGAGAATCCCAATCAAACTCTTTGAAGGACATCAGAGTCAACATGCATAGAGATTCCTCATAGTGGAGAAAAATAACTATTGGCGCCTCAACGTTTGGACGCGCTCTAGGACGAGACAACAGCCGGTAATTGTGACATAGGCATTCAGAGCATTTCTAAAACGATTTGCAAGTGCTGATGAATATTATCTACCACATTTTCTCCTGACAGACCAACAGAACACTTCTAGAGACATGAATAACTGTTGTTAACCGATGTCACAGGAACTGTTCCCACATACGAACTGGAGAACATTTGGTCGTGCACCTTAAGGCAAAAATGTTACTGATACTAACAATACAGCCTTTCATTATTATGAAACTGAACCCTAATGTGAGTTTATACAGCTCTGTGCTGTTGTATTTACTGTAGACAGTTCTGGGCTGTTGTATTTACTGTAGACAGTTCTGGGCTGCTGAATGTACATGTCTTCACTACTTGATCCACTACTAAGGTAAAACAGTGAATAAAAGTCACTTACGAGGCCAGGCTTCGGCCATGTTCGTTGGTGCTGAACAGCTTTTTGGGATTGAAGAGAGCAAAGCGTTCAGGGATCCAGGCCCAGACAATCCTCATCTCTGTCCCTGTGACAACGCTGGAGCTGAAGCTGTCAAAATCCACTACCTGGCACGACTGCCTTTATGGAGGAACAGAAACAGTTTGAGAATGTAAATATTTGTTTTGAAGCGTATCTTCAGATTACAGATTAATGTAAAGGAACTCAGAAAGTAAAGAGCTGTAAACTGTTTATAGATCAAAAGGATACCGTATCTAGGTATAGTTTGGTAGAACAACGGTAGCATCTCTATAACAAAGTGGGTTGAAAGTAATCTGTCATAATCGTCCTATCAGGAATAGGGCTGACTTGGTGATGGCTTGCTATCTTTTGTTTTCCGTTAACAGAGAGTGGACCAATTAGATGTTCATCAAGAGTAGAAACATTTTCTCAAAGAACTCCCTTGACCAATAGCCTCACCGCTTCTGGTGGATACTGATGCCTTTCTGCATGAGTGAGTCCTTGTTAGCGTTGAACAGTAGGTTGAGCTCCCTCCGCGTGGCCAGCTGGATACTGAAGGCCCTCTCCAGCAGCTTCTCCACCGTGCAGTGACGTGCCACATTCTCCACAAAGCTCTTCATGTCTCGCCTGAAGTCCTCCACGTCGGCGACACGAGACGAAACCGAGACCTTGTACAAGCTGAGAAGAGCCAGAGCCACCCTGTAGAGAACCTTGTAACCCTCCAGGAGATAGACATCCAGGACCCTGATAGCGTATGTGAAGGGGAGGTCGGCAAAGATCCACATGATCCAATCAGAGTAGAACTCAAAGAGGTTCTGGTGGGAGCTGGCGATGAGCTTGCGGATGCCGCGGCAGTACTTGTTGGCCAAGTCGCCGAAGGTCATGCAGGAGGCCCGGTAGGTGAGGAATGTCTGGTCGATGTAGCGCTTGTTGGGGTCATTGTAGGCGATAAGGCGGCAGATACTGTGGAAGCATTCAGCTTCATCTTCGCTGAAATGCAGGAGGAGAGCCACCAAGGCTGGGAGGATTGGGCAGAAGTTGATGTCCGGAAAGTGCTTGCCAATGCAGAGGAGGACCTTTTTGACAGAATTGAGACCAGCTTCGTTGAGGCAGTACCTGGGGGTGTGAAGAATAACAAAGATACTTGCTGTGTTATCATGTTATGAACAGAACATAATGTACATGTAATATTGGAAAAAGCATGATCAACTTCAGATTCTCCTATCAAAGTTTAATGACTAAAATAATTTGATCATGATTTGATCATCTGAACCGTTATTCTCTGATAGCTTCATAGCCAGTACCTAGGGATCACGCCATCATCCATGTACTCAGGGAACGGGTGTGTGCTCATCCTCTGCTCCCCGAAGAGCTTCTTGGCCACATCCTGGTAACGATCTCGATCCGGGTTGATGGACCTGCAGTTGATACCATGAATTATATGATAATAGGCCTTGGCCCTAAGTGTATGGGGCATGGCCCAGAACCCTGATCGACCCATGGTCTTCAGCTCCTGGTGGTCCGACTTCAGAATCCTCTGGTAGCGCTCTGAAGATTCAGGGTCGATCTTCTCCCAGTCCACAAACTGGCCATACTTCATGCCAGAACAGGAGCTGATCTCCCAGTTCTCTGATTCAGAGATGGTCATCATGGGGACACCCTTCAGACTGCCTCTTCTGCCTGTTGGAGAGAGGAAGGAAGAAAATTAGCTACTAACATCCTAATTAATAAATGTATTATTTAATAAGTTAATTGTTATAGATCTGTGTCCATCCACAGTAACATTCTTGTTTTGTATTAAGTACACTGTGTTTGTGCATATTCTGCATTTCTCCCCTCTGTTCTTCATATAACACTAGGAATATGGCAAAATAGAAAAATAAACATAAATGGTCAAATAAACATAAATCAGACACTTTTAAACATACTGTAATTTGCATACCATTGAGATCTCTGCATGGCAAGTGTTTGTTGGTGTTGGACTTGGATCTCTTGTTGAGCCGAGCCATGATCCCCTGATTCCCATCCGCACTATTCTCCGTCTTCCTGTCCCCACTCTTCTCCAGGGAGTTGGATCTCGGCCTCATGGCGTTGGACCTGGTAAAGTTCCCCTCTCTGTGGAGCTCAGACGTCTCATAACTATAGAAAGACCTGGAGCGTGGCCTGACAAAGTTCTCATCTGTTGCCGTCTCTATGCCATACTTTTTGGCGTCCTCTGGGCTGTAGTAGGAATGGGACCTGGGTCTTCTGTGTCTGGCTGCTGAGCTCAAGTCCTGGTCCGGGTCAGCGGTTGTTTCCATAGGAGACGGGTCTAAACTTATAGTCCCACAAGTGGAGAACTTGGGCGTTCTTGAAACATGGATCATGCTGCCTGGTACAATATTCTCCTCTGCAAATGTCAAGTTCTCCTCTATATCAATGACAAGACTCCAGTGGTGGTATACTTCCCAATGTTTTCCATGTGCCCTGTGGATGTAGGTTTTATACACAGTTGTCGGTTGGTCAGGTGACCGGCACAGAAAGTGGTATGGGTTTGTTTACAGTGTTTTTGTGTTTCCCGAGTGGAAAATTCCTCTGACTTAAGTCCAATTTCTGTGGTGACAAGGAATGCCTCCTTTCTTCAACTTCCAACACCAGCAACAAATGAACTAGGGTAATGAAATCAAAACATCAATAAAGTGGAAAATTATTATTGTTTCATTTGATAATAGGCTACTGTGTAAAGAACAGTCTCCATTGCCATCCATATATGGGACGTGAATGCCTATGCTATTATGTTGATACACATTTAGATGTATCAAAATATGTGTGAAAGTCATGACTATACAGAAATGAGTGTTCTCACAAAGCATGTATCCTACTTTTAACCAGTTTACCTTCCTGGGTTTATCTGATATTGTATTTGGTATCTGGGTTTATCTTTTATTGTTAATTTGCATGTTTATGGCAACATTTAACAAAAACATGAACGATTATTTTACTTTCTAAGTCTTTTCAGAGGGGTTGGGTTAAATGCGGAAGACACATTTCAGTTGAATGAATTTTCCTTTCCCTTCCCTTTTCCTGGAGAAACATACAGTAGCTCTATGAAACTGATTTATAGGAAAACATGGGCGTGCCAAATGGGCTCCTCTATTCCTAGAATTAGCAAAGGTTATCATTTCACACAACAGATATTGTTTTGATCAAAACACACATTGTTTTGCTATGAAACAAAGAAACCTCTGTAAATAGATCTATTTAAATGTGGGCTTACATGTTTTTGAGGAAAAACAAACTCTTATCCTATCTTGATGACTGAAGGATCTGTAGCCTACAGTATGTTTATACTAGTAGTGTCATAATCCTCACATAATGTTACAATAAGGACTTCCATATCACTAGACAAACAGGGGGCAATGTGAGGCAGTGTTGACATTTTTTTCAAAAACAACAAAACATGAGCAGTGGTTATGTCGACCTTTTATGACCTTTACTCTACCAAAACAAAAGTAATTACATTGCTGGCTGTCGCCAAGGCCACACAGCCACAGCTCTATAAATAAATAGAAACAAATAAAGTCATAATATTTATTAGAAATGATTTGGATATTGTCTTATTTACTTATTTTAAGAGGGTAGATACACACCAACACAGTGACAGAGACTAGAAGATTTGTATACTGTGAATGAACATTTGGTTTGCAGGCTACAGTGGGTCTGGTATGGGACTTGGGGACAGCAGCAGCTCTGTCACTGTGTCATTGATTTGGATTAATTTGATCAGCTTCTCATTACAGTAAACGATTCACGACTGAACGTTTGTCACTCACAGGACACCATCCTGACATCACACCCAAACAGGAAGTGCATCCTAATTATCACACAATCCATGGAGTAAAGATCGACAAATTCATTTATTATAACTCGTTAACATGTCTCAAGATCCCTGGTAAGCAGATTTTAAGGTGGCCATTATGAGTATGTTTAAGATAGCGTTGGATGAAATATAGAAATACGTCTTCAAACGTATATATGTGTGTTATTAGCTGGATTGTTCACGTTAGTAACAGTAACTCCTTTCCCTTTAACCGGCTACTTCTAAAATAAATAGGTAAATACGACTTGACTCGATAAGTCGGTCTGTATGTTATATTATCATTCCCATTGATAGTTCACACGAAATGAATTGCAATGCACGTTCGCCGATAACAACATACTGTACGCAGGGTTATGACTTAAGTAGCTAACGAACTAGCTAGCTAATTTATCTAACGTTACTAGTAGCTATGATGAGGAACAAATTGTCTCCAGTGCTGAATGACAGTTAATCTAAACTCGAGACTAAGTTGGCCACATTCAATCAGCCCAAATAAATTTGTCTACAACTGATTTATTTGTTGTTATTGTTATACCTTGAAGAATTGCAACATCTTCTTTTGAACTGGCTTTTTTATAGTGGTTCATACACGAATTATTTTAACTACATATTCAACTATAGTACTACTCACGATAATTGTATACCAACCTGGTTTTTGTAGGTTACAGAATTATGATGCCACTTGCCGCCTTGTTCAAGAAATTGCAGAGAATATTCATGAAAGAAACAGGCAACAGAGGACAGGAGGGAATCCTGCAAAGGTAACTGTGATGACAACCTGCTTAACTACATATTTGTTTACTCAAAAGTATATAGCAGTGCCTTCAGAAAGTATTCATACCACTTGACTTACTCCACATTTTGTTCTGTTGCAGCTTGAATTCAAAATATGTTGAATATTGTTTTCCCTCACCCATCTATTGTACACACAATACCTTATAATGACAGTGAAAACATGTTTCTAGAAATGTTGGCACACTTTTGAAAATGAAATACAGAAATATATAATTCACATACCCTTTTAAACCCCTGATTCAATACTTTGTAGAATAATCTTTTGCGTCTTTTTGCTTAAGTCTCTAAGAGCTTTGCACACCTAGATTGTACAATATTTGCCTATTATTTTTTTTAAATTCTTCAAGCTCTGTCAAGTTGATTATTGATGATTGCTAGACAGACATTTTTAAGTCTTGCCATAGATTTTCAAGCAGATTTATATCAACTTTAACTAGGCCAAACCAGGAACTTTCAATGTTGTCTTGGTAAGCAACTCCAGTGTATATTTGGCCTTGTGTTTTAGGTTATTGTCCTGCTGAAAGGTGAATTAATCTCCCAATGTCTGGTGGAAAGCAAACTGAACCAGGTTTTCTTCTAGGATTTTGCCTGTGATTATAGCTATATTCCATTTATTTTTATCCTTTAGTCCTTTCCGATGACAAGCATAGCCATAACATGATACAGCCACCACCATTCTAGAAAATATGAAGAGTGGTACTCTGTGATGTGTTGTGATGGATTTTCCCCAAACATAATGCTTTCTATTCAGGACAAAAAGTTAATTTATTTGCTCTATTACTTAAGTGCCTTGTTGCAAACAGGATGCCTGTTTTTATTCTGTGAAGGCTTCCTTTTTTTCACTCTGTAATTTGTCAATATTGTGGAGTAACTACAGTGTTGATGCATCCTCAGTTTTCTGAAATCACAACCATATTAAACTCTGTAACTGTTTTAAAATCACTATTGGCCTCATGGTGAAAATCCCTGAATGGTTTCCTTCCTCTCCGGCAACTGAGTTAGGAAGGACACCATTATCTTTGTAGTGACTGGGTGTATTAATACACCCTCCAAGGCCTAATTAACCACTTCACCACAATCAAAGGGACATTCAGCATCTGCTTTTTAAAATGCTACTATCTACCAATCAGTGCCCTTCTTTGCGAGGCATTGAAAAACCTCCCTGGTCGTTGTGGTTGAATCTGTGCTTCAAATTCACTACTCGGTTGAGAGACCTTCCAGATAATTGTATGTGTGGGGTACAGAGATGGGGTAGTTATAAAAAAAATCATGTTAACCACTATTATTTAACACTGGAATAGTACATGCAACTTATTCTGTGATTTGTTAAGCACATTTTTACTCCTGAACTTATTTAGGCTTGCTATAACAAAGGTGTTGAATACTTGTAGACTCAAGACATTTCAGCTTTTCATTTTGTATTAATCTCTTAACATTTTCTACAAACTAAAGTCCACGTTGACATTATGGGGTATTGTGTGTATATCAGTGACACAAAATCTAAATTTAATCCATTTTAAATTCAGGCTGTAACACAACAAAATGTTGAAAAAGTAAATGAGTGTGAATACTTTCTGACGGCACTATAGCTACTGTATTTTACCATTTCTGTTTAGAAATTGATTGTAAAAGTGTTTATTTGTCTGTCCAGATCAACATGACACTGCGAGCGTCGCTGCAGAAGCTGAAACAAAACATCAACCAGCTCAGAGAGAGTTTGCTCCGAGCCTCATCCTCTCGGCGCATGTATCCTTCCTTTCACAACATTATCACTGGTCCTCCTGGTCATGTGACTGATGACACGCAGCACAGTGCACCAAACCGGTTTGGTTTCACATTCATGACACTGCGGTGTAGTTGTATGTGAAGGTCCTGTATGTAAAGGTCCTGTAGAGGGCAGTGCTTTGTAAGAAATTGCATCAATCCTTCACTCTCTGCAATGAACATCTGTGATTTGCATTGTCTGTTACTTTATAGATGAATGATAGTAAACTAATAGTCCAACTCCTTGTTAATCATGTTGTGGGGTCTAAATATTTTTTTTACCATAATCTTGACCTTAACACAACTGACCTCTCCAGAATGCAGTCAGAAGCCGATCGGAGACAGAATCTTGTTGACGACCTGGTCACCAGGTACAAGCAGCTAAATGCCACGTTCAAGGGTGATGTTACACATCCAGAGCTCTCGAGGTATTACTCCCTCTTACAGCTCATTATGTATAAGTAATACACACACACACTGCTCATTAAGTCTCCTTTCAGCATACGCCACTCATTGTAAGTGAATGTAAATGGACCAGAACCTGAACAGCAGTCATAGGCAATTGGTGATGCACCAAAGCCCGTCCTGCCAGCGGAGAACTATCTCTTTCTATCTGCTAGTGCTGCCAATTAATCTGAGTCTTGACTTTGTCTCAGCCCAGATGTGTCTGAAGGGTCTAACGGATCCACGGTTTCTTTTGAGGATAAGTCACCGGTCACTAACTTTGTGTGCAAAGAAGGTCTTTGGACTTCCGTACGACCATTTGTCTGAGCCCATTCGACGCCATTGGAAGTCTAGTCTGTCTAGTATGTCATATTGGGGCCCGGCGCAGGGCAGTTGACTTCTAAATCGCTCAGTTTCTCATTCATCAAGAGGCTTTGCTTGTCTTGCACTGGTGATCACACTCTTGGCACTGCCCGAAACTGGTACACTGAGGCTCAGTGAAAAAATTAAAGGGATCGGATGTGCAACCCAAGCTTTTAGAGTTTATAGTTTATCACTCTCCGCTGAGCTCATATCCTCATCCTGTCATCCTCATCTGCCAGTGGACCAATCAAAGCACTGGACGCCACTGGCTATATCCTGTATTCTCATATTATTCTTAATTGTAGTGACAGCTCTGTACAGGAGCTTAGGAAAACACTTCGGAAAACGGTCATTACTCAGCATCGGGCTTGACCTGCCCCATCCCAGGTGACATATATTTGGACAGCCAGGAGGTGAAATGAATGGCGCTCACTCAGTGGTAACGGCATGGACTTCCGCTGTCAGGTCTTGAACATGTTTTGTATGTGAAATTAAACGAGGGTCAAACCCCATTCATTCGACAGGATCGTGCTCTTTTAATAATACACAGGCTACAGGGATAATACTGAGGTTTTCAATTTACCTTCCAGGAATAGTGGAATGGCCGTGTGTGGTAAAACTCAGGATCAGTCATCGATTGCTAAAATTTGCAGACGTTCGAAACGTTAACTATTTTCTTATCAGCCTGATCTGAGACTGCTCCGTTTATACGTGTTTCACTGACTTTCTTGTTTGGATTAATCCACTTAGGGGCTGAAAGCGGGGAGGGATGGGAACACTTGCTTTTAGCCTTTTTATAGATCCCACAGCCAATTACGAACATTAGTGGCCCATAACTAAATCAAATGGCAACCAATGGAATTACACAGTTGATCTTACTCTTGTCATCTTACCGTTTCAAGTTTCCCCGGGAAAATATAAAGTACCAGTCAAACGTTTGGACACAGCTACTCATTCCAGGGTTTTTCTTTATTTTTACTATTTTCTACATTTTAGAATAATAGTGAAGACATTAAAACTTTGAAGTAACACATATGGAATCATGTAGTAACCCAATAAGTTTTAAACAAATCCAAATATATTTGATATGTTATCTTCTTCAAAGTAGCCACCCTTTTCCTTGATGACAGCTTGGCACACTCTTGACATTCTCTCAACCAGCTTCACCTGGAATGCTTTTCTTTCCTTAATGCTTTTGAGCCAATCGGTTGTGTTATAACAAGGTAGGGGTGGTATTAAATAAAATAAAGGTATACAAAAGATAGCCCTATTTGATTAAAGACCAAGTCCATATTATGGCAAGAACAGCTCAAATAAGCAAAAAGAAAAGACAGTCCATCATTTACTTTAAGACGAAGGTCAGTCAATCTGGAAAATTTCAAGAACTTTTAAAGTTTCTCTAAGTGCAGTCGCAAAAACCATCAAGTGCTATGATGAAACTGGCTCTCATGAGGACCGCCACAGGAAAGGAAGTTACCTCTGTTGCAGAGGACAAGTTCATTAGTTAACAGCCTCAGAAATTGCAGCCCAAATAAATGCTTCACAGAGTTCAAGTAACAGTCACATCTCTTTATCAACTGTTCACAGGAGACTGCATGAGTCAGGCCTTCATGGTCGAATTGCTGCAAGAAACCAATATTAAAGGACACCAGTAAGAAGAAGAATCTTGCAAGGCCCAAGAAATACAAGCAATCAACATTAGACTGGTGGAAATCTGGTGGAAATCTGTCCTTTGGTCTGATGAGTCCAAATTTGAGATTTTTGGCTCCAACTGCCCTGTCTTTGTGAGACGCAGAGTAGGTGAACGGAGGAACTCCGTATGTGTGGTTCCCACCGTGAAGCATGGAGGAGGTGGTGTGATGGTGTGGGGATGCTTTGCTGGTGACACTGTCTGTGATTTTAGATTTCAAGGCATACTTAACCAGCATGTCTACCACAACATTCTGCAGCGATACGCCATCCCATCTGGTTTGCGCTTAGTGGGACTAGCATTTGTTTTTCAACAGGATAACGGCATAACACACCTCCAGGCTGTGTAAGGGCTATTTGACCAAGAAGGAGCGTGATGGAGTGCTGCATCAGATGACCTGGCCTCCCCAATCACCCGACCTCAACCCAATTGAGATGGTTTGGGATGAGTTGGACTGCAGAGTGAAGGAAAAGGAGCCAACAAGTGCTCAGCATAGGTGGGAACTCCTTCAAGACTGTTGGAAAAGCATTCCAGGTGAAGCTGGTTGAGAGGATGCCAAGAGTGTGCAAAGCTGTCATAAAGGCAAATGGTGGCTACATGGTGGCAAATGGTGGCTACAAATATAAAATATGTTTTGATTTGTAACACTTTTTTTGGTTACTACATGATTCCGTATGCATTATTTCATAGTTTTGATGTCTTCACTATTATTCTACAATGTAGAAAATAGTACAAATAAAGAAAAACTCTGGAATGAGTAGGTGTGTCCAAACGTTTGACTGGTACTGTATTTTGATGTACAGTGTATTCTGTACTTTGATACTGACGGTGGGTGGATGATTTGAGAGGGGGTGGGGAAGAGTGTGTAGGTAGACCTGGCACTCAGTGTGTGGTCTTTGGGGTGGGTGGGTATTAGCCTCGCTTGGATAACATAAGCTGTTCCATTTTTTCGAGGAGAGGGGTTGGTCCGGGATAAGGGGGCTTATTTTATTTGTGAAACAATACATTAGAGAGAGATTAGCCTCTAATCAAGCAAAGAAGAGACGTGGCGCCTCCATTTTGAAGGGTCACTGCACCCCGACCCTCTTTGGAACACCCCCAAGCCCCTTACCACCCCTTTTCCTTTTATCAATCTCTCCTTATTTTAAATTGTTTTAACCTTTATTTAACTAGGCAAGTCAGTTAAGGACAAACTCTTATTTACAATGACGGCCTACCAAAAGGCCTCCTGAAGAGGACAGGGGCTGGGATTTAAAAAAAATATATATATATTTGACAAAACACACATCACGACAAGAGAGCCACCACAACACTACATAAAGATACTTTATATTTGATCACTCCTGCAACAAGTCGAAATGAGTTCAATCGGCCTTGTCCAAGTTACAGCCTCAGAGGCCTGTCTGTCTGTCGGGTCCTCGGCGGCGGTGGAGTGTGATGCGGGCTGCCCAGAGATGCCTGATTAATAAGTTGGCGGGCCCCAGTGGGCGGTTAATTGGATAAGCTTTAATCTTCACACGGCGGGAGGAAGTGGAGATCCGCCACGCGGTAGGATAGTTACCAAACCTGTCGGAAAGATTAGCTTAGCGCTGGCTGCCGACCTCCTTGTCTCGCCCTGGCCGCCGCTGCTGAGTAAGCTGAGCCAAGGAGTAAAGAGAGGGAGATGGGGTGCTTCAAACTACACACTCGCCCTCGGAAAGAGGAAGGAAGGAGGTGGCGTCATGGCGCCATGCTTGACACACATCACAACCAACTTTGAGTTCAAATTTAGTACAACCTGTCCTGTCCAATACCAGCGTGAGGAGAGGAACTTCACAACGTCAACAAGTATACCTATTTGAGGTTTCTGATCACACCATTACTTTACCTGGTGACATTGTGGTTTGTTATGAGCCTGGAATCACATCTACAATGACATATTTTTCATTCTGTTCAACATAGTGTACCACAAGGATTTGATGAGCTGTATGATAATGTAGTAAATGGGCTTTGTTAAGGGAAGTGGAGGAGATTTTAAGTGCCTACTTCTGACAGCCAATAGCTGCAATCCTAATTTCCCCGACAGCCAATGGCTGTCCCCCAAGGTCCCCTGACAGCCAATGCCAGTCCTCCAGTCAGTCCAGTCAGCGCTGTCTGAGGTGAATTGCTGGGTCTGACCAGTAGGTGACACTGTCTTGACGGACGGGATTGATCTATCTGTACTAACAGAGAGCTTGACACTTCACCGCAACACAACCTCTGGGTCTGAGGCAGCCTCAGACAGCTTTTCCCCATTAACAGAAAAATAGCTCAAAACCACACAACAGTGTGAAGCGCTACACAACACAACAAGAGCACTCTGGTGTGCGTGCCTGTTTGTGTGCGCGTGTGTGTGTCAGTCAGAGTGAAACACAACTGTAAACTTGAGGGCCTGTGGCTGTGTATGATTAGCATGCAGTGTTTACATGTCGAACAAGCCGGTACTAGTTTTTTTTTAAAGCAACTAAACATATCTGCTTCCTTGTTCAGAACGTAAAAACCAAACAAGAAAATAAATAAGCCTTGTCTCGTCTGAAGGGAAGGATATGTTGTTACACAAGTCCACATCAGATGAGGAACATGAGTGTTACAGATGTAACCGCTTGCCACAAAGGTTGCACTTGTGTCCATTGTACCGTGTTTGCTTGCGAAGCCGAGGGTTGACTGTGCGTGTCGGTAGTTCCGACGTGTGTCCCGTTCAGGTGATTGACAGGTACAGGGAGTGCGTTCTCTACACCCTTGGCATGCTGATCATGTTGTTGTGTGACATTTCCCAGGTCGACCCTGATGCCAGGGGCGGGGGGAGAAGGAGGGGCCTCGGCCAACCCCTGGCTAGTCAACGAGCCAGAGGAGACCAGGGGCCTGGGCTTCTCGGCGATCAAACAGCAGCAGCAGCGCATCGTCGAGGGTAAGGTTACACAAAGTTCAGATAGAAGTGTATGGTGTGGAACTGTCAGGTAGACTAGGGGGTGTTGTCAGCTCTATTCATTGTATATCCGTCTACAACAGTCCGAACATTTCACATCACTGACTCTGAATACACCCCTGATCAGATCTAGGATCAGCTTGTACCTTCAGAGGCCTAACTTTACCCATGCAAACTGATCTGTGATCAGTGCCTCTAGTAGGAAACACAGAGGTGGCGGTCCTCCTCGAGGCTACACCTTGATAACCACAGTGCCTTGCGAAAGTATTCGGCCCCCTTGAACTTTGCGACCTTTTGCCACATTTCAGGCTTCAAACATAAAGATATAAAACAACAAGTGTGGGACACAATCATGAAGTGGAACTACATTTATTGGATATTTCAAACTTTTTTAACAAATCAAAAACTGAAAAATTGGGCGTGCAAAATTATTCAGCCCCTTTACTTTCAGTGCAGCAAACTCTCTCCAGAAGTTAAGTGAGGATCTCTGAATGATCCAATGTTGACCTAAATGACTAATGATGATAAATACAATCCACCTGTGTGTAATCAAGTCTCCGTATAAATGCACCTGCACTGTGATAGTCTCAGAGGTCCGTTAAAAGCGCAGAGAGCATCATGAAGAACAAGGAACACACCAGGCAGGTCCGAGATACTGTTGTGAAGAAGTTTAAAGCCGGATTTGGATACAAAAATATTTCCCAAGCTTTAAACATCCCAAGGAGCACTGTGCAAGCGATAATATTGAAATGGAAGGAGTATCAGACCACTGCAAATCTACCAAGACCTGGCCGTCCCTCTAAACTTTCAGCTCATACAAGGAGAAGACGGATCAGAGATGCAGCCAAGAGGCCCATGATCACTCTGGATGAACTGCAGAGATCTACAGCTGAGGTGGGAGACTCTGTCCATAGGACAACAATCAGTCGTATATTGCACAAATCTGGCCTTTATGGAAGAGTGGCAAGAAAGCCATTTCTTAAAGATATCCATACAAAGTGTTGTTTAAAGTTTGCCACAAGCCACCTGGGAGACACACCAAACATGTGGAAGAAGGTGCTCTGGTCAGATGAAACCAAAATTGAACTTTTTGGCAACAATGCAAAACGTTATGTTTGGCGTAAAAGCAACACAGCTCATCACCCTGAACACACCATCCCCACTGTCAAACATGGTGGTGGCAGCATCATGGTTTGGGCCTGCTTTTCTTCAGCAGGGACAGGGAAGATGGTTAAAATTGATGGGAAGATGGATGGAGCCAAATACAGGACCATTCTGGAAGAAAACCTGATGGAGTCTGCAAAAGACCTGAGACTGGGACGGAGATTTGTCTTCCAACAAGACAATGATCCAAAACATAAAGCAAAATCTACAATGGAATGGTTAAAAAATAAACATATACAGGTGTTAGAATGGCCAAGTCAATGTCCAGACCTGAATCCAATCGAGAATCTGTGGAAAGAACTGAAAACTGCTGTTCACAAATGCTCTCCATCCAACCTCACTGAGCTCGAGCTGTTTTGCAAGGAGGAATGGGAAAAAAATTCAGTCTCTCGATGTGCAAAACTGCTAGAGACATACCCCAAGCGACTTACAGCTGTAATCGCAGCAAAAGGTGGCGCTACAAAGTATTAACTTAAGGGGGCTGAATAATTTTGCACGCCCAATTTTTCAGTTTTTGATTTGTTAAAAAAGTTTGAAAATCCAATAAATGTCGTTCCACTTCATGATTGTGTCCCACTTGTTGTTGATTCTTCACAAAAAAATACAGTTTTATATCTTTATGTTTGAAGCCTGAAATGTGGCAAAAGGTCGCAAAGTTCAAGGGGGCCGAATACTTTCGCAAGGCACTGTATATCCACACGGTCACAGGATGAGGTGAACACAGTAACTCACATTCAGCAGATTCGATTTCCAGCCTCTCCCAGTCCTAAATCGTTCCCACATGCACTGTAACTGCAACATCCAGGCTGATCCTAGTACAGTTCACCTGACTCCACATGAGTCTCCTCTGTTATGTCTCCATTACGGTTCTGGCTGCGATCTGGCTATTTTCAGTTTGTCAGTATTGTGGGGATACAGTGAAACCGCATCAAGGTTTTGAGCCCCCATTGGGAGTTCCGGATGTAAGTTTAGGGCCTATAGTGAGCAACCAAATCTGCGGTCTCACAGATTCCTGTGGTGGTGTCTGTGTCAAATTTAGAGACAAAGGGCCTTCTCCTCTCCTCTCCAAATCCCTGAACCCCATGAAGCACATATATAACCTGGACAAACTCAGTGTAACACCACTCCTCTGTAAAATTGTGATAGAGAATGATAGCTTTCCACAAGTTATGTATCCGTCTCTTTCACAAAGTCACTGTTCAGCTGCCCCCCTCTCCTTTTTCACCCAGTACAGTTAGAACAGTTAGAATAACAGAAGTTAGGCTGAGGTGTGTGTGTGTGTGTTTGTTTGTTTGTGCGTAAAGGCAGGTCTTTGTCATGTGTGTGTGCGTTTTAAGTGCTGTGAGTCACCTGTGGCACGCTGCCCCCTAGTGTTTCTCCCCAGTGCTGAACCCCAATAGCGTCATTCCTACTCACCAAATGGTTGCCCTGTGAAATCACAAAATTGCTCTCTCTCTCTACCAATGAGTCATTAAAGAAGAATTTCGGCATGTCTTTATAGTTTAACCACCTCACCGCTGCTACATCTGACACATTGTTGTTTGGATGCGTAATGTACTCTAGAGTATTTGTATGTGAGTTGAATGGGGTTTTCCTAATTGTGGGTTGTTTATTGATGAACTGTATAATGCAGGAATCATCAACTAGATTCAGCTATGGGACCATTTTTTTCTTCTTGAGGGGATGGTCAGGGGGACGGAACGCAATTACAAATCATTTGTAGACCGCAAATGAACCGCAAGAAGCCAAAACAGATATATTTCACTAAAACAATATTTTCAAACCTTGCTTACATTTGTATACAATCACGTATCTCTCTCTATGATGAGTGTGAATACTTTGGAACAGATTTCCTAAATGAAGATCCCTTAGAACTGATTTGGTGGTGTTTTTACAGTCTTATAAATACAAATGTATACAGGGCCTTTAGAAAGTATTCACACCCCTTGACTTTTTCCACATTTTGTTGTGCTACAACAAGGTGGGATTCAAATGGATTTAAGTGTCATTTTTTTTGTCAATGATCTACACAAAATACTCTGTCAAAGTGGAAAAAGTTACAATCACCTTTGGCAGCAATTACAGCTGTGAGTATTTCTGGGTAAGCTTTTCACACCTGGATTGTAAAATAATAAATAAATTCTTCAAGCTCTGTTAAGTTGGTTCAGGTAGATTTAAGTCAAAACTGTAACTAGGCCACTCAGGAGCATTCAATGACATCTTGGTAAGCAACTCCAGTGTATATTTGGCCTTGTATTTTAGGTTATTGTCCTGCTGAAATGTGAATTTCTCTCCTTGTGTCTGAACCAGGTTTTCCTCTAGGATTTTGCCTGTGATTAGCTCTAGGCTGTTTCTTTTTATCCTAAAACAATCTGTAGTCCATGCTGATGACAAGTATACCCATTACATGATACAGCCACCACTATGCTTGAAAATATGAATAGTTGTACTCAGTGATGCGTTGTTTGATTTGCCCCAAACATACTTATTTGTATTCAGGACAAAAAGTTTTACTTTAGTGCCTTGTGGCAAACATGATGCATGTTTTGAAATATTTATATTCTGTACAGGCTTCTTTCTTTTCACAGTGTTATGAAGTAACTACAATGTTGTTGATCCATCCTCAGTTTTCTATCACAGCCATTAAACTCTGGAACTGTTTTAAAGTCATGGTGAAAGCGGTTTCCTTCCTCTCCGGCAACTGAGTTAGGAAGGACGCCTGTAACTTTGTAGTGACTGGGTGTATTGATACACCATCCAAAGTGTGATTAATAACTTCACCATGCTCAAAGGGATATTAAATGTGTGTTTTTTAAATGTATTTGTTTATTTTTTATAGGTGCCCTTCTTTGCAAGGCATTGGAAAACCTCCCTGATCTTTGTGGTTGAATCTGTGTTTGAAATTCACTGCTCGACTGAGGGACCTTACAGATAATTATATGTGTGGGGTACAGAGATGAGGTAATCATTCGAAAATCACGTTAAAAACTATTTTGGACACAGAGTGAGTCCAAGCAACTTATTATGTGACTTGTTAAGCACATTTTTACTCCTGAACATATTTAGGCTTGCCATAACAAATATGTTGAATACTTGACTCAAGACATTTTAGTTATCATTTTTTATTAATTTGTTAACATAAAATGTAATTTAAAAAATGGGTATTGTGTGTGTAGGCCAGTACCCTAAAAATATAAATTTAATCCATTTTAAATTCAGGCTGTAACACAACAAAATGTGGAAAAAGTCAAGGGGTTTGAATACTTTCTGAAGGCACTGTAGATATATACTTTTGAGGAAACATCAGGTTGTCATCATAGTATCAACGCTTACCTTTGCAGGATTTTTTAAATAAATAAAATCCCCCTTTGGCCAAATTCGGCCCACGGACCGCCAGTTGGGGAACCCTGCTATAATGTATAGGTCTCTCTCTTATGGAGCACTTCTCTATTTCTGTCTGTCTCTCTCTATCATGCTGAACAGGGCTGAGTTAACCCCTTTGTCTCTCTCCCTCTCTCTGAACAGTTCAGGATGCTGGGTTGGACGCGTTAGCTGCCGTCATCAGCCGACAGAAGCTGATGGGTCAGGATATAGGCAACGAGCTGGACGGGCAGAATGGTAAGGAGGGGTGTGTGTGTGTGTGTCTGCTATTGCTTCTACGACCTACTCTGCGTCAATCAGATAAGTCCACCCTACCTTTCACCCCAACAGTAAGACACAAGCTCTTTATCATATTGTGTATGTGTCTCCCTAACAAGGGAAGGGTGTATATAGTTCATGCATAGTTCTACCAGCCACACCTTACTCCAAACCACTGTGTGAAATCAATCAGACACGCTATTATTTCAGTCATGGAACAGGGGTCAGTACCCTTTACAGGTGTTCCAAGCCACCTTGGTCAGAGTCACAGAATTAAATAAAGTGGTCATCCCAAATGGTACCCTATTCCCTACACAGTGCACTACTTTTCACCAGATCCTGGTCAGAAATAGTGCACTATATAGGGGATAGGGTGCCATTTGGGACGTAAACGATGCATCTCTATTGTTAAAGTGACCTCAGGGTGAGCTCTCAGAAAACGTCCAGCCGTCCTTCTAGAAGAGCTCTGCTGTGGGTGGATCTGTGACTGTGTCAGGCTGTATAGTCTGGTTAGGAGGAATGTGAGCTCCCTGGCGCACTGTTTTAATGCGTTTGCGGAGAGAGTCAAGTGCTGTCCTGGAATCAGATCCGCTTTGAGGTAATGGCTGTGTTGCTGTAAATAGCTCTGTCATAGGAGGCAGGCGGCGGGCAGAAGGCAGGTCTGAGCATATCGCTCCGGTTCGTCTACAGATGGAGGCACTTGAGAAAAGGTTGTAGGATGCCAGATAGTCATCATCCGCCTCTCGCAGGACCATTAGATCTCATTGTTTCCTCAACCGTCTCTCGCAGGACCATTAGATCTCATTGTTTCCTCAACTGTACACTCTCCATCTCAACTACACATTTCTTAGTTGTATCCCCAAGAGACTCCAGTTTTGCCTGATTATTTGTTTTAAAGGTCCAATGCAGCCATTTCTCGATATCCAATCATTTCTGGGTAACATTTAAGTACCTTACCAGGATTGTTTTCAATAAAAAAAAATCTAAAATGAACAGAAACACCTTTTGTAGCAAAGAACAATTTCTTAAACAATTTTGCTAGGACTGTCTGGGAGTGAGTGTGGAGGGGAAAACTGAAAACTTGCTGTTATTGGCAGAGAGCTTTGGAAATCTGTTTCTTATTGGTCTATTAACTAATTTACAACCTGGTGATATCACCAGGCAGTCCAAACAGGCAGACATTTCAGGCTGCCTTTTCAAACAGCTCTTACACTAAAAGGGCATTATCATCATTTTCACAGTGTTATTCCAACCTAGTGTGGAAATGTATATGAAACACAGGAAATGTAGTTTTTAACTGCACTGGGCCTTTAAAAAAAAGAAAAGAAAAATATATTTATATATATATATATATATATATATCACTTGCCACTTTTGGCCTTTGTCTCCTTTCAAAGCGATGTTTTCTGAGAACAGAATATGTTAGGGCCCTCTTGACGTGTGGAGGACACCCAAAGCCTATAGGGGGCAGAGGAAGATCGAGATGGACTTCTATCAGGCTTGGTGTCACTGTATATTGACTGTAGAGCGTATAGAGTGAGTGGGCTTAGTGGTCTGATAGAGGAACGTTACACAGAGTTCATTAGTTCCCGCTTGCTGTTCTTGGCATGTTCCCGGGCCGCACCACAACGCCACAACCCCGGGGGCCAGACAATTAGTGGGCCGTTGGACTAAATGGTGCTTTTCTTTCCTCCGCCATGAGCACAATGTGATGACATGATTGATGTTCTCTCCCTAAAGAGCCCAGACCCCTTCCTCTGGGACATTGTAAATGTAGGCTATATCCCAATAATGTTAAACAGCTTCTTAGTTATCTTGTTAGTCCTAACGGAGAGGAGCGGATGAAGCCATAGCCCCAAAATCACACCACTTTGTTTATATTCTTCAGACGTTTTGGTGGACACCTATGAATATTCAATGCATATTTCAATTTATTTATAGTGTGTTTGTTTTAGACGGCCAGTTCCAAGTTCGGTCAGATGACTTTGTATGGTCCTTTTCTGGGGCTGTGCTGAAACAGATCCCGCAGGGATGTGTAATCGAATGACCTTTTGAGATGGAAACAAAAACGAGTTTCCCTTCTGCTGCTGGGAACAAACAGTAGACGTTTGGCCTGCGATCCTCCCCGAGTCAGAGGGTAGCTACGTTTCAGCCTGCTCTCCTCTTACCTTATTGAGCTAGAGAAGGATCATTGGTTCCCCTTCAATCCTCAGAGTCCGAACCCGACGTGTTATTCTCTTTTCGCGTTTCTTTTTTGGAGGGCGTGGCGTCAGTGTTTCCACGGAGCGGCAGATGGTCTGACGCGACGACGGTGAGTTTAACTGAGAGTCCGGGACCCGATGCGCCGGCAGCAAGCGAGCGGAGCAGGCGATTGAACACTTCAGCCCTGATACAAAGTTGCTTTGATATTTTAGCTAGGCAGTCCACATTCCCCTAAAGTGCACTTTGTCCAAAGTTTTTGATAATGGCTCTCTTTCACTCTTTCCATATTTTCGATCACCACCGAATGTATCTCCAAACGCAGCCTAGTCCCCTGTGTATGTTCGAACCTCTAACCAGGTCCGCCTGGTTGAAATTGAAACCAAACCCGGCAAATAAGAGTGTTAGGAGGCCAGCCTGGTCTCACGGACCGGCCCACCTGTATGCCTGTCCCCGGGGGTATTACATAGAGGTGATAAACAGAGGGATGAGATGGGGGGGGGGGGGGGGGGGGGATCCAATAGTGGATCAGTCCAACATCCAGCAGTCTCCACCGGCTTCCCATCTGAATTTACAGTGGGGCTCAGAGTTCACGAGACCAACTGACTATTACTCACCCGGTCTCACACACAGGCCCTCAGGGTTCTGGAGCCTACAGGCTTCCCTCGCTTTCTCTCTTCCTCCCCTCTTTACCTCTGCCCTTCTGTTCTCCCTTCTCTGTATTTTCTCTCCTTACGCCTCGATCCCACCGACAGTGTCGTTGCATTTTGGTACACCAGAAGTACATTCGTTTCCAACAGAGCGCTGCGCTTGCCATTGCGTTGCGGAGGCAGTTGCAGTGCGTTCTGTGTGGCTTTTATACGCTGGATTTATCGAACGTATGCGTCAATCTGTGTGCGTAGACGGCTTGGCAGAAACGGTAGCAGAAGGCGAATGTTAAACGTTTGTTGCACACATATCCCGGTGATGCATCGTACCATTTTGGCAGTGACGCTATGGGTGTGATCGAGGCGTTAACCTCTCTTTTACCCTCTTTCCTCTTTTTCTCTCTCTCTCTCTGGCTCCACTTTTCCCTCTTTCTCTCTGCCTCCTCTCTACCTCCTCTGCCTCGTCCACCTCGACCTCCTCTCTCTTTCTCCTCTGCCTCCTCCCATCTTCCCTCTCTCTGTCCCCCTACCCTCTCCCTCCTCTCTACCTCCTCTGCCTCGTCCACCTCGACCTCCTCTCTCTTTCGCCTCTGCCTCCTCCCATCTTCCCTCTCTCTGTCCCCCTACCCTCTCCCTCCTCTCTACCTCCTCTCTACCTCCTCTGCCTCGTCCACCTCGACCTCCTTTCTCTTTCTCCTCTGCCTCCTCCCATCTTCCCTCTCTCTGTTCCCCTACCCTCTCCCTCCTCTCTCCACCTCCTCTTTCTCCACTCCTTCTTCTCTCTCTCCTCTCTGTGAGTTATGGCTGAATGTCATGGTCCCAGAAGAGGTGTGGGACAGGTGGAAAAAAGAGGATATATCACACAGCGTGGTAAGCAGGGGAGGCCAAGGAAGGACTTCAAACAGCCAGGCATACTGATTGCTGTTAGCCTGAGAGTTCCCTTGCTTGATTTAGGGGCGGGACGGTCTGCATAGGGCCCCGCAGGCCTTGCAGGGTGCTGGGGTAGAGGACGCCATGGCTGCAGGCTGGAGAAACTGGTGGGTGACTTGAATCCACACCAAACCAAGCCATGCCACCCTAAATACATCATACCACCCAGGTTCTGATGGGCATACTGTATTTGATGGTACAATTAAGGATGTGCTGGTGTTTTAAAAAGGTCTTTAAGCTATCGGGCTATATACCCAAATGCATGATGGAATGCGGGCCTGCAGGCACGCACATACTCAGGGAACACACTCAGGGAACACACACACAACCTAACAGAACAGTTAATGCTTTATATGCCCTTATATGAGACACAGAGGTTGAGTTAATGTTTTCTGCATACTTCGTGTGAATAAGCGTTTGGAATGTTTTTCTTGCCGAGTTGTACTTAACTGACCCGTATTATTGCTTCGTACAGCTTTGTAGGTGCTGCATTTCTTACTTGTATTAAATGACAAAATCGACAACGTAAAAGTAACAGGCTAGCATAATGCTTTTGGAGAGGCAGGGAAAATTGATTTCATTTGAAAAGCCTAGACTCCGACAGTTTGAGTGTTCCCTTTCTCTGTCTTTTTAGGGGTTCTGTTTTTCTCCTGATCTCAGTCCTGTTGCAGTGTTTCCCTGTAAATAGATTAAGCTCTGTGCTCGGGGCTAGCCTCTGACCTGAGTGCAGTGGAGGTTGCAGTCGGCTCCTTTTTGGGAAAGAGTTTGAAGCCAGGGTCATCAATGAAGGTGACCTGTTATGAGTTTAAGAAATGAACCCAAGGCCCTCGGTTTCTCTTCCATCCCTGTCTTAAAAAACACTGTGAATCTACAATGAATGGTGAGAAAGGGTTGAGCAAAGTAGTAGCAGTTTTAATCCCCAGGCTTTGCAGGTGTGATCTGTGAAGACAATAAAGCCTTTTTCCCATTTGGACAGTAGATTTTTCCCTCTTTTTGTTCTGTTTCTTCAATACCTATAAAAAGAAAAAGTCAATCTACGTTTTTGGGTGCAAAGATTATTTATGATGTGTGTCATCACCAGGCCTGTTCATTTTTCTGACATGATGTGGCGTAAATCAACCATATTTTTATTTCCAAATTCAATGTGGCAGAAAATGTCCCTATGCGTCTCACTAAATGTTCTATATCAACGAAATGAAGGTTTTTGCTGCTAGAATCAACATTGTTTGACTTTATTGGTGTTGATATTTCTCTGATTCGGGTCTGGAACAATGACATCAGCCCGTGTCACAGTGGTCTGTGATTATGAGTGACGGCCAGTCTTGTAAAAGTGGGTCTTTTCGCGGGGCTGTGGAGGGTTCCAGCTGTAGAGACTAGTTTTCCACAATACACCCTCACTTTGGTTGGAATAACCAGGGAAAGGAGGGTGTGTGGTTAAGCGTACGTGCACACACACACACACACACACCCTTTCATTCCAGGGTTTGTCTATCTTCCCTATTACAAGCCTCATTAAAAAATCCAACATAGTCGACGTGGGCTGATCAAATGGATGGATGAGTTCATTTATTTTCCACACGCTGTTTGATGCTATTTAATCAAAGTTTCCCGCTAAGCCGATCCCCTTCAAATTCCCCACGCACAAACCTTTCAGAGGAATCAGTCATTGCTGTTTGTTCTGTTTTTCTATCCTGTCCTCCACCTCTTCTCCACTTTAATAAATAGACTGCGACCCTGCCACGACTCCGCCAAAATGTGCTGCTCGCCGCTTCGCACATCAAATATCCCAGCCGTGACCTCTGTGTGTACTCCTGCCTGGGTCTTTTTCTGTTTTACTAATAACACTCTGAGTGGATTTCACCATCGCTAGGCAACACGGTGTCCATATCTTTCTGTTAGACGACTATATTTTTTGTACAGAAGTGAGCTCATTCAGACCAGAGAGAAACAAAACTTCATTTAGATTGAGATCTGCCGGTGGAAGATGACGGAAAGATCCAGAAGGAAGATCACTTTGAACAGATACATGTGACCTAAACATCCAAGATTGTTATGTCGGACACTTGCTAAGATTGTTAGACGTGTATCCATTTCTGTATGAGTAAGTGATGACTTATTTATTTTTTGAGCCATATCAGGTCATAATAGGAGCCTATTGTCAGTGTTGAGGATGGGCCTATGGGCTAGCCTGGTCCCAGATCTGTTTGTGCTGTATAGCCAACTCTTATGGTTGTTTGGCATGACAATGACCATACTGTATATAGAACCTAGCAAGATGGCACACAGATCTGCGACCAGGCTATCTCTAGGCCTCAATAGTATGCAACAACTACCACCCTCTCTCTTTGTAAAGGACTCTTTATGCTGGGGGAAAAAAAGGAGATATGTTTCTATGACATAGCCATTAGTCTGTTATTTCCCACTAATAATTACGTCATTGATTCGCTGCTGCATCATCAGAGTCGAGGCCGGGGAACTCTAATGAGGTCCAAATAAATAGTGTAACTCGGGAACATTCTGGACTGTTTGGTTAGAACTGCTGGAGGACCAGTGACCTCACCAGTGGGGTGGTCAACCCTGGCTGTGGAGAACAGAGCTCTTGGTCACACTCTTCAGAGAAACAGTCCCGCGAACCAATAAACGTACGCTAATGGCGGCGCTCGGCGTTGAGGCGGAGCCGGGTTGCCGGGGCGAAGTCGACGATTGATTTATCACCCGTTCTCTTTGCTCCAGCTGCGAGCCAACGGTAGGGTGGTCAGGTAACAACTTAGTAGGGCTTAGGGATGAGGAAGGAGGGGTGGGGGTGGTGTTCGTGTCACGAAAATGGGTGTCGTCATACATGAAGACACGCCCGACTTTTGTCTGGTGTCACTGAGCTTTGAGTAGCAGTTACAGAGAGTGGATATGACCAACTGACTTGGTGGCTGGAGTTTGACACGACTCTGCCCAACAGAGTTGGACATAGGGAGGATTCTTCATGTACTAGATATAAGAAAATACACCTTGTATACCTTCAATCCTAACACCTTAAAACAAGTCTGTTGGTGGTTCACGGACAGTTTTCAGGTTCAGTGTTATGGTGCTTTGGAACGCTGAACGTGTCAAGTGCTACTGCTGGCTGCCGTGTTGTACCCTCTCTCATTGAAGAATAGCCTAATTTGACTTGAGTCACACTACTGTTATTTTCCACAAATCTCTCTCTTCTCCGAAGGTGTCCTGTGGAAGCCCTCCTTTCTGTAACAGTCTCAGAGCATGTACATATTTAGTCACTTCCTCTGAGTCGGGTGTTTATAGGTCAGAGTAGGGACACTGATCTAAGGTCAGTTTAACATTTTCTTTCCTTATGATTAAGGTTAGGATTTGGGGAGGGTAAGCTGGTCCTGGATCAGTACATAGGGTCTGCCTCAGCTTGTATAACCGGGTTCATGCCCACTTGGTGACTGTGACACTCTAAACTTCTGACTCAGATGGAAAATATTTTCTGAAAGGCCTGGGAACTTGCCAGAGGTTTGTGGACAGAACTCTGGGCGAGAAGGTGGTGGGCAGCACAGGTCTTTCCATATGCAGTCATTTTAATAGCCTTTGGGGGAAAGGACATTTGAAATGACGTATTCTGAATATCTCACAGCAGTTACGCTTCTCTCCTGCTTCTTTCTCATAGAGATCATCTGACAAATGTGATCAAGTTGTAATTGAGCAAGATCTGGGAACAACCAATCCAGCGGGAGAAGCTGGTTGAAACCACGTCATTATCCAGGATAATGTCTACATTATCTGGGAATGTCTACTGTGCAGACTAGCGCTGCTGTAGGAATGTGAATTCACTGCCCACCCCATTCATAATACACTGCTCTGTGATCGAGTGACAAAAAATAGCCAAGGCGGGAAAATGCTAGACGGGCCTCCTGTTTGACAAATCCTGACCTGGACGCGATCGATCATATCTCCTTGTCCCACCTGATGGTAGTTGCATCCGTCTCTGTCTGGGGCACAGTGTCACTACGGCAGAGTGGAAGGGGACAAAGTAACAATGAGGCGGTGAAGGGGATTCAGGTTAGGGCAAGCGACCGCATGGTGATGAATGATCTTCGGTTTGCGACCGCTAGCAAATTAGCGTGTGGGAACTCAAGGGGTTTAAGTTTTCCCTGTGAGATTGATACACTCTTTTCACTTCGCACAGCTTCATCTTCTTTGACATTCCATTTGCTGGCCTTGCATGTGCCATGTCCCTGGTCTTGCAAATGGTCTCACTAGTTTCACTTCCCAATGGCTTCTTCTTTGAGGTTCCATTTGCTTGTCTTGCACTCTCTCACAAATGGCTGGTGAGGCATTTGGTCGGTTTCTCCTATCTTTTTTTTCCAGAGTGGGTTTGTGACAAAGATGAGGTGGTCAGGATGGGATCACAAAGACAGTCCAGCTGGAGGAGAGAGGAGAGAGCTATGCTGCAAACTGCCATTCATGTATTAAAGCGTACAATTCAACGCAACCGTCAGGATTGATGAAGTCATATCCTTTTAATGGAAGTCCAAGTTTGGAACTCTGGAACTTCTTCAGGTTGTGTAGTAGTGCCTTAGCTTGGTCTCAGATCTGTTTGTGCCGTCTTGCCAACTCCTGTGGTCATTGGCGCGACCGCACATGATAGCACGGACAGATCTGGGACCAGGCTTGTGTAGTACTACCTCAACCATTGAGTGATTTAAAGAGATGTTATCCCAATGCATTGACTCCTCTGCCAATGGTGGTTTGTGAAGAAGGGCCATATACCTAAATGAGTGTCTAATGTTCCTTTATGTGGCTGAACTGGAGAAGTGCCAATAGGCTAATTCTCCAGTCACACATTCAACAGTATTATATAGCGACACTGAGGAAAAAGGGGTCATACCTGGCATCGGTCGGGGCTTTCCCACGTGTTCTACACGTAGGAATAGTTTGTGTTTTGGGTGACACAGTATTGCCGTTCCTCTCCTCTCAGGCACGTCCCATGATTTATATGCAGTTTGGGCTCTGAAACAGCAGACCAAGAATACACAGACAATCTCTGTGTAGATCTGTATTGTGGTCGAGGCTAAACAATGTGTTTTCCCTGTGCAAATGGCAGTCTACTGTTAACCATTTAAATACTGTCGCAGCTCAGAGACCTCGATAAAAGCTGTAGTTTTTGTCTGAGAGCGAGAAAGAGGAGGGAGAGAGAGAGAATTCTCAGATTTCTTGTATTTAAATGTTTTGTTTTTATAGATGCCATAAAGCATGTAGGAGGTATTCCCGCCGTCGGTCCAGGCCGCTGTCTTGCTCGGTGGATCTTGGCTTTGATTACCTGCTGTACATCTGGAATGAATGTGGCGCTCCGCTCGTGACAGTCGTTAGTAACACACACGCACGCACGCACACACACACACACACACACACACACACACACACACACACACACACACACAAGCAGCAGAAATGAGACCCACATTAAAAGGCAACTGGCAGGAATTCCCAGACGCCAGAAAAGAGGAGTGGTCTACGGGTGTGCCAACTATGTGACGGAGAGGGCGAGGCACGACCCGGAGAGGGAGATTTAACACCTCTTCACACATTCTTTTTCATGTTAGGACAACTGTACGGAAAGTAAATAGAATTTTTTAGGAAAAGCCTATTCCTTTTTCCAACCCAGTCTTTTCTCTCTCTTTTGCACCAACAATGTCAGTGTGCTGAGGGCAGTGTGAATGTTATATTACAGGGTCTGGCACAATCTCAAACAAGGGCGATAGTGGCATATGTGTATAAAAAGTATACTAAACAATCATTTGCAGCGGAATATGAACGAGATGACAGATTAAAAGCGAGCTGTTTTCAAAACACACTGAGGAATGGCAATGCATTGCAATGCGGTTAACCCTAATTGAACTTTAATGATCATTTACCCTTCTAACAAAAATTAGCTCGATTTGAATGTGGCCTTGTTTAGCTCGCTTCACCACCAGAGAGGAAACAGCTTTGAAAGAAGAGGCGGAATAAAAAGCCCTTGTTCATGTACTTCTTTCTTTCTTTTCCCATTTTGTTGGTCGTCTGTTCTCATTGGCTAAGGGATTGCCAGTGCTGTAGAGCCCTATGGATCGAATGACCCTGAGTCTGCTTTTAAAGGGAGCGGCGAAGCCTTTCCACGGCTAATTGTGCTTGGAATAGCTGAATAAAAAACTCAACCCAAGACAATTCAACCCTGCGTATATCGCCCGTTAAGCACAGCATGTGCAATATCACATCCACAGCATCCCCGAATAAACCATTACAAGTGCCAACTTTCCTCCTGACCCTTTTGTCAGCAATTAAAAAGACTGCTAGCTGACAACTGTCCTCACTGTGGGGATGTTATTGGTCTTAAAGGGATGAGTGTGTTTGATGATCTTCTTTGAATGATTTAAAGGGGATGTGAAGTTTAGCTGGCTGCCTCTCCGTCTCATACTCCAGTATAAAGAGTCACTCATCGAGTTACTCATCAACCAGTGGCGTCCGACCACCGGCGTGGGTGAAAGTGGAGACTGAGGATGAAGCTCTCCGGTCCAATACGTTGGTCTGACGCACACACGTAGGCGGGCGCACTCAACACACACAAACATACTTTTTCTCTTTGATGGAGACAACTCACCACCCCACAGCAGCAGCCCAGGGCAGGGCGTCAGAGACCGAAGTGTCGTCCGGCTCCAGCTCATCTGCACCTCGTCTGTTTCTCAGCGAGGCCCCAGATCACCTCCAGATGTCCCCTAGCTCATAGCCCTGTCCTGGGCCCAGCGAGTCAGTGGGAGAGGCTCCTTGGTCCTCCACTCACAACAACCACATCCAGATTGCCTGGCAGTGACACGCTCATTCGCAAACTATTAATTGTGTATTTTGTCCCTTGGAAAACCACAAACTAATACGCAGTAAAAATAAGCAGTAATAAGCAGTAAAAACTCCATGTAAGCGAAGTAAACTATGATTTCACCAGCAGGCTCACCCCCCCCCCCCTCCCCCCATCTTAACTACTTGATTGTTTTAGAATGAGACAATGCTTGGAAACAAACTTTTGGTTCAAGTCGTTTTCATTACCGTGTCCTTGAGTAATCTGCCTCTTTAAAGTGTTAGATGACATGAAATGGTCTTAGCTGGCGTTAAGGTTTTAAAATGGCCACTGTTAGACTGCGCAACACACTCCAATCTTGTTCCTTTCCAAACGTCAATCAGATGGTTGAGTCCTGTGGCCTGTTAAGGTCAAGGAGGGAATATAATGTTGTTCTTGCACTGAGGTAAAACATGTTTTGTCACTTCTCCTTCACTTAAAGCTAGCATTTTCACCGTTTTGGGTGTTTGCCATAGTGTGGGTTCGACTGAATTCCAGCATCGATCGACCTCCCTGCGTTTGACCCAGAACTTCTCTTCAGGTGCCTTGACAGCACCGACCTCACTAGCTCCTCCTCAGAAGCTAAGGGGTTAACTCTATGCTGACCGTACCTTCGTTCACCTACCCGTGTCACTGCTATTACTTTTCAAGGAGTGTTACCTCACCCCAGTGGTATGTGTACAATTTAACGCCGAACTGGCCTTAACGTCTTAATATCGCTCTGTAATATCCCCCAGGAGGGCTTCATCGCAGATTGCCGCATGGGGAAAGGAAAGTGCATTTGCCATGTGGTGAGGTTGCAATTTCAGCTGGCGCTTTCCCTTTTGGTGGAGGGCAAAGGATTCCCTGCAATTTAATGTTACTTTAGCCCTGGCTCAGCTCTTGCTTGGCTCTGCCGGGCCTCGTTGGCTAACGTGAGTGACGGCGAGAACAAATCTCCCACTCTGTTTACTTAATCACTAACGACTCCGGTTTGGAAGCCACATCCAACGGTTTGGAACCCGCCGGGGATCTCGGTGGAGTAAATGTATTTAAAGTACCGCCTCTTCTTCGCCACTCGTCTGGAGGTAAAGTGGGTCACCCCATATATCGAGTGGAAGGGCTTAGACCTACCCACCACCTCAGTCCAGCAGGTGGTTCCCATTTCGGCTAAAGAGCAGAGACCTTCATCTACTCTCCCTTTTTAATAGAGAGAATATTCACCACTGTTAGTTTTTAACATTCCACACATATGGAATATACGGGTTCACACTCGGGTTATGAATAGGACCGGTTCATATGAGTGGGACAGGGTGGCTGAGGGGAGGCACAAGCTACCTGTGGAGGGCTGGGGTTGGGTACATTTCACACAGTAAAATCGAGCTCGGTGTTAAGCATAGGCTTAGAAACACTGTGCAGTGGCATTGAAACGAGGCAGCCTAGAGACAGGTCGTTTTCCAATGATTTCATCCATAGAGAGAAAAAGGGGGAGTGAGAGGGTGGGGGTGGGGGGGCTTTGGAAGAAGCAGCCAGTTGAACAACGCAGCAGGGACTCATTAGAAGTCATTCATCACAGCTGATGCAGAGAAACGGTGAGACGGAGCTAGGAAAAGAGAGGGAGACTTCATGTTTAAATTAGGTAATGCTTCATTAGCGTCTCAAGCCTTTGGTGAGCTTTTGAAGGGCGTCGTTCCATAAGTGAAAATGTGGAGGATGTGATGGGGGGGGGGGGGGGGGGGGACTCCAGACGCCAGGCTTGTTCACAGTCTCTCGGCGATGGGAACACACGCCTCTTTAGGCTGTTGAAAATGCGGCGCACACGTTTTACAGTGGAATTGTTGGGGATGGTGGAATTGTTTATTCATATCTGTAAAGACACCTTAATAAGCACATTTTAAATGGCATTTGTCTAATTGTCAATAAAAGTCAGGGGAGTGTCATTGCGAAATTGTAGCCTACTTATTACGTTTGATTTGAAGTTGGTCTTATCGTACATTTTGGGGGGCAAGTGTGATTTGCTTCCATGAAGTAATGTATGTATTAGATATTGCTTGATATTAAGTCCATCTCATATTGCCGTACTGTAATCCTAGAACACTGTAGTCGCGTGAGTCCTGTCTTCTGTTCCAGCCCTTTGCCACAAGTGTCTGACATCACCGTGAATATTACTCATCTGAGTTAACACCATGGTTTGACCAATGGCGATCATGTAACCCTCAAGTCTGCGCAGAGACAACCGATCTCAATCAGAGACTGAAAGAGCAGCTCAAAGGCTTTAATCATAATATGATTATTTGAAACCGCGGCGGATGAGTATCACCAATCTGACCTTGTTTCCAAGATGAGGCTTTTGAAATGCTTCAAAAGAGGAAATCCTGTTTCTGTCCACTCTATTTGATCTGTTGTTCTATGTGTGAAATCCACAAGATAAACACATGGAGTGGAAGGTTTGATTAAAGTCATCTTCACGGCTCCCTCCCTGTAATAGTACGGCGAGCTTCAAAAGCAGTTTGGCCTCACAAATGAGCTCGTTTAGCCTCGTTTCGTTGAAGGTTCGCTCTCTGTGTTGTGTCTCTCAGATCGCCTACGCTCAGATGAACAACCAAGTCCTTTTGATCTAGCCAATCATCTTATTTTTCTCATCTGTTATGGTTTTGGCTTAATACTGTTCCAATTTGATTCTAGGTGGCTGCTGTTCCGTTTTCCAACCAGGCTGTGTAAAAAAAAAAATGTTTTTCTGGAGGCCTACGTCATGAGAGAAAGGCAGAATTCCCACAAAGTAAACAGTAATAATACACAGTGTACAACATATTAGGAACACCTGCTCTTTCCGTGACATAGACGGACCAGGTGAATCCAGGTGAAAGCTATGATCCCTTACTGATGTCACTTGTTAGATCCACTTCAATCAGTGTAGATGAAGGTGTAGGAGACAGGTTAATGAAGGATTTCTAAGCCTTGAGACAATTGAGACACGGATTGGCTGTGTGCCATTTAGATGGTGAATGGGCAAGACAAAAGATTGAAGTGCCTTTGAACAGAGTATGGTAGTAGCTGCGAGGCGCACCGGTTTGTGTCAAGCACTGCAACGCTGCTGGGTGTGTATCAAGAATGGCCCACCACCCAAAGGACATCCAGCCAACTTGACACAACTGTGGGAAGCATTGGAGTCAACATGGGCCAGCATCCCTGTGGAACGCTTTCAACGCCTTGTAGAGTCCACGCCCCAACGAGTTGAGGCTGTTCTGAGGGTTAAATGTGGTGCGACTCAATATTAGGAAGGTGTTCCTAATGTTTTATACACTCGGTGTATATTATGCTAGGATCCACGACAGCAAAGTGTTTGTTTTAAAAGACACAAAGTGAAATGTTGCGGAAGAGCAAAGGAGACCTACTGTGTTACTGTACCTACCTGTCTGTGTTCTGTTGTCAGGGTGAAGTACAGTAGACACAAGGTGAATGATCTAGGATAGTCTTCCCAGGGGGTTCGTGCACTGACTGGCGTGTGGATGGGAGCTGATACTGGCTGGAGGACAGAGTCCAGACAGATACAGATCTCGACATCCCAGGGTGTTTCATCTTACCGCTCCTTCCTATTGGCAGCTTCTGTTTCTATGGCTCTCTGCCAGCCAAGGCCATATATGAAGGAACATCAGCCTTTGTACACACTACTTTTTAAACCTTTCAGTCACAACATAACCGTATTTGATCTATACAGAGGTGTCTTGAACACAACGGCAAGAACATGTAACCACACATCCACGTCAGTGCGTTGAGGATACTGACTGTCTGGTCAGTGGGCTGCTTGGCTGCTGCCCTGTGCGGTACAATGCGCTGTAATTCAGCTACATCGCCACCAGTGGGCAGTAGAGGAGACGACAGCTGGGACGGTTCTGATGATGAAATGGGAGGTTTTGTGGGGACTGAGTTGTGGATTTGAAGGGAGGTTTTGGGAGGAGGGAAAGTCGTAAATGTCAATTAAAGTTTGTTAATTTGTTTTGTACCTTAGAGGTGGTTTCCCTGTCTGTAAGCGATCACCACCTACTCATGTTCCTCATCAGCGGTGAGGGCATTCTGTAATTATACAGCATCTGCACTCGCAGCTGTGGAGACGATTGCGACATAATATTCCCCTAAACCCCTCTTCTTTTCACTTAGATTTCCTATGTACGTTGTGATGGCATTTAGATAGGTTGCGCTTATTTATGTATGTTAAGTACATGAGCATGGGTGTGTACGCGCCTGTCTGTTTCTCACAACAGTGTGTGCGTGAATCCGTTTGTGTGTGTGCACGATTGCAGAATGTATTGGTGTGTGTTTTGGTGGTGAAATACCTTCCTTGGTGTCCAGAAGCTACGTGGGGAGGGGGGGGGGGATTTTTCCTGTATGGATGTTTTTTCAGGAACACTGTACCCAAACATTTATTCTGGCGTGAGCTACAACAGCACATAGTCCTGCCACGGCCCAAGTTTGTGGGTTTTAAGCATTTTAATAGAGGGACTTTTACCACAATAGTATCTCCACCTCTCTCTCTCTCTCTCTCTCTCTCTCTCTCTCTCTCTCTCTCTCTCTCTCTCTCTCTCACCCACAGTTTATAATGGTATTATAAATTAAAGTAATATACAGTTATAAATAAAAACAGCTCCAGGGAAGCTTTCAGAAGGGAAAATAACATGTTGTGTATGTTTGAAGGTGACTTTATTATTTCACCTACTTGCTGTTATTTTAGTCTTTGTATGAAGTGCTATGGAACTTTTACAAGCCAATGATATCACCCCTATCAGAGGTGTTATGGACTTCTTCTGATCCAATCAAAACTTTGAACCCAGGTCACAGCATAGATCAGCAGCAGATTTCAGATGCACTGTGGTAACTTAAAGGGACTCGGAGCCCTGGGACACGTAAGGAACCATTCTAAAGGGCAATCATGCTAAAGGAAGCCCAGCATGCAAAGCGCTTTTTTAATACTCAATACCCAAACTGTCTCTTGTTACACATTCCTGTACAATGAGTGGCTAAACAACAGCTGGCGGTGGAATCGGTTTTCCATAATAAAACGTCTCCATCATAGTTTTCTGTTTGAGACACATCTTTCCTTCTCCTTCTCCACTGTCAATGGACAGTGAGGGACGTTATTATGGATGGTGAATCGTCACTCTGAACCCAGACAAGGGTCCTGGCAGAATGTGTGTGTGTGTGTGTGTTTGTTCCGGGTTAAACGGGCCCTGTCTGCACATCAAAGTCCCACTATAACTCTTAGCAGTCAGTTAGACACACTCGGTGTACTGCTGGGAAGCTCCGCTCAGCTCCACAGGGGTGCAGTATAACTTAGTCCAGATTTGTTTTGTTGGTGAGAAACATAGTCTCCGCGGGTGGTGTTTACATTGACAATACCTACAGGGTGTTTTTACAGTACTGCTGTGCCAGGCCAGCTAGATCCTGGAAACAACCTAATGCTTACTGCGTCTGTGCCCTCTGAAATCGGTCCAGAGGGCACAGATGCAGTTGTACTGTTCCGCTTTTCCCTAATAACGATAACAGCATGGTCGTTTAGCCAGCACTTGTATGCAAAACGATTTACAGAACTGTCAACCAATTCTTAGTTGATGTGGCCCTTGTGGAAACCCGCAATCCTGGTGTTCCTAGCACCTTGCTCCAATTGGAGGCACAAGTGAAATGTTCCCCCATTTCAATGTGTTACCACCTCCTCCTCCAAGGTCTTGGTAAGGAAGTGTGGTTTTTGTGGGTCCATGCCCATGATGGGTCCTGTGCTCCTCTGCCGTTTTTCTGCTGGCACCCTTATGCTCATCACACTCTCATTGTTCAGTGGCACCTGGCCATGCTGGGGAACTGCTGGATCAATCTGGAATCTGGCAACCCTCTGAAGCAATATCCTGAATGGCGGTGGGTATGAAAGACCTAGGTTTGGTTCTGAGAACCTGGCAACCGGCCAGTATTCTACGTTCCTCTGTGTGCCTGACCTGCGCTTTGGGTTTCTTCTCTTTTAAAGAGGCATCATTTGAATTTTTATGTCCCTTGAGATGATTTCCAAGAACTTCCATGAGGCTCCAAGAACATCGACGTTCAGCACGGGAGGGTTGACGTTTACCTGAGAAAAAGAAAATGCTCAATGCATTTTCACTCTCGAAATGGTTTGGATTTGCACGTTCCATTGGAAAGCGAGTTATTTGATGAATTCACCCCCAGAGAACCCCAGCAGAATGACATGATCGTACAGCATGACAGACATAGTCTTTCCAAGTGGTCATAAGCCCCTCACCTTGTCCTTCTACAATGTGGTTAAACCAGGAAGTCCTATTTACGGCCCTTTGCTGGACTCCCTAATTCAGTGGTTCTCAAACCTCTCCCCGGGGACCCATCAGCCATTCCATGTATTTCATCTAATCCAGAGCTAGAACACGTGACTCAACTTGTTGACTATTCATCAAGCTCTTGACTAAGCGAGTCAGGTGAGCTAATTCAGGGCTACGGCAAAATTGTGAAACGGCTGAGGGACCCCGAGGAGAGGTTTGAGAACCACTGCCGTAATTCACCTGACTTCCTGTTTCGCTAACACCAGTCGGACCCAAAATCAACTGTATTTCGTCAAAGCAAGGGCACAGCGGCGGGATAGGACTGCCCCCGTCAAAGGCTCAGGGGTGGGGATGTCTATGGCTTCTCTTTCAAGTGCATTCTTTCTAGTGGAGGTTCCACCTTAAACAGAGTCATCCGTCAACCTGACCTCCATTTTGGGTGTCCGCGTGAAGACTGACGGCAAATCTTCTGGGTAAATGGGGGTAAATGGTACAGGACCCCGTCGTGCTCGGTGGAGGGCTGTGGATTCATGGAGGCAGGGGCAATTCCAACCCTGTGGTGAGACTAATCTATGCACATGTGCTGAGGCACTTCAGAAGACCAGATGCTGGGAGGAAACGCATGGAGATGCTTCAGCTCCAAAAAGCTCCTGCCGAGTGTGTTATTGCTTACAGACAATGACTGACACACACAGGAGGAAGAGACACACACACACACACACACTCACACACATTTCCGACCCCATGGCAAGGCTATTTCATGGGGGCCTAAGGTGCCATTTGTCAATGCCTAGGTTTGAGGCCAATCGATCCCCTCTCGTAAGCAGTCCATTCTACACTACACTTCTCAGCTTCTAAGAGCCTTAGAGGCTTTACAAACCATTTATAAATCAGATTCATTGGACAAGCAACGCTAACAGGGCCAAATGTAGTGTTTATTTTTTATTATTGTTGATTTTGTTATTTTTGTGGTCACATTTTTTCATCATGAATAAACGTGTCTTGAGGCATGTTGTTGGTTTTGGATCCACTTCAGAAATCATGGCATTAACTGGCCATCAGCAAGTACTCTTGTAAAACCTCAATAGACACTCCATTATGAACAAATAAACGGACAGCTCTTTTTTTTTTTACTAGCTACGCTAGATGGTTGTTAGGACAAGAAAGTGGCGTTGTTTATTTCTTCTACTTCCCACATGTCAGACTGGCCAAAACACATGTTCTGCACTGTTTCTTTACCCAAGTCCTTCTTATTGAGATCGAAATGGCTCGTTTGAGTTTTTTTTATTGGCCCCAGCTCAGCGTTGCTCTCTCTGGGTTTCGCTGTCAGTTTATAAAGTCAGAAAGCTCAGAGCTGTGAGTGCAGCCCTTACTAATCCTCACTTGTTTACAATGCGCATCGGGGCGGGAAAGTTTAAGAAGAAAAAGAGGACAAAAACTTTGATGGAAAGGCGCAAGTTCTTGTAAATAGAGTAATTGCGGCGGCACTACAGTATCTTATCCAAGCGGAGTGCTGCGTAAACGATGTGCGCCAAGTGAAGTTCCAGTAACGACAGAGTGTTGTGTTTTGCTTGGCAACCAGAAACCTCTCTACATTCGGGGCCAATTGGTAACAGTCGTGGTAGGTAACTAGCTACAGGGGCCCAGGATTCTGAGTGTAAAGTGGAGCGCTCTGTCTGTCGTATCCTCAGGAGAAATCACTCGGGTAAGTGCAACGAGATGAGTGCCTGACGAGTCTGTTTGTGTTTGAAAAATAAGCATCTCTCTCTCTCGCTCTCTTTCTTTCTTTCTTTCTTTCTGTGTGTGTGTGTGTGTGTGTGTGTGTGTGTGTGTGTGTGCGCGCGCTCCCAGGCCATCGGATTGGGAAGGCATCCTACAATAACACACACAGTTAATACAGCGTGTCCTGGAGCCAGTGGGGTGTCACTGTTTAGAATGGTGCCCCAAAGCCGCAACAGCAGACCCAGTACAAATAAGTCAGCAACTTGGGTGTTTGGAGGGATATGACGAAGGTTGGGGAAGGGAGTAAGTTCTCTCTCATTCATCTGGGTGGGGGGGGGGGGGGCAGACAGACACTCGGGGCATAGGACTGCTGCTGCTTTGCCTCTTCTACACACTCTGCCGTGACAGCTCCTGTTGGTGGTACTGGATGCCTATTGGCCCATGGCCCAACACCACATTCTGTGGGGGGTGAGACTGGGAAATCCCTCCCAGGATGCTGCGTTGACAGACCCCAGTACCTGAACCATTGCTTCACTCAGTTGCACTTCCTGCCCCTTGACGAACTCCTTTCCATTTCGTAACTGGCGCCAAGGCCCCAGCTCTGCTCCTTTGGTCCCGAATGGCCTCCTTGCTTCTGTTAGTACCGGACCATAAGTATTGCTCTGCTTACAGTTGTGTAATAAAGTTGGATCTTGGATCTGGATGAGCAAGAACCGGTAATGTTGGACCCTGAGATCATATCCTCCAATCCTCCAATGTTTGTTTGCAGGCGTGAGACATGATTTGAGACGCAAGACAAGGAAATTGAGAATGACGTGAGTCTTCTGCTCTGTGTCGTCTGAGAGGAAAATCTCATTGCCAGAGCCAGTGATAGGACACGGAAGGAGAACATTGTCCATGACAAACACTATTCCTCAAAGGGATTTCTGCTTCTTTGGTCTCCCAAAACAATTGGCCGTCCAATACTGAAACTAAGGCGTTCATCCTAGAACTCACTGTTCCCTATGTGCAGAGGAGAGGAAGTCTCTCAGTCTCTCCATCCAGATGACCATCCAACAGGGATGGAAATGAACCTGTTAACTATTGTGTCTTGAGACAGGAAGCTGGCATTGGATCTAAAGGCAATCAGGAACATTGTTTAGAGAAGCAGCGTAATTGTCTTGGACGGGAAATGATGGGACTCTGAGAGGGCGCAGTGTAGTCGGCCGCGGAGGAGAAAGTAAAGATGTGAGTGACGTCATTGCAGAACAACATCTGTTTTCCAGAGCCTTCGGCGGCGTCATGTTTCATCAGAAGAATGTGGTCGGAGGTGTCCTACGGTGCACCAGTGTGGTTGGGGAATTGCTGTGTCAAATGACATCCCTCGTGGGCCAAATGACATCCCTCGTGGGCATGCCTACACCTTTCCTCCTCTGCAACCTGTACACAGGACAAAGACCTGAGAAGACTAGGGAAATGATATAACCTGAAAACAAACTCATGCGAGGGTGCTTTCCCTTCTTTGCATATAGTTGAGAAAGAGCTATAGAAAGAGAGGGAAGCAAGGTGACAATGGCGTGTTCCCTTCTGGAAGAGACAGGATTGCGCTGTTTATTTTGCTGTTTGGGAAGGAAAGTGTCTTCTTTTTTTTCCTTTCCAGAGCTGTGAACTTGGCCTGTCAGTTGACACATCCGTGTAATCTCAACAGCACTGCTGTCTCTGTCTTTTGGCTGCCAAACACCCACCCACCCACCCGGTCTTTCCCCCAAGCGACTGCGCCTGGAGTTTTTAATTGTGTTGTTAGCTAAACAAATGAGGTGACAATGGGAACCGTCGGTATCCATTAAGAACTTGCTAATTGCCTCCTGCATTTTCTTGGGGAATGTTGGAGAAAGGACATAAATATGTTTGCATAGGTTAATTAAGAAAAGTGTAGTTAGTTACTTGTGTATATTATGACGCTGATAGATTCATGTCTCTTTCCTCAGGGAAGGAAGAACACCGAAGTTTGTCTTAATTGTGAAGGAAACTATTCTTGTTTGTTTTTACCAATTCCTTTGACTTGCAATCACTTGTCCCTTCATTTAAAAAAGGTGGGAAATCGATGGCTCGTTGCCCATTTATCTGCATTGTTTTAAAGTCTTTGATTCGAGTTTTTCTGTCAACTTTAGATTGCTGTTTTAGATTGGGCTTTCACATTGGTTTGTGTCTGTGGGGATGTGTGGGTGGAGAAATCCATTCATTCAACTTGTTGATGTGCTCCACACTGAATGGTAACTAGACACAAACAGCTGTGTCTTACCAACTTTCTCCTCATTTAAGTTAAGAAGCTTCTGTGTGAGAATGTGTGACTGTGTTTTCTGTCTCTGAGGTGGTACTCCTGAATTATCAAAGTGAGATACTGTCTAAGCAGACTCTTAGCAATAATGCCTCGCCTTGACTGTGGGCTGTATTCTAAAGAGAGCCTCATCACTGACATCGACAAAAGGCTCTGTTCGACCAGCGTGTTTACCATTGTTGGTCCTTGACGGGAGAGGGGGTTTAGTAAGGGGGTGTGGGATAAAATTGTTGGGAAGAGATTTTCGATGTACCCATTCCATGGCACATGGTTTATGAATTGACACGCAAAACAACGCCGGATTCAAAACTTTGAATTTTTCAATTTAAATTACTATACAAAATTCTTGCAACTAATAGAATGTTATACATATGGGGGAGACAATCTTCCCAGCTCTGCAGATTCTGCTGTGAGGAGGTAGAGTCATTAGATCATTTATTTTGGTATTGTCCATATGTAGCTCGTTTTTGGTCACAGGTCCAGGAACGGCTGAAGAATTACAACATTTGCCTAGAACTAACGCTGCAGACAGCAATACTGGGTGATTTGAAAAGCCATAGTCAATCAATCAATAATATAATCATTATTTTAGCAAAAATGTTTATTTTTAATTTACAATTTGTAGAAGCTATGAGAATAGAAAGGTTCAATACTTTTGTGAAGCATCACTGCACAGTTGAAAATATATATGGCAAGTAGAAATCCAAAATGGATGATATTGAGAGATAGATGGGAGGGGTTGAATGGAGCTGAAGGGTGGGACTAATAACAAGATAACCAATGTAAAACATATGGGATCTGTAAAATGTATATCGGTTCAGAACCTTTGTGAAATAGCACAGTTACAAATAGAAATCAAACTGGATGGACATCAGAAATAGAGGAAGGACTGAAAACAAACCAAATATAACTATTGTAAAAATAGATTGTGTCTGTAAAATGTGTATAAGATGTATAAACTGAAGGTAGAAGCCTAAGTGTTTATTGGTTTACTCCAATCGGGGGAAGGGTGGTAGGCTTTGTGGGGAATAATAAAGGTATATTCTAAAAAAAAGTATGTTTGTCTATATAGGTATGTGTGTGTATATGTATGCATGCGTGTATGTATATGGATATATATATCTACCCCAAAAATATATGGGGGTCTGGAAATGATGCAGACAATTACATTGATGGAAGCAACTATCATTACGCAATATTAAGCTGATCCACCCCTTAGGGGGAAAAAAGGGGGGTGCGGGATAGGGCGGTGATTGCAGACCTCAGCACACGTTTCACTCTTTCTGATGCTAGCGTTAGGTGCCTGCTCAGAGTTTAGAAAGATGGCTTCCTCTACTTACCAATGTGAAGGGGGGGGGGGGGGGGGGGGGGGGTTGCAAGCCATCACTTACAGTGCACCGGATGACATTACTATGTGAGTATGAGTCTATGACTCTGTGCTCTCTCCCACACTGTGGGTTTGGAGGTTTATCCAGTGTAATAGCATTTAAAATAAACAACCTTCGTTTTGGAATAGGGCCTGCATTGTGGTGTGGCTGATAGGCCCGGTCCGAGCCATGGAGAGCAGCTGTCATGTATCGGAGTAACGTGCTACATTAGGAAATTGGGAATTATGTCTCTGGAGTGCGGCATGCGAAGAGGGAAAGCGAGTCGGCTCGTTCTTTGTGTATTTTTTATTTTTTGTGTACCTATCCCAATGGGTAGCTGGTCGAACTTGTAAGACCGTCTCTTGGTTTCTTTCTCTCTTTTTCACTGCTCATAAATTGTTGCCTCATGCTAGGATGAGGTGGATGTCCCAGGAGATGTTTTACACATGGCCCTCTCACGTCTCTCCGTCGCCCCTTTCCTCTCTGCTCCGCACTTTGCTCCTTTAAAACTGACTCTGCCTGACCCGCCTCACCCAAATTATCCCCAACTTAATTATCTGAGTTGGGCTGAATGCAGGTTCAGTCAACCACTGATGACTCCACTTACCGAAGCATGTTTTCTCACTGGCGAAGGGGTGTCTCGAAACTAGGAAAGACAACTTACCTAGAGATAAGAATAGTCTGATTATGACCTTCGAACTCACTCGTGAGAATTTCATTATTTAGCCTAGTTGATGTTACGCAGGACGGATGCTAATTATATTGGAGTAATTTTGTAACTTGCTTGAAAACCCTCTCTTAGACATGTATGTCTGTCTCAGACATCAGAAAACAGGTAGTTTCCTGGAAATAAGAAAGCAGATTGTTTGAGTTGGCAGCCAAAGGAGGACCTGTAGGTGAAAGACTTGCTTTCCTTTCCTGAAAATACTCCAACTTGCCAAATCGGGTAATATGTGAACAGAGTTTCTGTCCGTTCAGTTGGTCTTTTTCTCCTCAGCCTCAGTTTGTTTAAAAAAAAATCTAAGTCCACAACACGTCACTGTTCGTGCCCCTAGCATTTTTTTTATTCTGTCAAAGGTTTGCTGGAGACTGGAGAGGACCTATCATCGAGGCTTGAGTTGAACAAACGAAGAGCCAGTGCCACACAGCTACAGACGTACCCCCAAACGCTAAAGACGAAATGGATCATTTAGATTCTGTTTAGCAATAAATAATTTAATGTAGCACTCGATCAATGAGCCATGCTGTTTTGACACTTTTTCGCTCATATTTCTTCAGATATTTCTTCATGTTTGTGTTTCATTGTTGAGTAATTGGTTTACTCCGCCTATGAGTTGAATAGCAAGTACAGCAGTGGGAACATTGTCAAAGGCTCTCGCCGCTGAAACACAGTTCACTCAATGTCATACAAAAACAGTCTCTTGCAGCGAGTGAAGAGATTTAATATGTAAATGCTCACTGCATTTCCTAGGGAGCAAAAACTGGTTGAAATGCCACTTTTTTAAATGACCAGTTTTACAATCATGTCAACCAGTTTTGCCTGCTGGGATTTTGCTGTGCTGTAGTGTTGGATGGCAGTGACCTAAGTCGTAGTCTCGGGTGGTGGTCTCCAGCAGTTGTGGACTACCATGGCTGTCGTGTCACCATGGCAACTTGTCGTTATGAATCGCAGGCCTCCAACTGGACGGCCTTCAAGACAGGAAGGCCTACTGTACTGCAGCAGCGCCCGGCTGTCGTCTGTTCCACGAGCAGCCGTTAAAACACAGTAGAGTCACTGATTAAATCCAGCATTGATTCAGGAAGTACTGAACGATTTTGAAAGGGAGAAGAGTGTTTTCACACATTCCCCCTATCGCTCTTGCCTTTTGTCTCGAGGGCTGTTTGAGGCTGCCGACAGCACCTATATCGGCTCTGTTTCTCTAAGTCCATAGCGTTTCTATAAAGGGTGATTTTATTAGCGAGTGCCGAGAGTATAGGACTGTTGGAGGTCTCTTAAATCTGAAAAGAATCATACTTAAAAAAAAAAAAAAAATGGTGGTCTTTGAGATGTACTTTAACTGATATTGAACTGAAGCATCGTTCCAACTAACTTTGTCACTTCTCTCTTTCCCTCTTAGAAATCATCGATGACCTCACCCACCTGGTGGACAAGACGGATGACCGGATCCGCAACGAGACACGAAGGGTTAAGCTGGTGGAGACTAAGTCGGCTTCCTGCGGTGAGCACATCTTCTTTCTCTTTCTTCTCCAGGGTCGCTGCGGTCTGTTAGGCCATTTGATCTGCTCTGTGTTCCTAACCCAACTGTGATAAGTCTGTCTCTCATCCAGATTCATAAGCATCGGTCCCATCTCCTTTTTCTCTTTCTGCAGCTCTCAGTACAGTTCAGTGTGCTGTGAATGGTCTAGTAAAGGGAGCATAGACCTTCAGTAATGGGAAAGCCAGACCCAAACTCTAAATGCGCTCAGTTATGTGTTATATTAAGTCTCTGTCCTATAATCTTTTTACTCTCCAGGTAAGTCATTCATGATGGTTAAAGATCGTGTTGAAGAGCTCCTATCAGAACCATCTGAAGCTGCATTCTCTCAGAGTAGCTCCATCCATCGTAGTCCATTCAGCGATATCATTGCTGTGCCCACCGGAAGCAGACTCGATGCTGCTTAATTGACCAGAAACAACGACATTGATGACACCGAAACACCACACAGTGGCGTGGGGATTGTCTCTCACATCTACTACTCTCTGCTATAGAAAACAGTCCCACATAGGTCCCCCTATCCAATCCCCAGTCCCTTACTCTGTGAAAGGGGCTTCCAAGAGTCAGGCTGTAGTACAGACTCTGTAGTAAGTCAAAAAGCCTTTCTTGGTACCACTTTCAAAGGACTCCCGGGAGCCAGTCTGTAGTGTAGTAAGTCAGCACCACCCTCTCTTGTAACCAGTCTTTGATGGAGTTCAGTGGTTTACAGAGCTAAAGAGGAGCTGTGATGCTGTATCAATGGGGCGCTCCCTCACCATTACCCCCCAATCCCCTTTAATTTGTTTAACTCGGCTCTTTGGTCTTTAGCCTTTACAAAGCCCGGCTTTCCTCTCTCAATGGCCACCCTGCTTCTTTCTCTCTGCTGGGAAAAAGATATGCCAGAGAGGGGAGGTCGCTAGGCTAGCTACCGTACAGCGAGAACAGGAATGTCCGACAAAGCTTGTTGGCGTCGTCAAGCTATGTTTGCCTTGTAAACGCCAGTCCCCGTCACCTTGGAGATGGTCGCATTGTTGCACCAGGAGCCCCCACTAACAGGCGAACGCGGAGATACAACCGTAAGATCTGGGGATGCGATGAACGCTCAGCTAATATAACAGTTTATGCCATTTCTGTCCAGTCACCATGACACCCAGGGAAGGTTTGTTTGAAGATCTCAGAACTAGTGTCACCGGGCACATTGTGCTTACCCAGGAGTCAGTCTCTCTCTCGCTCTCTCTTTCTCACTCGCGCGCTCACACACATATCTGTCTGCGATCTATCTCAATGTTTTCTCACTATCCCTTCTCTTCTGTACAGTGCCAATGCTTGGGAGGGGGGGGGGGTAGTTTGGGTGTCCCCACCCGCTCCATTCCTCCTTTTTCCATCCTCTCTTCTCCTGGTTTGTTTGACACTTGTCTTTGTCTCGTGCAAAGAAATAATTGAAACTAGAACACGCCACACATCTTTTGGAGGGTTTCTCCTCTTGTTCTTGGGTGTGTGTTGATGATTCCTGAGCCTGGGCTTTATTTGTTTTTGGAACCCAGCTCGTCCAAAGCCCAGGCTTGAGTGTTATGTCTTCCTTCTGTTCTCCTATGGGTGGGAAAGACTGGCTTTGACAAGGAGACGGGCATACTTGACATACTTTCTCTCATAAGAGAAGAAACATCCCAGATTATGCACAGTGGGGGCAGAATCTTGATTTAAGATGTGTGTTTAATTTGAGGATTTAATATAAGATGTTGCTGCTGTTGGGATTTTAACTGTTAGGAGTTGCAGCATTTAGATGAATTACCTGCAGCAAACTCACATCTTCTTATACGTGTACTGATGGAACCTGAGGCTTTTGTTTGCAGTTGTGTCAATCTTTAATCAACCTCTTAGACCTTCTGCCAGAGACAAAACAAGGATAGAGAGATGAGTGACTGAGGACGCTGTGGAAAATCCATCCTACCTTTTGTGTTTTGTTGGCAAGCTGAAGGCTGTACGAGCACGGGCTGAACATGGTTAGGGGTCATCTCTCCGCTGAAGGGAGGAAGGACCCACATAGCATAACATACCGCCATGGATCCGTCCTGCAGCAACGGGACTGGGTCTCAGGGCAGGCTTGTGAAACCTCCTGGATCTTGTTGAGACATACTGAGAGTCGAGACACGAGCACATTACAAGTCCTCCAGCCATCAGTCTCACGGTGCTGAGGTTTATTGGGGAAGAGCCACAATCAGACCACAACACGGTTGTGGATTTCACCAGGATATATGGGTGACACGAAAAACGTTCAAGCTTTTAAAGCTAACTTGGGGTTAGCCTTTTTAAACCGTGTTTAAGCTTTGAGCAAAATGAGAACGTTAAGGCTGCCCAATTAAAAGATGCAATAAAGTAAAGCCTACTTTTCAATGTCACTTCCCTTTACTGGGAAATGGGTAGTGAACAGGTTTTGAGGGGGGTAGGGGGCATTAGAAAGGCAGATGACCCCTTAGCACCAAAGGGCCCTAGGAGGGTGGTGTGAGTTTCCCAGGGCTTAAGTGTCTCATCAGGCAACGTGGGGGCAGACCTCTCGCCCTCTCTCCAATGGACTAATCCCATGGGCCTGCGGAGGCTGGAGGGAAACCCCACACACACACATACTCACAGACTCGAATCCCGCAGGTGGCTTGCATCTCAAGTAGGCCTGAATAGTTAGGGCTTTCGAGGGGTTGTCATTGAGGATAGGTAAATGTAACTTCATTTCACTGAATCCCTTTCAGCCTGTTAAGTAAACCTTGAATACTTTTGATGCCGATATGATCATTTTTTACTCGTCTCCCATGCCCTAGCATTCATTTCAGTGTTGGACCGAAAAAATTCTGAAACAAACCATTCAAATCTGGGGCTGTACTAAAACAACGAAAGATCCAAGAGTTTTGTACGTATGACGGGGTTGATCCCATGACCTAGAGTGGGTAAAAGGTCCCGAATGTCATGGTTTGTCACGTTAACAAATGCTTACCTCACCTTTACCACTGGTTTTTGTCTGGCAAGAGTGGAATATTGGATGGCTGTCAAACAAAAGATCTGAAACAGCAGTCGCTTTACTGCTTCTTTTTCAAACTCCACAAGCATCCGACAGATTCGATCTGCCCCTCTGAAATGTGTTATTCCTCTGCGAACGCTTTTCATTTGACTGTATATTACTTCAACACGATGGTCATCAACGTGTTCTGAAGGGATATATTCATATTACAATGGAATTGCTGGAGGATAACTATCTACCATGGTGTGAGAAACCTGACAGTTTACAGTTAGAAAAGTGGTGACCTCGCAAACCATGTTAACATCAAATTGGACCGGTCTTTTGTGGCCGAAAAGCTATGAACCATAGGCAAAGGGTACGAACGGGGGAGGTGTGTGTGTTGGCGAGGGCAGAGACAGAAATGCAAATTCCACCCGCATCCCTTCCTTTTCCCCACCAATTAGGATTTGTCTTACCGATCTGTCGGGAAATGCCAAAAAAGGGTGTACCCCAATCCTTCTTACTCTGCCCATCTCTAAAGCTCTTGGGGGGGGGGTCACTTTGACTGCTGACTGCACTGTAAACCCCTTGGCTTCAATGGCGAAGCGTAGTCTCATCTATTTGGCCTGCAAATGTGATTGTTGTCATTGCTTCGTCAGGAGTAACTTATTTAGTTACTTAGCGGGACGGGGACTGTCCCAAAGAGAAGGGGTGGGAGTGTTAGTTGGGTGTCTGGGGGCTGTCGTGACTGGGTGGTGGGGAACATATCGAAGAAGAAGATGACTTTATTATCCCAACGATGTACATGAATGTCTAACGTAATTTGACTTGTTTATCTGCCTACGCCCTCCGTCAAGTCGAGCTGAATGTAAAGATGACGGCATACTATCCTGTTTTAATATCCTTCACACTGGAGCGTAGTTAATTGTCGTGTGTGTGTGTGCGCGTGTGTGTATATTTCTCTTAAGTGTGAGGTGTTTAAAAAGCCATCATGAGGGCTGTTGGGAGGAATGTTCCCACTTGACATTTACGTTGTTGCGGCTCTGCTCACATGTGTAAGTTATCAAGTGGGGAGGTCCTGTCTCGACCAATGATCATTCGGAGAGGTTGGAGACTAGCATGCTAGGCTTCAGACAGAGCTGTTTTATTGAAAGTTTGAAATAAAAACTTAGGAGAAGAAGGGGAAATAGGACTAGGATTAATTGGTTACATGTAGAGTATGGTGAATGTGCATAGCCACTAAGTTGTGCCTGCATCTCCTTCACTCAACTCAGACAGAGAGATATTTCCCTCTGAGGGATCTTTCCCTCAGTTTGGAACTGTTTAGTAGTGTATCCTTGCAGTAGCCATACCACCGTATTCAATTAAGGAATCCTAAAAGTAGGAGAAAGCGTTGCAACCAACCAAGCTAACGAGGCATCCAGACCTTTGGACTCGCTGCTGCCACATCCAAGCTTCCTAGCCAAGTCCTATGTCTCATAAGAACATCTGATCTAGAATCAGGTTTGCCTTTTAGATCAAAAGGAACAACATTCCACGGACGGACGGGACGGACGGACGGGGGGCTGATCCTAGATTAGGAGTTCTACTCTGACTATGACGCTGGCAATTAGTTCAGCTTGGGTTCATCTTCCCCCCTATCTCTCCCTGTGGACCAGACTGCAATTACGCTGCAGAGTAGAATGCACGACGAGAAAGCCAAGGTATGAAAGAAATGTTAACCAAAAGTGAAAAGGCCGGGAGGGAAAATACCAGCTCGCATGCGAAATGACCACGGACAACTTGAGTCAGCCAGAGACTGTCGACAGCCATCAAGCCATCAGATTCTCCAGGATGCAGTTGTTTGAAAACTTCACCCGATGGTGATGCCATTCAAGGAGAAACACTAGAGAGCGAGAGAGAGGAAAATGTGGCTAAACGTGTCCTTGGAGTTTTCCATATCTACTGTAATGTGTGGCATGAAGTTGGGAGAGAAATCCCCCCAGCTGCCATGAAAGCTGACCACGGTTGAGAGGTATGACACTTGACACCAGCCATCCACCAGTCCTTTTATTCTTACCAACACCTTAGAAAGGTTTCAGGATTTGAAACAGCTGTAGGTTAGATGACAACAGACTAGCCGAGACAACTGGAAAACCCATTGAACGGTGGTTGTCGGCTCATATGCAAACACAGAATAACTATCGATTTTACAGTCTTGATAATAAATGTTGGTCTTGAACTTTTTGAATAGTTCTATATTTTCTTATCTTGGCCATGATAAAAACGTTAATTTGATCTGTGTCTATATCATTTTCAGGTCCTGTTGGGTAAGAAGCTTTTGATTTAAGTGTGAGGTAGCTACAGTATAATCTTTCAGGTCTCCTCTGTCTCCACAGCATTGGTGGAAAAACATTGATTACCCTCTCTCTCCAGTGAAGTCAGATCTGGAACACATGCCCACCGCAGCGTGATCTGTGCCAATAAACCTGTCACAGTTCTAGATTGCATATAAACGTGTATTAAGTCATCTTGGTGAAAATGTGCAGGTAATATGAGGGTACTAGCCTAAACACAGGGGCGCAGCAAGGATTTATAAAATTGGGTAGGGCCAAAGGTCTGAGCTAACTAGATAAAGGCCTAGGCCTACCTTTTTCAAGTTTACTGATTGGTTGCTTTTCCACCACCTGTTCCTTTGGTCTGTGGCTGTCTTAGCCTGATCAGAAGAATTTAGGCAATGTGTAGAATTCCCTGTCTTTGTAACTAGCATGCACTGTACCTGTCTATGTGCTGTAACTACTCTGCATTAGGTACACTTTGTAAAGTTGTTGATTGTTTGAGTTTCTGTCGAGTTTCCCCCCCTACAGTACTTATCCTTCGGTTTGTGTTTCTATTCTTGTTTCAGGGATGCTGGTGGTGATAGTTCTCCTGCTCATTGCTATAGTGGTGGTTGCTGTGTGGCCCACCTAACGAAGAGGCTGAGGGGTGCGTTTTGGACGTCGCAACGTCCGTCGGATGACCACTGAGACTGCGTGGAGAGCCTACAGGGGAGACGAGGCGCAGAGGCACTTATGCAGGTATGTATCAAGCGCGCTGGTTTAGGACCAGGTTTGCCTTTTATATCCCAATGAATAAAATGACATAGACAAGGCAGACCTGATTCTAGATCAGCACTCCTACACTGAGACGCTTGATACATACGGCCCCAGTGCTTCCAAGCCCTCTAACATACCACCCCTGTGCCCTGTTAAACACACACATACACTAATAATGACACACACACGCTCTTCCACCTCCCTCCCTCTATATTTCCTCTCTCCTTTCCCCTTGTATGAAAACCGGTTGCATTGTACTGTTCTCTACTGTACCTTGACACTTGGAGAGTTGAGCCTTGGCTTATGGGGAACCAGCAACAATGTTTTATTTTCTTACGTGGGTGTTGGTTGGGTAAAGGGTAGCACTGACCTACTGTAGGACCTCCCATGGTGGGGGGGACTTTTTCTTTCCTAATTCTGTCTGTGGGCTAAGAGGTCCGGGGTTCCGGGTCGCTAATTCTGTTAGCTTAGCAATTCACTCACACATATCATCTCTCACATATCTATATATTAAGTATTATTATTATATTTACCCACTAGCAGTTCTAATGCTATCATTTGTCTTGGGATTTGATCATGTTTATAGGATAATGCCAGCCAAAACAAATAACACGTATGACTGTGTCACTTTTTAACATGAAGGTGAATCAGTTTAGCTCAATGCAACCTTGTCATTTCCAATAAACAACATTTACAGTTAACAGCACGATCCATGGACTCCTTGGTGTAAAGACATTTGTGTTATATAATATTGGTAATCTACTAAGGATAATGTACTGTATCTATAGCATACTCTGCGTTCTTCCACTATGTCAATTTAAAAGCCTTGCAGATGCTCCAAAAGGTTGGGAGATGCTTGCTTGCGTCCGTGTGAACAGTCTAGCTATCCCACCACTGGTCTGTGTGAACAGTCTAGATATCCCACTACTGGTCTGTGTGAACAGTCTAGCTATCCCACTACTGGTCTGTGTGAACAGTCTAGCTATCCCACTACTGGTCTGTGTGAACACTATAGCTATCCCACTACTGGTCTGTGTGAACAGTCTAGATATCCCACTACTGGTCTGTGTGAACAGTCTAGCTATCCCACTACTGGTCTGTGTGAACAGTATAGCTATCCTACTACTGGTCTGTGTGAACAGTCTAGATATCCCACTACTGGTCCGTGTGAACAGTATAGCTATCCCACTACTGGTCTGTGTGAACAGTCTAGATATCCTACTACTGGTCTGTGTGAACAGTATAGCTATCCCACTACTGGTCTGTGTGAACAGTATAGCTATCCTACTACTGGTCTGTGTGAACAGTATAGCTATCCTACTACTGGTCTGTGTGAACAGTATAGCTATCCTACTACTGGTCTGTGTGAACAGTATAGCTATCCTACTACTGGTCTGAGCTTGGTGGTCTAAAGCTATTCGATTTACACCCAGCATGCTTAGCCCTCTACTGTACTTCCCTAAGTCACACATGGAGCTGTTGATAGAAGTGTGTATGTTTACGCCCAAGACTCCGGCTTCAGAGACCCAAGGCAGACATTGAATGATTTAAGACGATAGAGAAAGAGAGGCAGAAGAGAAAAAGAAAGAGTCACACTAGTGGCGACTTAACAGGAGTTTATTTCAACTGAATTCTGGATTTAGTTCTACCAGCTTGGTGTTCAGTAGTTATTGTTTCCTTCTTAAAATCACAAACATCTAAACAACCACAAACAAGTAACAACAAAAAAAGACAGAATAAAATCCACAATGTCTCGTGTCATTAAATATATCCATATATAATAACCATAATATATTAGTACACATCGTAAAACAAACATCGCAAAAAAATGGTTTTGCAAAGGCCAACACAGCTAAACAACATTTACAATTTAAAAAGTATGAACAAAAGCAACGTTTTGACAGGTCTGCGGAAGTCATATTTCATCAAAGAGGAGGTCATTGTCAATCCATTGCCTGGAAAACTGATCTAAAATGTACATCATGGGGATACAGAGACAGAATGGGAAAAACGATTGAGGTTTGATTATATACCATGTGCCAAACAGAAATACATTTACATTTAATGTCACGAGTATGGATATAACGATGAAAGGAAGTAACATGTAAATATATGTATAAATACGTGTAATATGTCATCTGTAATATTTCAATACACCAGCACAAAGCATGTGTATTTATATGACTGATCTGTACACAGAGAGAAACCGTATGGAACACAGATGCTGGCAATCAGACACTCAATGTACATCTGATTGGTTTGAAATTAAAGAAAGATGTGGTTTTAATTCATTTGGGGATAATCAGGTGATTGAATTACAGGATTTTCCCCCCTCCTAGTCCTCGTTTCGCCCTCTTCGAATCGTTCTGAACTGAATTAATTTGACAGCCTTGTAAGAGACATTGAAGAATGTCTGCAGCTGTTGAATAGCTGCTGCTACGGCATCCATATTAGGAAGACCACTGAAAGGTTTGCTTGAAATCTGATGACTTGCTAATATGGATGCCGGACACCACTCAAGACAGAATTTTCAAGAACTCTAGAGTGGCAGGCAGTCCAGCTTGTAACATGTATATCTTATGCACAAGGGTGAGGTCTATGGATGGTTAAGTGGGGGGAGAAGGGGTATGAAGCCTAATAATGACTAATAATGCTTGTGTAATAATGTTTGGAACAGTCCACTGTCCGTCAGAGGTAAACTGCACTCTTACATTTCTCTTGCCTCAATACAACAAGAACATCAATACTGTTCTTAGGTGTGCACTCTGTCCATTCTCTTTGCTAAAATCTACAACCAATAAATTGAAGTTAATAATAGTTTTATTATCTAGATCATTTTCACATAAAAATACTACCTATACAGATTTTTTATTGTTGACTGCCAATCCTTTTTTTAGTACCTTGAGGAAGAGGCTTGTTTCAATTACAAATGCTTGACACATTGTGATAAAAAAAAATTGCATCCAAATAGTGTGAATTTAACACGACACAGAAACAATTCTGTGCCGATTGGTGAATAGCCTACAGTATTAGGAAATATTGTTCCTATGGAGAGGTCGTATACATATGTACATTGTAACGCTTTCAATTCAATATGTACCAATATCTCACTGCTTGGTTAACGTTCTCTGAAAACAATCAGATTTGTGTTGTCCACACACAGGGCCTAGTGTGGTAGCTAATCTATTTGAAACCTTAGGTATGATAAGGTTTTATATTCACATCATTGCAAATGCTTCCTTTTGGTTTTGTGTAAAGCATGTGTACTATGTTATAATAGTAATGTGAATTCATATTTCATAAATGTACACCTTCAATATCAAATAAAAAAAAACATCTATATACTAAATCTGGGCAACATGGGGAAGAACCACACTGCTTTCTGTCTCTTAGAAGGACTGGCTCCAAAATCACTCATTAAATATATACTGAACAAAAAATAAAAGCAACATGTGAAGTGTTTTATGAGCTGAAATAAAATATCCCAGAAATGTTCCATACGCACAAAAAGCTTATTTCTCTCAAATTTTGTGTACACATTTGTTTACCGCCCTGTTAGTGAGCATTTCTTGTTTACCAAGATATTCCATCCACAAGACCGGTGTGGCATATCATATCAAGAAGCTGATTAAACAGCATGATACACAGGTGCACCTTGTGCTGGGGACATAAAAGGCAGTTTTGTCACACAACACAATGCCACATGTGTCATGTTTTGAGGGAGCATGCAATTGGCATGCTGACTGCAGGAATGTCCACCAAAGCTGTTGCCAGAGAATTTAATGTTCATTTCTCTACCACATCTGGCTTTCTCACATGCGGGATCGTCTGAGATCAGCCACCAGGACAGCTGATGAAACTGAGGAGGACTTTTATCTGTAATAAAGCGCTTTTGTGGGGAAAAAGTAATTCTGATTGGCTGTGCCCCTGCCCAGTCATGTGAAATCCATAGATTAGGGCCTAATTCATTTATTTCAATTGACTAATTTCCTAATATTGAATTGTAACTCTGTAAAATCATTAATTATTGCATGTTGCACTTATGTTTGTTCAGTATAATTGAACCAAACATTGATAAAATATTAAAACAAGTGATCCTAAATAGAGATTGAAGATCCTAAACTGAAATCTGGTTGTTATTGTTCTAATAGCAGGAGTCTTTGTGGAATTCCAGACCTTTTGAATGCAGTCCATCATCTTCTTGGGAATCCAGCAATAGTATTATTAAAAACACTAACCATGAAATTAGACAGCAGCACCAGTCAAAAAGAGAGTAAGGACACGGTGTCCATATTAGGACATCAATTCATCTGACGCTGTCCTAATATGGACGCCATGTATTTGACATCCTTTTTGGAGACAGGTTGACATGCAGTTTGAAACTGTACACGAGTGTGTTATTCACCACAATTCACAATGAACATTCATTCATTTCAGATCATTCTGAACACTGAAACCGGACAAAGAGAAATGTGTAGATTTAAAATAATATCCTCGATTAAGCTTAGTTAACAATGCTGGAGTCAAATATTTTGTACACCTTTTAAGAATGGACAGTCATTTTCTTTCTTCCCATTTCACTGTCTGCATCTAGGGGCCAACATTCAATCAAATGTACAATATGTCACACCCGTGATATAATAAAAAAACGTAGCTAGTTACTGTGCGTTTTATGTCACATACACATACGACCAGGCGAAGCGCAAGGCAACCTATTTGATAATACATGAAACGTGCATTTCCAAGGCGAAGAACCAATGTTATTTTATGGCACTTTTTACTGCACTGCCAATAGGATACACAATTTCAACACAAAAAAAAAAGTTGAAGTGAGGACGTTTGACGATGCAGGCTGGTTTGTCAGTGATATTATTAGCTGACCCTAAAAACGACAGAAAACAGAGCTTGTGATAATGCAGTGGCTTGATTGGTGGTGTCTTCGCACCAGCACAAAATGCTCATAAAATAGGGTTATGAAATATCAATATGAAAAAAAATGAAAACACAAATAACTTTATATATACTGGTAATAGGTGCAAACTTGGCAAATCCACAGAGACAAATCTCGAAGGAAAAAACAACGAAGCAATGACACCTGCAGCGTGAGCTCCTTCACAAAAGTCCACTAGAAAAGATCTTCTCAATAATATTCTCTTCGTGCTTCTACTCGAAAAAGTAGCGACAACGCACAGGCCCTTTCTGTCCTTCCTCAGTCTCCCTCTCTCTCCTCTCGTCCTTTTTCAACACCCACTCATCCGTTCTCCTGTCCCGCGTTCCATTCCCTCGCTCCAGGCGTCGTCCGTACTTTCCGCCTATGCCTTCTTGCACTTGCCTTTCTTCTCACGTTGCTGGAACTTCCTCAGCCGACGGGCCCATGTGTCTCTCCACTGGATGACCAGGGAGCCCTTATCGGCCACCACTCCAGACTGCCCTGGAGAATCCTCATTGTTACCCAGGAGCAGGTACTTCTTCCCGGTCTTGATCTTTGGACACTTGCACGCCACATCCTTGGCCCTGACCCACAGGAACTGGTCGCCGCGGCGGATGCGGCTCTCGCCCTGCTTGTAGACAGAGATGATGTTGACGGTGAACTTCCACCACTCGCCCGCCTTGTCCGCCTTCAGAATGTGCACCTGGACAGCTGGGGAGGGGGGAGAGAGAGACTTTAAGCGACAAGTTATTTACAATGTATTTTTGTTGTGTCTTTGTGTGCGACTCAATACTAGCATTATAATTTCCTGCTCAATGGGATACACAGTACAGTGCTGTTATTCCTATCTCTATCACTGGGGTTCGTGCCTGTATCACAGACTTCAATTACAACCCCATCCATGTCCTCTTGGCACAAAAGAGCAACCCGGTCCTTATCGTCTGCTCCATTCCTTCCTGCTATCCTGACTGTGACCTTGCTCTTTTTCTCTAGACCGACAAGCCATGATCCCAGCAACAGTTACTATGTCACCCTGGGACAAAATAATTCAGTTTGACCGAGTCAGACATTTCCCATGGAATCCCTTTTCCTTCTTGCAAAAGCTTTGCCAAGACATCTCTCTCTCATCTCTCTCTCTCTCTGGCCGTTCTGTATGACTGGAGGGAGGGGAAAGTGCTAGTGTGAGTGTATCTCCCACTACAGATGCAGGATCTTAATTTAATCACCCTGTTGCAGGTGAAGTTTCCTGCAACATAGGACATTTAAAACTTGTAGTGTCTTTGAGTTTTAAAAAGGTTTCTAATGTTTGTAATTTACACTTTGTAATTTCAGATTTGATGTTCCCTTACAATACAAAAATGTCCATTAATTATAATTCACATAGTAATTTACATTTCCTGTTGCTGTAGGATTATTTTCCTGCTGTAGGAGACTGGCTCATATTAAGATCCTACATCTGTAAGTCTAGTATGGGTATCAGACAGACAGTGAAGCAGGCAATACTGACGCCGGGTAGCCTGCTGTCTGTAGCTGAATCCTCTAGCTCTTAGTCCTCTGTGTCCACTGGTCCATGTGCGTCTCCAGTCAGCGCTACTGGCTCCACAGACTAGCACCATGAGACGCTGTGATCTCCACTGTCCAAGCGGCATTACAGGGCACTGAAAACACCATAACTGACAAAGCCTCAAGGGTAGGGTAGGGTTCTGTTCTATTCTCTTTATATAAAAAAAGTGAGGTTGGCTTCTCCATTTGGCGCTGATTCTAGTGGAGTCATCAGCAACTACCTACTCAACCGGCCCCAGGGGACAGGAGACTGGACCTGTAACCTAACCAGACGCCCATCAGAGGCTTGTATCCTCCAAGGGAAATGCTGTCAAGACAAAGTCGTCCGGTAGCAGATCCAGCTCCACGTCCATTATAGATGTCAGGGGATTTGATTTGGGCCGTGATTAAGAGGCAGGGATGGGCTGTGAGGAGATGGGTTTTTGCGGGAGCAGCTCTGTGATAGTATGAAGAGAGCACTACGTTGACAATATGTTCCATTGCTCACCAACAGCTCTCAAAAGCAGCATAGATATAAAATGTAACCTCCTATACACACAAACTGACTATCACTGAGCGTGAATGTAATGGCTCTGTCAATGGCTCCAAATGAGACGTGTCCTGCACTGCACTGCAGATTTGACGCCATGCATGGTAGAGGGTTATCAGGGTTATCAAATAGGGCCCTGGTGTTATTTTCTGCTAGCATTAGCATTCCTGGTGTATTTTACTGTCACTATTAGCATGGGCATTGGTTGAACTGGCTGTTGACCTGGTGGTGAACCCTATTGGTGCCCTCTGTCACCCTGTCCTTCCCTGGTGTCACCACTGGAAGGCGCTCTCTGTTTGTGTCTGCACAACAACACAGGGTGAAACCCTGAGAGACCAAACTGTATATAACTGAACCTATTGTTAAGCCCTGTTCCACTGTCATTTCAGGCCTTTTGTATGGAGAAATTGCTGTATCCAAGTGGTTCTCTATGGGGGTTGGAGTGTGTCTGCATATTTTCCAGCATAGAACCAAGGCACAGCGAGACAATGCACTCCTAATGCTCTCCGCCACACCGGGAACCTCCAGTAAACCTTCCTGAAGTGTAAAGTGCGAGGCGAGTCTTATCCCTGTACAGGACCCGTACAAAGCCCCCCTGAGGTATGGCGAGGCAGGGAGAAAGTGGATTAGACCCAGGCCTTGGCAGGGAGGCCGGCCCCAGGGCCCATGGCAGGTTAGGGAGGTCTGCGTAGGGCTTGGGTAATGTTGGAGAGGGCCAGGGGGGAAGCAGAGGAAATTGCCTGTAATTGGACATTGAGGAGAACAGTAAGAGTAAAACAGTGGGGGTTCCCTTACTGTCGCCTGCTCTGAAGCCCAGGAGCATGTACCCTAACCCCACTGTGGACTATTACACACACACACCATGCCTTCCCTGAGGCATGCTGGGGTGGTGCTGAGATCACTCATCAATACCAGCAGGTCCCCTCTACACACTCCTCCTCCGGTGCCTGCCAGACCTGCCCGCCTGTGAGAGACTAGGATGGGGGTAGAGGACACTCCCTGTGTTGTTGAGCAGCGCTCTCAACACTGCTGAGTCTGAGCTACGGTGAGACACACTATGATGTCTTGATGACATGCACCTGGGGTGCACCTGGGTAGGGTCCCACCTCACTCCCCATCTCCTCTCCCCTATGGGTCTTCAGTGGGCACTGACAAGCTCTGACTTATAGACAGTGTATAAGGGTTAAGAGTTTGTACAGCTGAAGACCACAACACATCACTGGGCTTCCCCAGGACAGAGTGCGTCTCCCTACGGGAGTCCATTGATCCTTGCGTGGGCCTGAGAGGTTAAACATGGCCCCGTTACACTCCATTGGAGGTGCATGTTCCAAATCCTCCACTGACTCACTGGAGACCCTAACTAATACACCTCCTTCACACATGAGCTCCGCTGCCGGGATCAATGATCCACAGAGCTTTTGTTTGTTTTTTACCACTCATTAAACCTGCTCGCCTACAAATGGCTACAAACTAGTTACTGTGGTGCAGAACTTTTCTTTATTTGTTTTATTTATTTCACCTTTATTTAACCAGGAAGGCTAGTTGAGAACACCTTTATTTAACCAGGTAGGCTAGTTGAGAACACCTTTATTTAACCAGGTAGGCTAGTTGAGAACACCTTTATTTAACCAGGTAGGCTAGTTGAGAACAGGTTCTCATTTACAACTGCGACCTGGCCAAGATAAAGCATAGCAGTGTGAACAGACAACAACACAGAGTTACACATGGAGTGAACAATAAACAAGTCAATGACACAGTAGGAAAATAAAAAAAGAGTCATTGTCATGTGTGCAAAAGGCTTGAGGAGGTAGGCGAATAATTACAATTTAGCAGATTAACACTGGAGTGATAAATGATCAGATGGTCATGTGCAGGTAGAGATACTGGTGTGCAGAAGAGCAGAAAAGTAAATAAATAAATACATTTGTATATACATATGCATGGCAAGCCTTTACCAAACACCACACGGTAGAGTATTTTCACATCTATAAACTTCCCTCTTTTTTTTTTATCAATTGTCTCTTAAAGAGGACACCATTCTGTATACATCTGGCCCTTCTTTGGACACTGTGCTAACAATCCTCCAAACTAGCTTCAACACCATACAACACTCCTTCCGTGGCCTCCAACTGCTTTTAAATGCTAGTAAAACTAAGTGCCGATTGCTGCCCGCACCCTCCCGCCAGACTAGCGTCACTACTCTGGACGGTTCTGACCTAGAATATGTGGACAACTACAAATACCTAGGTGTCTGGTTAGACTGTAAACTCTCCTTCCAGACTCACATTAAGCATCTCCAATCCAAAATTAAATCTAAAATCGGCTTCCTATTTTACAACAAAGCATCCTTCACTCATGCCGCCAAACACACCCTCGTAAAACTGACTATCCTACCGATCCTCGACTTTGGCGATGTAATTTACAAAATAGCCCCCAACACTCTACTCAGCAAACTGGATGCAGTCGATCACAGTGCCGTCTGTTTTATCACCAAAGCCCCATATACTACCCACCACTGCGACCTATATGCTCTCGTTGGCTGGCCCCCACTACATATCCGTCGCCAAACCCACTGGCTCCAGGTCATCTATAAGTCTTTGCTAGGTAAAGCTCCGCCTTATTTCAGCTCACTGGTCACCATAGCAACACCCACACGCTCCAGCAGGTATATTGCACTGGTCATTCCCAAAGCTAACACTTCCTCTGGCTGCCTTTCCTTCCAGTTCTCTGCTGCCAATGACTGGAACAAATTGCAAAAATCTCTTGAGTCTTTTATCTCCCTCTCTAACTTTAAGCATCAGCTGTCAGAGCAGCTTACCGATCACTGAACCTGTACACAGCCAATCTGTAAATAGCACACCCAACTACCTCATCCTCATAGTATTACTTACACTCTTGCTCTTTTGCACCCCAGTATCTCTACTTGCACATCATCATCTGCACATCTATCACTCCAGTATTAATGCTAAATTGTAATTATTTTCGCCTCTAGGGCCTATTTATGGCCTACCTCCCTACTCTTCTACATTTGCACACACTGTACATGAATAGAAAAATCGTTATTTTATTTTATTGACTGTTTGTTTATGTGTAACTCTGTGTTGTTGTTTTTTTCACACTGCGTTGCTTTATCTTGGCCAGGTTGCAGTTGTAAATGTGAACTGGTTCTCAACTGGCCTACCTGGTTAAATAAAGACGAAATAAAATCAAATTAAAAAGAGCTGCAATGAGAGAATTTAAGCCACTTTTCATTTGTGGCCCATGGGATTCCTCCTGACACCATGCCTGGATCCAACCCCTCAAAAACTCAGGAACAATGCCTGGGCTGTCATTCATTCAATCTGCCAAGGTATTTTCAGGCAGGATGCCCCTTCTTGGTTGACTGATTTAACAGACTGGCTTCAATCAGGTCGGGGTCAAACCTCCACAACCTTCACCAGGGTCTTAACCACCTAAAGCACCTTTTCAACCTTTCAACCTTTTCAATGACCAGGGCAGCCGGATGGGATGGCCACAGGAATGCCTGTCTGAAAAGGCCCATCCCTTAAGTTCCCCTTAATGAGGACCTTTAGACGCGCACCCCAACTGTCCGTCACACCGACTTTGCTTTATACATTATCCGCCTTGCCCTTAAATACCTGCTGGGCTGTCCATCATCCCCCCCCCCCCTTCGCACCCTCTCTATCCTCACACCCTAAGCTCTTCTCTCTGATGGCTTGACCCCCCCCCCCCCCCCCCCTTTGTTTGATCCTTTGACTTTCTTTCTTGAAAAGCTGGAGTAAGCTGTCCCTAGAATGCCCAGGAGCTGTAGGATTGTCCTGCGGGATGCCTGGGCTTGGTGCTGGGTGTTGTAAGTAAATATGTAGCTTCCCAAGTCCACCAGGGCCCAGGAGGCAGCATGAGCTTCTACTGTAGGATTGTAGACTACTGCACAGAGGATGGAACTCAACTCACCGTAATCTTTCTTGCAGTATTTCTTCATGTTGATCTTCAGTTTGCCTTTCGACGCCTTGCAATAGGAGTCACAGTCTGAGAGAGAGAGAGAGAGAGAGAGAGAGAGAGAGGAGAGGGGAAGCGGAGAGAGAGATCCACACTAGGTTAAAACAACTATAGAGGGAGCAACACAGACTGTGAAAAAAGACAAAAGTGACACCACATCTCCTTCAGAATTCCTTGCGCTACGCATCTGCCAGGTTAAATTGTGTCTTCCTCTAATAGGGCTTATGGTGCATTGAGAGGAGTGGTGGCCAATAGAAATGAGACAGACAAAAAGGGTCCCGCGGCTGCAGGCGACCGCCCCGGCCCAATAGCTCTGATGGGAGGACCTCTGGACTGCTGCTTATTGTGCCATCGCTTCAGAAAACCACTCAAATTAACTCCCCCAATCACCATGCCGACCGCCACCCAACATCCCCCTGTCAAAGTGCCAGTTTGGGAATGATTAAAGCCTGTAGAAGCACTCCCAGCCCCCCAACACCAATAGCCACGGGAAGTAGGGGTGCTGGAGATGCTGCATCGCCTCCTGATAAATGTAAATAGTTTTGCCTGAAATTATAGTACTCTTGGTTGAAAAATCCATCCCCATATACTACACCAGGGAGCATAATTTAGCTGCAGAATCTAAATAGCTTCTAAAAAATAGCTAAGTTTTATCACTTACAGTTGGGAAATCACTGTCGTCAAATATAGAACAAGACTAGCTGTTTGACTATTAAACTCATGGGTACACTAGCAATAGATGATAGTCATGACCTAAATGGAAGCTGCCATCTATGGGTTATACATCTATGGTTGGTTGCGGCTGTCAGTTTGCCTTTTTCCAAATAGATGAATGGCTGAATGGATGAATGGCACAACAATGGGCCTCAGGATCTCGTCACGGTAGTGGTATGTATTTGAAATGCAATTGTGTTCATTGTCCTAAGCTAATACCTGCCCATACCTTAACCCCACCGCCACCATGGGGAACTCTGTTCACAACGTTGACATCAGTAAACCGCTCGACGCCATCTGCCCGATACAATTGAAACTGTGATTCATCAGTGAAGAGCACACTTCTCCAGCGTGCCAGTGGCCATCGAAGGTGAGTATTTTTCCACTGAAATCGGTTACGATGCCGAACAGCAGTCGGGTCAAGACCCTGGTGAGGTCTACAAGCACACAGATGAGCTTCCCTGAGACGGTTCCTGTAAGTTTGTGCAGAAATGATTTGGTTGTGCAAACCCACTGTTTCATTAGCTGTCCAGGTGGCTGGTCGATCAGACGATCCCGCAGGTGAAGAAGCCGGATGTAGAGGTCCTGTGCTGGCGTGGTTACACGTGGTCTGTGGTTGTGAGTCCGGTTGGATGTAATGCCAAATTCTCTAAAACGATGTTGGAGGCAGCTTATGGTAGAGAAATGAACATTTAATTCTCTGGTGGACGTTCCTGCAGTCAACATGCCAATTGCACACTCTCAAAACATGAGTAATCTGTGGCATTGTGTTGTGTCCCAAAACTCCTCATTTAAGAGTGGCCTTTATTGTCTTCCAGCACAAGGTGCACCTGTGTAATGATCATGCTGTTTAATCAGCTCCCTGATATGCCACACCTGTCAGGTGGATGGATTAACTTGGCAAAGGAGAAATGCTCACTAAACAGGAATTGTAAGGACAGGCGCTGGGAGACGAGAAGCAGGAACAGGGAGTTAATATTTAATGAAGAAACACAGGAAACAAAACACGAACAGCGTCTGGACAAGGGACACATAACATTAGTGCTGACTCTGGAAATAAACTAAGGAAGTAGGGGAGGTAAATTAATAATGTGATGTAGTCCAGGTGAGTCCGATGAAGCGTTGATACGCGTAACGATGGCGACAGGTGTGTGTAATGATAAGCAGCCTGGCGACCTCGAGCGCCAGAGAGGGGGAGCAGAAGCAGGAGTGACAGGGATGTAAACCATTCTGCACACACATTTTGAGAGAAATAAGCTTTTGTGCATATGGAACATTTCTGGAATCTTTTATTTCAGCTCAAGGGACCAAGGTAACAAGGGACCAACACTTTACATGTTGCATTTATATTTTTGATCAGTATAGTTTGTTGCTAGCGAACCTGGCAATATGACAACCGAATTCAAAAATACCAGTTGCTGAAAACAGCTGGTCAAACCAGAAACATCAGGTAGGATTTGACAGCATAGCGCCACGTGCATCATGACTGCAACAGTAGGGACCGGGAAAATGTATGCTCATCACTCACCACGTTAGGTCATCAGATGCTCCCAAAAATGTCTCTGCAAAAAATGCTACTGTAGCTAGAATACTTTTCCCCTGTTGACCCTGCATTTACAATGTATACAATTTCAGTATGTGTGGTTTTTGGTTTAGCTTTTTGTAACTTTGTAGCAAGTACGGTCTGCATGTGTCGGCGAATATTGCGTAATGATTGCAAGGTGTCCCCGATATCTTTTCCAACTGTCCCGTTATCTGGTTTTAATGTCCATTCTAGAATTCCCTTCTAACCAATCAGAAATTAGTACTCAACCATGCTGTGGATCCTTTTAATAATGTACAATCTGCGTGTGTGTATTTATATATATTCCTCCTAATAATGTACAATATATATATATACAGTGCTTTGCGAAGGTATTCGGCCCCCTTGAACTTTGCGACCTTTTGCCACATTTCAGGCTTCAAACATAAAGATATAAAACTGTATTTTTTTGTGAAGAATCAACAACAAGTGGGACACAATCATGAAGTGGAACGACATTTATTGGATATTTCAAACTTTTTCAACAAATCAAAAACTGAAAAATTGGGCGTGCAAAATTATTCAGCCCCCTTAAGTTAATACTTTGTAGCGCCACCTTTTGCTGCGATTACAGCTGTAAGTCGCTTGGGGTATGTCTCTATCAGTTTTGCACATCGAGAAAAACAGCTCGAGCTCAGTGAGGTTGGATGGAGAGCATTTGTGAACAGCAGTTTTCAGTTCTTTCCACAGATTCTCGATTGGATTCAGGTCTGGACTTTGACTTGGCCATTCTAACACCTGGATATGTTTATTTTTGAACCATTCCATTGTAGATTTTGCTTTATGTTTTGGATCATTGTCTTGTTGGAAGACAAATCTCCGTCCCAGTCTCAGGTCTTTTGCAGACTCCATCAGGTTTTCTTCCAGAATGGTCCTGTATTTGGCTCCATCCATCTTCCCATCAATTTTAACCATCTTCCCTGTCCCTGCTGAAGAAAAGCAGGCCCAAACCATGATGCTGCCACCACCATGTTTGACAGTGGGCATGGTGTGTTCAGGGTGATGAGCTGTGTTGCTTTTACGCCCAATTTTTCACGCCCAATTTTTCACGCCCAATTTTTCAGTTTTTGATTTGTTAAAAAAGTTTGAAATATCCAATAAATGTCGTTCCACTTCATGATTGTGTCCCACTTGTTGTTGATTCTTCACAAAAAAATACAGTTTTATATCTTTATGTTTGAAGCCTGAAATGTGGTTAAAGGTCGCAAAGTTCAAGGGGGCCGAATACTTTCGCAAGGCACTGTACATCCAATGCTTTATTATTTATATATATATATATATATATATATATATATATATATATATATATATATATATATATATATATATAAAAAATGTAATATATATATTTCTTAATAAAAAAAATATTAAGAAATATATATATATATTTCTTAATTTTTTTGCACCCCCAAATCAATACATCTTCCTGTGGCTATGCCAACTCAACCGCTATGTCCCTCCAAACCCCACTTTTCAGACCCCCCACCGACTTACTTTCAGGCCCCCACCGACTTACCCCAACTCCCATTCCTTTTCAACTCGCCCACCCAAACCCACCCTTCGAGACCCCCCCAGGGCCGTGTCAAGCTTTGGCATTTATTGCAATAGGGGAACCTAGGGGTGGTGGTCCCAGTGATGGGTGGGAGGAGGGGAGGTAGAGGGTCATAGTCACGACAAAGGGAGGTCAGGAAGGAAATTAGCGGCCCATGAAGCGTTAGCCAAAGCCCTTTCTGGTGTCCACTCCTCCACAGTGAACAAATAAATACCTGACACAGCTAGGGACCGGCCATGGGCCTCATTTATAACCATTGCGTAAATTTCAGACTAAATATCTGCATGTGCAATTTCTGAAAATAATACGTACATTTAAAAATATTTATATTTATTAACTTGGTGGATGACATACATATGCATGTTTCCCTTTATAAATCAGCCCGTCGTAAAACTGTTCACGTGAGAACGTGCATTATAACTCATGCATGGAAACGACCTGCATTCACCTTTTATGGTTTTACAATTAACTCATTTATTTGCTGTATAATCTGGAACTATTAGAATTCAAAAATAAATGTTATCAAATGTTTCTGGAGGTGTTGCCAGCATGTTTTAATCTTTTGCAGTAATTTATTCTGTGTTTGGCAAATGACTGTGACAGTTTCTGAAAGAAAAAACGATGGAAAATGAATTTAGACCTGTCAGCAGAACGTTTGAATCCAACAATGTTTTGTATCGACTTTTTCCCAGAATATTCCGGACTGTCGTGAATTCTGAAACATTGTCCTAGGGTAACATTTTGTATTATTACAGTATTACTGTACATGCATACTTCAACGTAAAAGGTCAAATATCTGTTCACCTGTGAAATTTGACTGTGTGTTATAATCTGCCCTGCCTGTGGGATCACATCGGCTACATCGGCTAAAACTGGAAACACAGTGTCTTCGGAAAGTATTCAGACAGTTAACTTTTTTGTTGTTATAGTAAAATAGATTAAATACCAAAAAATACTAAGCAATCTACAGACAATAACCCCATAATGACAAAGTGAAAAGAGGTTTTTAGAAAAATTTGCAAATGTATTAAAAATAAAAAACAGAAATACATTTACATAAGTACTCAGCCCCTTTGCTATGAGACTCGATGTTGAGCTCAGGTGCATCCTGTTTCCATTGATCATCCATGAGATGTTTCTACAACTTGATTGGAGTCCACCTGTGGGAAATTCAATTGATTGGACATGACTTGGAAAGACACACCCCTGTCTATATAAGGTCCCACGGTTGACAGTGCATGTCAGAGCAAAAACCAAGCCATGACGTTGAAGGAATTGTCCGTAGAGCTCCGAGACAGGATTGTGTCGAGGTACAGATCTGGGGAAGGGTAACAAAACATTTCTGCAGCATTGAAGGTCCCCAAGAACACAGTGGCCTCCATCATTCTTCAATGGAAGAAGTTTGGAACCACCAAGACTCTTCCCAGAGCTGGCAGCACGGCCAAACTGAGCAATCGGAGGAGAAGGGCCTTGGTCAGGGAGGTCACCAAGAACCTGATGGTCACTCTGACAGAACTCTAGAGTTCCTCTGTGGAGATGGAAGAAACTTCCAGAAGGACAACCATCTCTGCAGCACTCCACCAATCAGGCCTTTATGGTAGGGTGGCCAGACGGAAGCCACTCCTCAGTAAAAGGCACATGACAGCCTGCTTGGAGTTTGCCAAAAGGCACCTAAAGACTCCCAGACCATGATAAACAAGATTCTCTGGTCTGATGAAACCAAGATTGAACTCTTTGGCCTGAATACCAATCGTCATGTCTGGAGGAAACCGGGCACAATCTTTACGGTGAAGCATGGTGGTGGCCGCATCATGCTGTGGGGATGTTTTTCAGCAGCATGGACTGGGAGACTAGTCAGGATTGAGGCAAAGATAAACAAGGCAAAGTACAGAGAGATCCTTGATGAAAACTGGCTCCAGAGTGCTCAAGACCTCAGACTGGGGCGAAGTTTCACCTTCCAACAGGACAACGACACTAAGCACACAGCCAAGACAACGCAGGAGTGGCTTCGGGACAGTCTCTGAATGTCCTTGAGTGGTCCAGCCAGAGCCTGGACTTGAACCTGATCGAACATCTCTGGAGAGACCTGAAAAAGAGCTGTGCAGCAGCGGTCCCTATCCAACCTGACAGAGCTTGAGAAGGCCTGCAGAGAAGAATGGGAGAAACTCCCCAAATACAGGTGTGCCAAGCTTGTAGCATCATACCCAAGAAGAATCGCTATGCTGTAATCGCTGCCAAAGGTGCTTCAACAAAGTACTGAGTAAAGGGTCTGAATACTTATGTAAATGTGGTATTTCAGTTTTTGAAGTTTTATAAATGAGCAAAAAATTCTAAAAACCTGTTTTTGCTTTGTCATTATGGGGTATTGTGTGTAGATTAATGAGGGGGGGGGGGGGGGGGGGGAACTATTTAATACATTTTAGAATAGGGCTGTAACCTAACAGAATGTGGAAAAAATCAAGGGGTCTGAATACTTTCTGAAGGCACTGTACATAGCCTGTCTATTTAGGCTAGGTACTGTACAGCATGTATAGAGCCATGTTATCATGGAATGCTCTGCCACCAGAGGTTACTCAGGCAAAAAGCAAGTTTAGCTTAAAAAAACAGAATCTATTTAGGCTACTAGTCCCAATTAAATGGGAGATGCATAGTAATTTGTTGTATGGCTACATAGAGAAAATGACCCGATCATGGCTAGAAAATAGGAGGAATTTATTCTGCTGCGGTCATGAAAATAACCCCAGGCCTACATGCAATACCTCGTCATGTCAAAGTGGAATTGTGTTTTTAGAAATGTTTACAAATGAAATAAAAATGAAAAGTTGAAATGTCTTGAGTCAATTAGTATTCAACCCCGTAGTTATAGCAAGCCTACATAAATTCATGAGTAGAAATGTGATTAACAAGTCACAGAATACGTTGCATGGACTCACAATGTGTCCAATAATAATGTTTAACATGATTTGAATGACTACCTCAACTTTGTACCCCACACATACAATGATCTATAAGGTCCCTCAGTCGAACAGTACATTTCATACACAGATTCAACCACAAAGACCAGGGAGGTTTTCCAATGCCTTGCAAAGAAGGGCACATATTGGTAGATGAGTAAACAAATACAATAAACAGACATTGAATATACCTTTGAGCATGGTGAAGTTATTCATTACACTTTGGACTGTATATCAATACACTCAGTCACTACAAAGATACAGGCGTCCTTCCTAAATCATTTGCCGGAGAGGAAGGAAACTTCCACCATGACTTCAAAACAGCTACAAAGTTTAATGGCTGTGATAGGAGAAAACAGAGGATGTAGTTACTCCACAATCCTAATCTAATTGACAGAGTGACAAGAAGGAAGCCTATAGAGAATACAAATATTCCAAAACATGCATCCTGTATGCAACAAGGCACAAAAGTAATGCTGCAAAAAATGTGGCAATGAGTGTTATGTTTGGGGCATTTACAACACATTACTGAGTACCACTCTTCATATTTTCAAGCATGGTGGTTGCCGCATCATGTTATGGGTATGCTTGTTATCGGCTTAGGACTAAGAAACGGAATAGAGCCAAGCACAGACAAAATCCTAACGGAATACCTGGTTCAGTCTGCTTTCCAACAGACACTGGGAGACAAATTCACATTTCAGCATGACAATACAATTAAATAGTTGCTTACCAAGACGATATTGAATGTTCCTGAGTGGCCTAGTTACAGTTTTGACTTAAATCAGCTTGAAAATCTATAGCAAGACTTGAAATTGGCTGTCTAGCAATGATCAAACTTGACATTTTTTTAAAGAATAATCGGCAAATGTTGCACAATTCAGGTGTGGAAGCTCTTAGAGACTTACCCAGAAAGACTCACAGCTGTAATCACTGCCAAAGGTGATTCTAACATGTATTGACTTATGGGTGTGAATACTTATGTAACTTAGTTATTTCTGTATTTAATTTTCAATACATTTGCAAAAAATTCTAAAGACCTGTTTTCACTTTGCAATCCATTTGAATTCAGGCTGTAACACAATGAATGCGGAATAAGTCAAGAGGTATGACTACTTTCTGGTTCTGTATATCAAATTATTTTAGATTCCAAAAATAAAATACATTGATTTCACTCTTCTCACTAATGGCAAATGGCAGCATCTTGTTGTTATGTTTTCCAGTTTTTTTGTGGGGGTTTTGGGGAAAAATCATGTCATCATATCCCTGATTTTGCACACAATACTTGCATGTTTGCAATACAATACTTCAACCACTAGAAAAGGTTGTTCTGTTTTTATAAATTGCAACTTTTACGGGAAAATGGGAGCAGGCATGTGTAGGGGAATATTTTATATGTACACAGCATTTATAAATGAGGCCCCTGAACTGTACTGTGCTTTCTCAGATACTTAGTTTATTCCAACACAGTTTTAGCAACTATGGTAGATGCATCAGGCCAGAGTAGTACTGCTTGCCTTGACTCAGTTCGGTTAGGTAATGTGTACAGGTTTCTGATGAATTACTGGGACTTTAAGTGTGTATCCACACAGCCCACTTCTCTGAGTTAACCTTGACAGAAAAGGTGCCTAGGCTTTCCTGATTGCCCCACGCGCCGCTGCCACACCGCCAGTCACCTTCAGTAAAGAGTGCATGACGCGATGCCAAACATAGGAATTCAAATTTTTTGTTTGCCTTTTTTCACTCTCTGACACAAATTGGATCCAGAGTACTGTATCGGCACAGTTCCCTCAACTCTCCTCTGAAAAGGTTTTAATCGTGCTATCTTTTCACAAAGTGAGACATGAAGGGAGAGAGAGGGAGGGAGTGAGAGGGAAGGATGAGTAGGGGAGGGGGTGATGTGTTAAGCAGGGTGATGGGCTGGTAGGAGGAAGGATAAGACCTTTCAGCCAGCCTGAATATGAACAAACTTCATTGTTGTGACCAGGTCCATGCTCCATGCCTGCCTTATACTTCCCTTTCTATTCTGGGTGAATGAGGTTGCCTGGGTAACGCTGAAACGAGGAAAAATGCACCCAAAGTAGAGGAGGGTGGGAGAGTGGCTGGGGGGACACTAGAAGAGGACGAAGTTGGTTGGCGGGATGAGGGGTTTCAAGTAAACCCAAAATCGTCTCAGCTGATGGGGTTGGAGAAGGTAGTTGTGAGGGGAAAAATGGCACAGTAGATGAAATTGAGTCTATACTAGGCAGAGCTGCGCCTGATTTCCATGTAAATGACGACCCGGGCCCGTGGAAATGGCTCCTTTTGCTTTCCCATAAACCCCCTTGATGGCATCATGATACTTTCCTTTGATAGCGCTCGTTGGCCATTAGTGTACTCCTGAGACGAGCACCCCCAGATCCCCATACAGGACCAGGCAGTCCCCCACCGCGAGGACAAATGTACCCTTTGTGTGGGACACTCTAGTCAGGGGAAGTGGAATGAGTCCAGGGGCGCTGAGCTCTGTGTACCTCCCCTCCGCGCCTCCTCTCTCCATCCCCTCTCTACGCTCTCTTACTGGGAGGTGTCGTTCCCTTTGTTTCTCGGTTGTTTGAGCGAGGAAGGAGAAACGCTGAGAGACGCTCCTTTGCCGCCTGGATGTGTCTGTGCTTCTTTAGCAGTGGGAGAGATTGATTGACACCCTCTTACAGTCTTTAAGTCCTAGGCACATTTTTCAGACTTTTATCTACATGGATAAAAGTAGCGCAAAGACCTAGACAGGACCCAGTGACAGGGACCTGCTTAGCTGGAACAAAGAGGTGTAAATAGGGGCATGGGGGAGGCCTTTCTCCTCCCTACTTCTTTCTTCTCCGTGAACAAGACTGATTGAGAGACAAATTGTGGCAAATAAAGCATGTAATTAGATTATAGCCACAGTGCCTGGGCTGTTGGGCTGCTGGGATCATTGCAGTAGGGCTGGACCCTGTCCAAAGAGAGTTTTCTTAATTGTTTTCTTTCTTTCTTTCTTTTTCTTTGTTTCTTCATTTCTTTCTTCTCTCTGGCCGTGTCCAGTGTTGTAGTCCTTGCGACCGGTCTCGATACCAAATATTGAGTGTCTCGGTCTTGTCTCTGTGTAAGGAAGAACACGCTGCTCTTCTGAAATATGAACACAGAACATTTTGAACTCTTATCGTGGCGATATGACACTATTACAGTCATGGTCTTGAATTGGACTTGCATTTGTCTGGTCTCGGTCTTGACTTGGTCTTGACTCGGTCTTGACTCGGTCTCGCCCCCCACCAGCCTCGGACTCGATTTGCTCCGGTCTTGGTCTTGACTCGGTCTCGCCCCCCTCCAGCCTCGGACTCGATTTGCTCCGGTCTTGGTCTTGACTCGGTCTCGCCCCCCACCAGCCTCGGACTCGATTTGCTCCGGTCTTGGTCTTGACTCGGTCTCGCCCCCCACCAGCCTCGGACTCAATTTGCTCCGGTCTTGGTCTTGATTCGGTCTCGCCCCCCACCAGCCTCGGACTCAATTTGCTCCGGTCTTGGTCTTGACTCGGTCTCGCCCCCCACCAGCCTCGGACTCGATTTGCTCCGGTCTTGGTCTTGACTCGGTCTCGCCCCCCTCCAGTCTCGGACTCGATTTGCTCCGGTCTTGGTCTTGACTCGGTCTCGCCCCCCACCAGCCTCGGACTCGATTTGCTCCGGTCTTGGTCTTGACTCGGTCTCGCCCCCCTCCAGTCTCGGACTCGATTTGCTCCGGTCTTGGTCTTGACTCGGTCTTGACTCGGTCTCGCCCCCCTCCTGTCTCGGACTCGATTTGCTCCGGTCTTGGTCTTGACTCGGTCTCGCCCCCCTCCAGTCTCGGACTCGATTTGCTCCGGTCTTGGTCTTGACTCGGTCTTGACTCGGTCTTGACTCGGTCTCGCCCCCCTCCAGTCTCGGACTCGATTTGCTCCGGTCTTGGTCTTGACTCGGTCTCGCCAGCCTCGGACTCGATTTGCTCCGGTCTTGGACTCGGTCTCGCTTTAGATGTTCTCAAACACAACACTGGCCGTGTCCAAATACCCATAATTGCGTTCTAAACAGTAGCAATGTTGGTATTTTTGGTATGTGAAAATAGAACGTTGTATAGTATGTTAAAAAAAATGGTATGCCGTGTCATACTCGTTTCGGCTTTTCATCTACTACAAATTTGCTGCGTGCTATTGAGGAAGAGAATCCTCTTTTCAGATCCAGACGTGTTTGACAGCAGCTGATAGTGAGACCTGCTGCACCATAATGATCCTCTTTTCAGATCCAGACGTGTTTGACAGCAGCTGATAGTGAGACCTGCTGCACCATAATGATCCTCTTTTCAGATCCAGACGTGTTTGACAGCAGCTGATAGTGAGACCTGCTGCACCATAATGATCCTCTTTTCAGATCCAGACGTGTTTGACAGCAGCTGATAGTGAGACCTGCTGCACCATAATGATCCTCTTTTCAGATCCAGACGTGTTTGACAGCAGCTGATAGTGAGACCTGCTGCACCATAATGAATGGCGGGAAACGGTGCAGTTTCACATCAGATGACGTATGGGTGAGTCTAGTATGGTGATATCTGTTGCTTATTGAATAGATTTTTACTAAACAGTACATTCTAAATAGTATGTAGTATGGTTAGTACACAGTATGCAGTTTTTGTAAGTAGTAGGCAGGACAGGTTTCGTACACGGCCTCTTTCTCTCTCTTTCATTCATTCATTCTTTCATCCTCCTGAAGTAAGAGAAAAGTTGTTTTTGATCCCAGTGAGCAACAGAGCTGGGAAGCGACAGAGCTGGGTAACAACAGAGCGAAAGCATCTATTTATGATTCATGACATGATGGTTTTGTGGGTTGTTTGTTTTGGGCGGCATGTTCTGTGGAACCAATCTGAAAACAAGAGTGTGGTCATCCCTATTACTGCCATTGAGTTTCAGTGGAGTCAGTGGGCAATGATGCTGGCTCCATCCCAACATGCAGACAACAGAAGACAGTGAGAGAGGCAGATGCCAATGTGTTCATGTTGTGAGAGCCAGGCTGAGATTGCCAAGCCATAAATCATATTGTGGGTTTGGTATTGATGATGATGACACGCCAATACAATGCTATTACGATGCTATCTTCTCCCCGTTCTCTCCCTCTCCCTCGGGTCAACGTTTCTCTCTCTCTCTCTCTCTCTCTCCTCTCTCTCTCGCTCATATTAAACTAGGAGCAGGTAATAAAATCCCATGACACAACACTAAAGCCCAGTGAGGCAGCAGAGAGTATTAACAGGGTGTGTAGCGTGGATCCAGAGAGAGACTCATGTCCCAAATATCCAGGGAGGGTCTCACTGCAAATCCTGAACCATTCCAGCCACAGAAAAACCCCCACATCTTTCTTATCATCATCATCGTGACCCATATCCTGGATCATGTTCATAAGGGCACACCGTCCCAAAATGTTTTGTAACCGAAAACGAACGCTTCTCATTGGATGACTTTCGACAGTAACTCCCCGTTTTATAACGATTATGACTGTTTTTCTTCCATTTCGTGCCTAATTAATACCACCCTGGTTGTGGTCACTGGTTGATATTATGGTGGTCAGCTCAGCTGTTATAATCTCCTCCACATTCCGTTGCTCTACAGACATCTCTGTCAGGCGAGGACCAATGGGGAGTGACTACTCACACTATCCGTGACCTAACCGCACAATATGTGTTTTGTCTGTGCCTTGCCGTCCGAGATATTCGCCATGCATTCCACCCCTCCATGTACTCAGGGAGGTGGGGAACCCAGAACACATCGTTGGAGACAAATGAATACCCCCCCCCACCACCACCACCACCACCACCACCACTTCCCTCAACCGACTCCGATGGGGTTGGGGTAGGGGGGAGGCACCTGCTGCACAGCTGTCCAGCCTCGCCTATAATCAGCCCACCCCAAGCATGCCAGTTTCTCTTCCTTTAGTCCTACCTTACAAACCAAAGTAGCAATAATGTCATGACTCGTCACTTAAAGTCTCTCCATCTAGATAAAACAATGTATATACCTGCATCTGTCTGTATGTCTCTCTCTCCAACACTTTACATGTTGCGTTCATATTTTTGTTCAATGTATGCATTTAAAGTGTTGGTTTCATGAGCTGAAATAAGCACAAAAACAGAGATGAGATCCTGAGGCCCATTGTCGTGCCATTCATCCGCCGCCGTCACCTCATGTTTCAGCATGATAATGTACATCCCCATGTCGCAAGGGTCTGTACACTATTCCTTGAAGCTGAAAATGTCCCAGTTCCTCCATGGCCTGCATACTCACCAGACATGTCACCCATTGAGCATATGTGGGGTGCTCTGGATCGACGTGTTCGACAATGTGTTACAGATTCCGCCAATATCCACAACTTCACACAGCCGTTGAAGAGGAGTGGGACAACATTCCACAGGCCACAATCAACAGCCTGGTCAACTCTATGAGAAGGAGATGTGTGGTGCTGCATGAGGTAAATGGTGTTCACACCAGACACTGACTGGATTTCTGATCCACGCCACTACCTTTTTTTTAAGCTGTCTGTGACCAACAAATGCATATCTGTATTCCCAGTCATGTGAAATCCATAGATTAGGGCCCAATTAATTTATTTCAATTGAAAGATTTCGTTACATGAACTGTAACTCAGTAAAAATCTTTGAAATTTTGCACGTTATATATTTTTTCAGTATATATATGCTTCTCTAACGACATAGGCACACATTTAGGGGACTGGTGGTGAGGCCCTGGTAAGAACAACCACATCTGTCACCAATCATGTATTGGATGAGATCCCATTTGTCCACGTACCAAGCTATCCAGTGGTTAGCTCAGTCCAGACCCAGTAATGTGTGAAACTATGTATCCTCTGGTTTGGAAGCCTGGGTGGTCCCGCCGGACCTCTGTCCGTCTACCCAGGAATCTGACGTGACCGATGCAACCTGTCAGTCAAAGTGCCCCACCTTGCAATCTGCTTGATTTCAACATCTCCCATTTCTATAGAATGTTCATAGTGTGTCGCACCCATTCAAGTTGTATGTACAGGAATTACCCCAGGTGATTACGTTATACGGAGTTACGTGGTCAGTATCATTATACGTTTCCTCTATAATGATGTTTACATTGGTCCGATGACACAGTTTAATCAATAGGATTATAACGGGAGTTATTTAGCTCTTATTCCGCAAGGACACCTACGCGTTAATGCTCACTCAAATGCAGAGAATCAGGGACGACGGAACTAGCGAGAACTATGGCAAATTATAAAGTGATGTCGAAAATCGAGAGTTCTTGACCAGCCAGTGATTCACTTGCCTTTTGAAAACCTCTGTGTTCACTGTTCAGGATACAATACATGGGAACCCACAGTTTGTTTAGTTCAGCCAGGGAAGGATGCGAAGGATATAATGTTGCTCCCAGACCAGGGAGGGGATGATGTGTGTCTATTTGTCAATAACAGCTGGTGCCCAATGTCTAATATTAAGGTAGTCTTGAGGTATTGCTCGCCTGATGTAGAGTACCTCATGATAAGCTGTAGACGACACTATCTACCATGAGAGTTTTCATCCATATTTTTCGTAGCCGTCTATTTACGACCACAAACCGACCCTGGCACTAAGACCGCACTCAACGAGCTGTATAAGGCCATAAGCAAACAAGAACATGCTCATTCAGAAGCAGCACTCGTAGTGGCCAGGGACGTTAATGCAGACAAACTTAAATCCGTTTTACCTCATTTCTAACTGCATGTCACAGATGCAACCAGAGGAAATAAACTTTAGACCACCTTTACTCCACACACCGCCCTCCATTTGGCAAATCTAACCATAATTCTATCCTCCTGATTCTGGCTTACAAGCACAAACGAAAGCAGGCAGAACCAGTGACTCGCTCAATACGGAAGTAGTTAGTTGACGCGGTTGCTACTCTACAGGAATGTTTTGCTAGCACAGACTGGAATATGTTCCAGGATTCATCCAATGGCATTGAGGAGTATACCACCTCAGTCACTGGCTTCATCAATAAGTGCATCGACGACGTCGTCCCCACAGTGACCGTACATATCCCAACCAGAAGCCATGGATTACAGGAACATGTGCACCAAGCTAAAGGCTAGAGCTACATCTTTCAAGGAGCGGGACACTAATCCGGACGCTAATCCCGCTATGCCCTCAGACGGACCACCAAACAGGCAAAGCGTCAATACAGAACTAAGATTGAATTCTACTACACTGGCTCTGATGCTCGTCGGATGTGGCGGGGCTTGCAAACAATTATAGACTACAAAGGGAAACCTAGACATGAGCTGCCCAGTGACACGAACCTACCAGACAGGCTAAATGCCTTTTATGCTTGCTTCGAGGCAAGCAACACTGAAGCATGCATGAGAGCACCGGCTGTTCCGGACGACTGTGTGATCATGCTCTCCGTAGCTAAAGTGAGCAAGACCTTTAAACAGAGGTCCAACAGATGGATTACCAGGATGTGTACTCTGAGCATGCGTGGACCAACTGGCAAGTGTCTTCACTGACATTTTCAACCTCTCCCTGACAGAGTCTGTAATACCTACATTTCAAGCAGACCACCATTTCAAGCAGTCCCTGTGCCCAAGAAAGAGAAGGTAACCTGCCCAAATGACTACTGCCCCGTAGCACTCACACCGGTAGCCATGAAGTGCTTTGAAAGGCTGGTCATGGCGCACATCAACACCATCATCCCGGAAACCCTAGAACCACTCCAATTCGCATACCACCCCAAGAGATCCACAGATGATGCATTCTCAATCGCACTCCAAACTGCCCTTTCCCACAAAAATAACACCTATATCAGAATGCTGTTGACTACAGCTCAGCGTTCAACACCATAGTGCCCACAAAACTCATCACTGAGCTAAGGACCTTGGGACTGAACACCCCCCTCTGCAACTGGATCCTGGACTTCCTGACGGAACGCCCCCAGGTGGTAAGGGTAGGCAACAACCCATCTGCCACAGTGACCCTTAACACAGGGAACCCTCAGAGGTGCGGGCCCCTCAGCGGTGCGTACCTCTCCCTCAACGTGAGCAAGACAATGGAGATGATGGTGGACTACAGGAAAAGGAGGGCCGAACACGCCCCCATTTACATCGACGGAGCTGAAGTGGAGTGGGGTCGAGAGTTTCAAGTTCCTTGGTGTCAACATTGCCAACAAACTATCATGGTTCAAACACACCAAGACAGTTGTGAAGAGGGCACGACAATGCCCTTTCCCCCTCAGTAGACTGAAAAGATGGGTCCCCAGATCCTTTCAAAGGTTATACAGCTGCACCATCGAGAGCATCCTGACCAGTTGCATCACCGCCTGGTATGGCAACCGCTCGGCGTCCGACCGTAAGGCGCTACAGAGAGTAGTCCGTATGGCCCCAGTACATCACTGAGGCCAAGCTTCCTGCCTTCCAGGACCTATACACTAGGCGGTGTCAGAGGAAGGCCCACAAAATTGTCAAAGACTCCAGTCACCCATGTCACAGACTGTTCTCTCTGCTACCGCATGGCAAGCTGTACCAAAGCGCCTAGTCTAGGTCCAAAAGGCTCCTTAAAAGCTTCTACCCCCAAGCCATAAGACTGCTGAACAATTAATAAAATGGCCAGCTGGACTATTTGGTTTTCACACTGCTGCTACTCGCTGTTTATTATCTATGCATAGTCACTTTACCCATACCTACATGTACAAGTCCCCTCGACTAACCTGTATCCCCGCACATTGACTTGGTACTGGTACCCCTTGTATATAGCCTTATTATTGTCATTGTATTGTGTTTCTTTAGTTTATTTAGTCAATATTTTCTTAACTGTCTTTTCTAAAAACTGCATTGTTGGTTAAGGGCTTGTAATTAAGCATTTCACAATTCACCTGTTGTATTGATTTGGTGATATTGCAAAAAAAAGCATGAAACAGGGAGAGAAGAGGAGTGATGGAAAAAGGGAAAACAAGAGGAGGGGGGGGGCTTTACTCTCCAACACCAGCAGTAACCTCACTTCCCTGTCAATCTGATCTGTCAGAACAGCAGTAGAGACGGCCAACGGGAGGTCTGAGAACAGCTGCCAGGCGTTCTGGCACGCTACAACTCCTCTCTCTGTCTGGGAGAGGAACATCGCTATGACCACACTTTTCCACGAGCTAGGGGCAAAGGAGAAGGATGTGGCCTGTGTTGCCCTCTGACAGGTTCTTGTAGTGACTAACTAGTGACAAATCTTCATTGCCATCTTTGTTCATTTGTAATGCGGTTCTTAACATTCTTTCCTGAATAGTTTTTTCTCATACCATGTCTCTAGCTTAATTTTCAAGTTTAACAGGTGTTCATATAAAAGTTACATCAATTTCCATTTCATCTCTCCATGTTAATTAATAAGATTTAACTAAGGAAGTAGTACATTAAATTATGTATATACAATACTGCCGTGTTTTGACAGTAGCTGGTGGGAGAGTGATGCACACTGTATAATTTGGAAGAAATCCCCTCTGAACAAGCTACTGTCTCATCTCTCCTGAATTCGAGAAAGAGCTCGCTTCCCTGATTAGCACCAGAGCCCCAAATCTCTCTTCCGTTCACTACCATATTCCCTCTCTTTTCCTCTTAGAGAGACAAAATCAACAGATCAACAATATCACGGCCCAGAACGTTGCCGTGCCAACACCCCACTGCGTTCCAGTTACACAGTTAATTGGATGAAGAGTGTAAGATTAAAGGACCTACATCCCAAGGCAACGGCTAATTGATTTAATATTTATGAACTTCTAACGAGGGGAGTGAGGGGGAAGGCAACAGGGATCCAATTTAAACTGTACTCGCTCTAACATTTCACGTGAAGGAAATGTTTAGTTAGAAGGGGTGGGGATGGAAGAGAGGGAGAGCGGTTCTTTCTGTTTTCTGCTCAGCCTAAATACGTACTGCAAACCAAATCCTAGCTAAAGGCATTATGGGTATCCACAGGTGTAGCCAGTGGAATTTAAACCGTTTGATATCAAAAAATTAGTCTCAAGAACATGCTCTGATAATCCCATGTTGCAGAGGAATTAGGATCACACAAGCAGTGTAGTGAGAGATAAGGACTGAGACTGAGACTGGATCCACTCACCTGCTGGCTCCTCTGTACTGCTGGCTGTGGTTGTCGGGGGAACAACGGGAATCTCTGTTTCCAGGTAAAAACACCGCACAAACACAGACAAAAGTTAGCTTCATTATGTTTTAATAAATTTGACATAGAATTAAAGACAACTGTTATTTTGATGAAAGAGTTATGCAAATTAAGACGAGTATACAATACAATAAGAGTGTTTATTTTCCAGCAGACAAGCTTTAGTATTAATGTACAACCTACAGTTTTTCAGTAGATGTAGACGTGCTGTGTGGGGTAACTGTACGAAGGGATGGTTACTAGTTAGGTTTCGCCTGTAGAGAGTTACTTTCTCAGCTGTACAGTATCCATATTAGGAAGTCTGAGAACTAAGGACTTCCTAATATGAATGCCGTACAGGTGGAGCTACCTGGCAGATCAGATCAAAGGGGAACAGCGAGATTAAATCTTAAGATCTGGAGGGGAGATATCAGGGAGGGTTGTGAAATCTGTAATGTCTCCCCCCTCACGCCTCTATTCACCCCCCCACGACGAGGTCTCTGCGGTTTTACACCCAAGACTTCATTCTCTCAGCTCTCCTTCACCCTCTCGTGTAGGCTATTTACAGAGGCAGGAAGTTGACATTGAATGAAGCCATGCATGAAAAGAGCTCCTCTTATCTCCAAAGGAGCAGGATGGTAACATTAGATAACAATAGATATAAAACCTAATGCATTTTGTTACACTGGCGGCAAAACGGGGATAAAACCCCCGAAACAGGTGTGTAAGCAGCGAGGGGAAGCAAGGACAGAGAAGCACAGATACCGCTGTATGAGAACACATAGATAAAAGGAAAGGGTGGCAAGATAGATAAAATACACAGGAACGGAAAAGAGTACAATAGCAGTGTATTGGCAGTCATGCATACAGAGCCTTGCAAAAGTATTCACCCCCCTTGGCGTTTTTCCTATTTTGTTGCATTACAACCTGTAATTTAAATGGATTTTTATTTGGATTTCTTGTAATACACATACACAAAATAGTCCAAATTTGTGAAGTGAAATGAAAAAAATGATTTGTTTAAAAAAAATTGAAAAAAAAATGAAAAACGGAAAAGTGGTGGGTGTATATGTATTTTGCTGTCCCTTTGCTATGAAGCACCTAAGTTAAGATATGGTGCAACCAATTACCTTCAGAAGTCACATAATTAATAAAATAAAGTCCACCTGTGTGCAATCTAAGTGTCAAATGATCTGTCACATGATCTCAGTATATTTACACCTGTTCTGAAAGGCCCAAGAATCTGCAACACCACCAAGCAAGCGGCACCATGAAGACCAAGGAGCTCTCCAAACAAGTCATGGACAAAGTTGTGGAGAAGTACAGATTTGGGTTATAAAAAAAGATCAGAAACTTTGAACATCCCACAGAGCACCGTTAAATCCATTATTAAATAATGCAAAGAATATGGCACCACAACAAACCCGCCAAGACTCACAGACCAGGCAAGGAGGGCATTAATCAGAGAGGCAACAAAGAGGCTAAAGAAAACCCTGAAGGAGCTGCAAAGCTCCACAGTGGAGATTGGAGTATCTGTCCATAGGACCACTTGAAGCCGTACACTCCACAGAGCTGGGCTTTACAGACGAGTTGACAGAAAAAAAGCCATTGCTTAATTAAAGAAAAAAATAAGCAAACACGTTTGATGTTCCCCAAAAGACATGTGGGAGACTCCCCAAACATATGGATGAAAGTCCTCTGGTCAGATGAGACTTAAATTGAGCTTTTTAGCCATCATGGAAAACGCTATTCAGTCACCCCGAGAACGCCATCCCATCATTCTGTGGGAATTTTTTTCATCGGCAGGGACTGAGAACTGGTCAGAATTGAAGGAATGATGGATGACACTAAATACAGGGAAATTCTTGAGGGATTTGTTTCAGTCTTCCAGAGATTTGAGACTGGGATGGAGGTTCACCTTCCAGCAGGACAATGACCCTAAGCATACTGCTAAAGCAACACTCGAGTGGTTTAAGGGGAAACATTTAAATGTCTTGGAATGGCCTAGTCAAAGCCCAGACCTCAATCCAATTGAGAATCTGTGGTTTGACTTAAAGATTGCTGTACACCAGCAGGAACTCATCCAACTTGAAAGAGCTAGAGCAGTTTTGCCTTGAAGAATGGGCAAAAATCCCAGTGGCTAGATGTGCCAAGCTTATAGAGACATACCCCAAGAGACTTGCAGCTGTAATTTCTGCAAAAGGTGGCTCTACAAAGTATTGACTTTGTGGGGATGAATAGTTATGCACGCTCAAGTCTTCTGTTTTTTGTCTTATTTCTTGTTTGTTTCACAATAAAAAATATTTTGCATCTTCAAGGTGGTAGGCATGTTGTGTCAAACAAATGATACAAACACCCCCAAAAATGCATTTTAATTCCAGGTTGTAAGGCAACAAAATAGGAAAAATGCCAAAGGGGGTGAATAATTTCGCAAGCCACTGTAGATGAAGATTCTGTTTGATAAAGGAAGAAAGAATCAAGTCTTTTGCTCAACGCCTCTGATTTGATTAGGACTTATCCCAATCATTTATTTTAATTTTATTTATTTCACCTAGTGGTTAAGAGTGTTGGGCCAGTAACCAAAAGGTTGCTGCTGTACTGCCTTTGAGCAAGGCAGTTAACCCCCAACAACAACTGCTCCCCGGTTTCCGATGATGTGGACGTCGATTAAGGCAGCCCCCCCATGCCTCTTTGATTCAGAAGGGCTGGGTTAAATGTGGAAGACACATTTCGGTTGAATGCATTCAGTTGTGCAACTGATTAGGTATCCCTTTTCCCTTAATTGTTTAATTTATACAGGCCTAATTTATACAGGCCTAATTTATACAGGCCTAATTGTTTAATTTATACAGGCCTAATTTCTCATTAAGAATGCAAGCATTTGTCTTGTGACAAGAAAAAAAATTGCTGCCAGAGGCCATGTGGTTTTTACTCCCTACTGATTACTCTGTTTCACTGCTAATCGACCTGCCAAGCCCTGATAGCCGATCAGGATTCAGCCACGCGTGCCAGATCACATAATAATAATGAGCCTGTTTCTCATAATCGACTCGTATGGTCTGATTTACGACCCTCTACATTGATGACATTTTATCCCTCCCTGTTAAAACTGAAATTGGCAAGAGGTTTCAGTATCGCTAAATGTTAATGGGAAGGGCTTTAAAAAAGATTATTTAGCAATTATTGAAGAAACTAAATATTTGTGTTGATCCCATCTGATCGCGGGGACCTCAGCATCTCCAAGTTTCACACCACCGACTGAGTGGCGCGACTTTCCCAGTAAAATCAAAGATATCCGATTCCAATGGAGTTTGTAGGTTTAAATATCCCCTTGGCTTGGACATTGGCCAAAAATATCCCTTTGGAATAATTAATTTCATAATAGCTTTTATTTAACCTCTGAATCATCATTTTATTGACCAAAATCAGCAATTAAAATGTATTGTTTTGGAGTCTGAAAACAAATGCCAAATAATTAAGATAAAGTGGCAGCCATTTTATTTTTGTTTTGAGATGCTGATTGCCCTTGGTCATTGGCCCTTTTCCCTTTTCAGCCAATCAGGGACACTGGTGGATCCTAGAGATGGTGTTCGTTAACTAGGCTCTGGACCGGGACTTGGCAGTGTTGTATTTGTGGGGGACTGTCAACATTGGGAGGTTGAGGCTTCACAGAGGATTCTGGGGGATGATTTGTTTATTTTAGCTTTCAGATTTACCGGGTGGTCAGAACACTGTGACTAAATGCTTGTCTGAGGAAACCAATGGAGGAGAGAAAGAAGAAGAGTAGGATTCTGTGCCATGTAGTGTGTGTTTGTCAAGCCAGGACAGAGGAGGGAGGGACGGTGGGTGGGTGGTTGGGGGGACGAAGGGTGGATGGGAGGGACGGAGGGTGGGTGGGTGGGTGGGAGGGTGGAAGGGACGGAGGGTCAGTTGGTGGTTGGGTTAGTAGTTGGGTGGGTGGGAGGGTGGATGGATGGATGGATGGATGGGAGGGACGGAGGGTGGGTGGGTGGGTGGATGGGAGGGAGGGAGGGACGGAGGGTGGGTTGGTGGTTGGTTGGGTGGGTGGGTGGGTTGATGGGTTGGTAGTTGGGTGGGTGGGTGGGTGGGTGGGTGGGTGGGTGGATGGGAGGGACGGAGGGTGGGTGGGTGGGTGGGTGGATGGGAGGGAGGGAGGGACGGAGGGTGGGTTGGTTGGTGGGTGGATGGGAGGGAGGGAGGGACGGAGGGTGGGTTGGTGGGTGGATGGGAGGGAGGGAGGGACGGAGGGTGGGTTGGTGGTTGGTTGGGTGGGTGGGTGGGTTGATGGGTTGGTAGTTGGGTGGGTGGGTGGGTGGGTGGTGGATGGGAGGGACGGAGGGTGGGTTGGTGGTTGGGTGGGTGGATGGATGGATGGATGGATGGGAGGGACGGAGGGTGGGTGGGTGGGTGGATGGGAGGGAGGGAGGGACGGAGGGTGGGTTGGTGGTTGGTTGGGTGGGTGGGTGGGTTGATGGGTTGGTAGTTGGGTGGGTGGGTGGGTGGGTGGTGGATGGGAGGGACGGAGGGTGGGTTGGTGGTTGGGTGGGTGGATGGATGGATGGGAGGGACGGAGGGTGGGTGGGTGGGTGGGAGGGTGTAGTTGGTTGGTTAGTTGAGTGAGTTTGTTCCTTTTTGTAAATTGTCCATTTTCTTTGTGGAGGTGTGTATGAAAGTTTCAAGCATAGAGATGGAATGGGCAAAAGTCATATCTCGACCAAAGGTTTTAATATGGGTGGCTGGTGGCTGGTGAGGCAAGTTCAGGCAACTATGAAAGGCTGGGTTCCACGTACTTATGCAGGGGGCAATGGGCGAGCGGCTCTGCTGGTAGCCTTTAGCGCAGCGGTTGCACGTGATACCAGTCACGCCGTCTTTACAGGGACATTGACCCGTGGTTTGGTTACAGGTTTTGCCAGCAGCACCCACGGGATGGCAATCACATGCTGTGAGGAACAGAAGAGAAGAGGTAAGAGAACACACGTTTGGTGTGGGTGGGGACACAAAAACACATAACACCCATGTACAGAGAGAGTACAGATACAGTACAAAACAACAACACATACAACAGCAGTGGTGGTGGTAACAACAGGTTTGGAAACGTGAGCGTCGAGGACAGATGAGACAGTGAAGCTTGTGAGGCTTGCTGCAGGAAGAGTGACAGGACTTACTTGGGTCCACAACACGACAAGCTTGACTTGCAGTGCCATCGCTGCAAGAACACACGAACAGCATACGCTCAGCATATTCAAACTGGCATACAGTGCTGGTTGACATTGACTGCTGGGAATTGTTAGCTCTTTCCAAGCTGCTATCATGGTAGCATGATCATGACAGTATGATTGTCCGGGATCAAAATGTTTTGTCTTCTTTCTATAATGTGTGTGTGTGTGTGTGTGTGTGTGTGTGTGTGTGTGTGTGTGTGTGTGTGTGTGTGTGTGTGTGTGTGTGTGTGTGTGTGTGTGTGTGTGTGTGTGTGTGTGTGTGTGTGTGTGTGTGAAAGAAGGATAATGGAACAGGCGACTGTGTTTACTAGATGATTAAATCGGATAGATAATCCTGATTGGCTGTTTTTTATTAATCAGAGGTTTGAGTCTGGAACCAAAATGGCTGTCAGATTTCCTCTCTGCCTGGGGAGTCTATCTAAGACATCTGCTTCAGGAATGCAACATCTTTTGCCTGCACTAGGCTAACCCCCTGTCTTTATTTTCAACTAAACGCACAGTTGGTCTATCTTGCCAACTAAACTCACTATATCAAGTTTGATAAAGTGTTGAATAACAGGTAAACTATTGTAATAAATCATGTTAAACTATTGGCAAAGTTTTTCCTTGTGTCTATGTTTGTTTGTACTGTTCATATCCAGGCATGGCGTGGTTACCATAACGATATGTCACACATGACGCAAATCCTATATTCTAATCAATACCAGAACTTCTCTACTAATCTTTCCTCTAGTCAGCAAGCCCCTAAGCTCCATGAGACGTTGTTGCCAGGGTAACAGAACTATGTGACTTGGGTCTGGTTGTGTGCGTCCCATGGGCTGTGTTCCATGTTGAATGTTTACAGTATGTCCTATAGAAAACCCAATGATGTCGGTTTTCAGCAAATTACTAGTTTTCAGCCAATGATGTCGGGTTTTAGAAAATGACTTTGGGTTTTAGCCAGTGATGTTGGGTTTAAGCCTGCGGGTGTATTGTCCTTCAGAATGACCCCTCCCTACATCTCTCTAGTGTCACTTGTCACGATGAGAATCATCAAAGGTCTCAGTTTGAGCTATGCAATTTGAGGTTTTGTGGGTATACACTGGTTTTACAGACCACAATGTGCATTCTCATTCCGCATGGTGGGAAAGTTATGTGAATGTTGCTTAGCTTCTGCTTTTAACTGGAAATCTACTAAATGACCAGAGAATGCTGAGATTCAGTACAAGATTTGGAGATTTCGCTCTCTCTCTCGCTCTCTCTCTCTCTCTCTCTCTCTCTTCCCCTCCTCTCGCTCTCTCACTCTCTCTCTCTCTCTCTCCCTCTCTATCTCTTCCCCTCCTCTCTCTCTCTTCCCCTCCCCTCTCTCGCTCTCTCTCTCCCCCTTCCCTCTCTCGCTCTCTCTCCCTCTCTATCTCTCTCTCTTCCCCTTCTATCTCTCTCTTCCCCTCCCATCCCCTCTCTCGCTCTCTCTCTTCCCCTCCCCTCTCTCTCTCTTCCCCTTCACTCTCTCTCTTACCCTCCCCTCTCTCTTTCTTTCCCTCCCCGCTTTCTCTCTCTCTCTCTCTCTCTTCCCCTCCCCGCTCTCTCTCCCTCTCTCTCTCTCTCTCTCTTCCCCTTCTCTCTCTCTCTCTCCCTCTCTATCTCTCTCTTCCCATCCCCACTCTCTTTCTTCCCCTCCCCGCTTTCTCTCTCACTCTCTCTCTCTCTCCCCTCCCCTCTCTCGCTCTCTCTCCTCTCTATCTCTCTCTTCCCCTTCTCTCTCTCTCTTCCCCTCCCATCCCCTCTCTCACTCTCTCTCTCTTCCCTCCCCTCTCTCTCTCTTCCCCCCTCTCTCTTTCTTCCCTCCCCGCTTTCTCTCTCTCTTTCTTCCCTCCCCGCTTACTCTCTCTCTCTCTCTCTCTTCCTCTCCCCCTCTCTCTCTCTTTCTCTCCGCTTCCTCTCCCCCTCTCTATCTCAGCTTCCTCCCTCTCTCTCTCGCTCTCTCCGCTTCCTCGCTCTCTCTCTCCCTCGCTCTCTCTCTCCGCTTCCTCTCTCCCTCGCTTCTCTCTCTCTCCGCTTCCGCTCTCTCGCTCTCTCTCTCTCTCTCTCTCTCTCTCCGCTTCCCCCCTCTCTCTCTCTCTCTCTCTCTCTCTCTCTCTCTTCTCTCCGCTTCCTCGCTCTCTCTCACTCGCTCTCTCTCTCTCCGTTTCCTCTCTCTCTCTCTCTCTCTCTCCGCTTCCTCTCTGTCTCTCTCTCTCTCTCTCTCGCTTCCCCTCTCTCTCTCTCTGCTTCCTCTCTCTCTCTCTCTCTCCGCTTCCTCTCTCTCTCTCTCTCTCTCCGCTTCCTCGCTCTCTCTCTCTCCCTCGCTCTCTCTCTCCGCTCTCCCTCTCCCTCTCTCTCTCTCTCTCCGCTTCCCCTCTCTCTCTCTCTCTCTCTCTCTCTCTCTCTCTTCTCTCTCTCTCCTCTTCCCCTCTCTCTCTCTCTCTCTCTCTCTCTCTCCGCTTCCCTCTCTCTCTCCGCTTCCTCTCTCTCTCTCTCTCTCTCTCTCTTCCCCTCCTCTCTCTCTCTCTCGCTCTCTCTCTCCCTATCTATCTTTTCCCCTCCTATCTCTCTCTTCCCCTCCCCGCTTTCTCTCTCTCTCTCTTTCTTCCCCTCCCCGCTTTCTCTCTCTCTCTCTCTCTCTCTTCCTCTCCCTCTCTCTCTCTTTCTCCTCCTTCTCCTAGCTTCCTCTCTCCCCTCTCTCTCTCAGCTTCCTCCCTCTCTCTCTCTCTCTCTCTCTCCGCTTCCTCGCTCTCTCTCTCCCATCCTCTCTCTCTCTTCCTCTCCTCGCTCTCTCTCTCCCTCGCTCTCTCTCCACTTCCTCTCTCTCCCTCTCTCTCTCGCTCTCTACCGCTCCCTCTCTCGCTCTCTCTCTCTCTCTCCGCTTGCCCCTCTCTCTCTCTCTCTCTCTCTCTCTCTCTCTCCGCTTCCTCTCTGTCTCTCTCTCTCTCTCTCTCTCTCGCTTCCCCTCTCTCTCTCTCTGCTTCCTCTCTCTCTCTCTCTCTCCGCTTCCTCTCTCTCTCTCTCTCTCCGCTTCCTCGCTCTCTCTCTCTCCCTCGCTCTCTCTCTCTCCGCTTCCTCTCTCCCTCTCTCTCTCTCTCTCTCCCTCGCTCTCTCTCTCTCCGCTTCCCCTCTCTCTCTCTCCGCTTCCTCTCTCTCTCCCTCTCTATCTCTCTCTCTTCCCCTTCTATCTCTCTCTTCCCCTCCCATCCCCTCTCTCTCTTCCCCTCCCCTCTCTCTCTCTTCCCCTTCACTCTCTCCTCTTACCCTCCCTCTCTCTTTCTTCCCCTGCCCGCTTTCTCTCTCAAATTCAAATTCCAATTCAAGCTGCTTTATTGGCATGAAAAACATTGTGTCAATATTGCCAAAGCAACAATGTATACAATATACATTGTAACAAAATTGTAAATGATAGCAAATAATAATATAAAATGGTAGTAAATAATAATACAGAATTAAATACAAAAATAATAACAATAACATGGTAACAGTCAATAGTAGAAATGCAATAAATATAAAATAAAATTATGGAAAATGAAACTATAACTAACTTATAACTAAATTAACGGTCATCTTCTTCTTTATATCAGTACTACAACTACAATCATCATTACTACGACTACTACTACCATCACTAAACTGTTATCACTACCATTACCACCCATATTTGGAATGATAAACATGAATAATTATAGAAATAATAGTAATAATAAGTAAGTTACTGTTTACTATGCAGATGTTATTATTCAGTGTCCCTCAGGCTATGGCAGGAAAATACATATTTGGCTGCAAGAGGAGCCATTGCTCCTTCGCCCATGAGTATTCTTAGTTTTTCCTCTGGGTTCAATTTGTAAAAATTTTGAATATATGTAGTCATTTCTGTGAATAATGAATCTCTTTGTGAGGAATATTTATCACAGTAAAGGAGAAAGTGCATCTCTGTCTCTACCTCCCCTGTTATGCAGTGACCACATACACGCTCCTCTTTGGGTAGACATGTCTTTTATGTCTGCCGGTTTCTATTGCCAATTGGTGGTCACTCAGCCTGTACTTGGTAAGGATCTGTCTCTGCTTCGTATCTCTGACAGTGTAGAGATAATCAGACCAATTCATATTCTCTGTTTAGGGTCAGATAGCAATTTAGTCGGCTTTGGGATTTTGTTTCGTTTTTCCAGTATTGTAAATATGATTTCTTTGATTGGTTCATGATTTTGCTTATTGGAATTCTTTCTTTGAAGCAGTGCTGGTGTCAGCTTGGTTGGTGAGGTCCAACACCAGCTGACTGAGAGGGCTCGTTTCTGGCTCAGCCTCTTGGGCTTGAAGTGCTTTAAATTGCAGACTCGAATTTGGACTTGAATTTAGATGTAGCCAAAATTTTAATGATCTTTTCTGTATTTTCATTATTACTGGAAAACGGCCCAATTCTGCCCTACATGCATTAGTTGGTGTATTTCTCTGGACTTGTAGAATTTTCCGACAGATTCTGCATGTAGGGCTTCAATTGGATGGTTGTCCCACATTTAAAATCCAGTTCATTGAGTGGCCCCCAAACCTAACTTCCATAAAGTGCTAATGGTAGGATTACACTGTCAATATTTTAGTTCAATTCTAATTGGGATGTTGATTTTGAATAATTTCATTTTTATTGCATACATTGCTCTGCGGGCTTTTTCTTTGAGTGCCTTCACTGCCATATTAAAGTTTCCCGATGCAGATATGGATATGCAGATATGGTCAGACCAAGGTAGGTGTAATGTTTTGTGTGTTCAATTAAGGTGTTGTTCAGGGTGAATTTACATTTGTGTTATCTGACATCTGGGTTTTTTTTTGGAAAATCATGATTCTAGTTTTTCTGGAAAATCTACTGCCAGGGCCCAATTATGGCAATATTGCTCCAGAATATTAATGTTTTGTTGAAACCCTTCTCTGGTTTGTGACAAGGCTACCAGTCATCAGCATATAGCAGGTATTTCACCTCTGTGTCTCTCTCTCATTCTAACCCTCCCCGCTCTCTCCTCCCTCTCTCTCTCTCTCTCTCCCCCTTCTCTCTCTCTCTCTCCTCTCTCTATCTCTCTCTCTTCCCATCCCCACTCTCTCTTCCCTTCCCTCGTTCTCTCTCTCGCTCTCTCTCTCCCTCTTCCCTCTCGCTCTCTCTCCCTCTTCTCCTCATCTCTCTTCCCCTTCTATCTCTCTCTTCCCCTCCCTCATCCCTCTCGCTCTCTCTCTCTTCCTTCTCCCCTCTCCCTCCCGTCTCTCTTCCTCTCTCTCTCTCTCTCGCTTCCTCTCTCTGTCCTCTGTCTCTCTCTCTCTCTCTGCTTCCCTCTCTCTCTTCTCCCTCTCTCTTCTTCCCCTCCCCGCTTTCTCTCTCTCTTCCTTCCCTCCCCGCTCTCTCTCTCTCTCTCCTTTCCCTCTCTTTCTCCCTCTCTCTCGCTTCCTCTCCCTCTCTCCAGCTTCCTCCCTCTCTCTCTCTCTCTCTCTCGCTCTCCGCTTCCTCGCTCTCACTCTCCCTCGCTCTCTCTCTCGCTGTCCCTCGCTCCCTCCCTCTCGCTCTCTCTCTCTCCGCTTCCTCGCTCTCTCTCTCCCTCTCGCTCTCTTCGTCTTCCTCGCTCTCCTCTCTCTCCCTCGCTCTCTCTCTCGCTCCCTCTCTCCCTCGCTCTCTCTCTCTCTCTCTCTCTCTCTCCGCTTCACCTCTCTCGCTCTCTCTCTCTCCGCTTCCCCCTCTCTCTCTCTCTCTCTCTCTCTCTCGCTCCCGTCTCTCTCTCCCTCTCTCGCTCTCTCTCTCGCTCCCTCTCTCTCTCTCTCTCTCTCTCTCTCTCGCTTCCTCTCTGTCTCTCTCTCTCTCTCTCTCCGCTTCCCCTCTCTCTCTCGCCGTCTTCCCTCTCCTCTCTCCGCTTCCTCTCTCTCTCTCGCTCTCTCTCTCTCTCTCCCTCGCTCTCTCTCTCCGCTTCCTCTATCCCTCGCTCTCTCTCTCTCTCGCTTCCTCTCTCTCTCTCTCTCTCGCTCCCTCTCTCTCTCTCTCTCTCTCTCTCTCTCTCTCTCTCTCTCTCTCGCTTCCCTCTCTCTCTCGCTTCCTCTCTCTCTCTCTCTCTCTTCCCCTCCTCTCTCTCGCTCTCTCTCTCTCTCTCCTCTCTATCCTTCCCTCTCTCTCTCTCTTCCCCTCCCTCTCTCGCTCTCTCTCTCCCTCCTCCCCTCTCTCGCTCTCTCTCTCTCTGCTTCCTCTCTCTCTCTCTCTCTCTCTCTCTCTCTTCCCCTCCTCTCTCTCTCGCGCTCTCTCTCTCTCCCTCTCTCATCCTTTCCTCCTCTCTCCCTCTTCCCCTCCCCTCCCATCCCCTTCCTTCCCCTCCCTCTCTCTCTTCCCCTTCACTCTCTCTCTAACCCTCCCCTTTCTCTCTTCTCCTTCCTATCCCTCTCTCTCGCTCTCTTTCTTCCCCTCCCCGCTCTCTCTCCCTCTCTCTCTCTCTCTCTCTCTCCGCTTCCCCCCTCTCTCTCTCTCTCTCTCTCGCTTCCTCGCTCTCTCTCCCTCGCTCTCTCTCTCGCTTCCTCTCTCTCTCTCTCTCTCTCTCTCGCTTCCTCTCTCTGTCTCTCTCTCTCTCTCTTTCCCTCTCTCTCGCTTCCTCTCTCTCTCTCGCTTCCTCTCTCTCTCTCTCTCTCGCTCTCTCTCTCTCTCTCTCCCTCGCTCTCTCTCTCCGTCTCGCTCTATCCCTCTCGCTCTCTCTCTTTCTCCGCTTCCTCTCTCTCTCTCTCTCGCTTCCTTCTCTCTCTCTCTCTCTCTCTCTCTCTCTCTCTCTCGCTTCCCTCTCTCTCTCTGTCTTTCCTCTTCTCTCTCTCTCTTCCCCTCCTCTCTCTCTCTCTCTCTTCTCCTTCTCATCCTTCCCCTCCTCTCTCTCTCTTCCCCTCCCCTCTCTCGCTCTCTCTCCCCCTCCCTCTTGCTCTCTCTCTCTCTGCTTCCTCTCTCTCTCTCTCTCTCTTCCCCTCCTCTCTCTTCTCGCGCTCTCTCTCTCTCTCCTCTCATCCTTCCCTCTCTCTCTCCCTCTTCCCCTCCCCTCCCATCCCCTCTCTCCCTCCCTTCCTCTCTCTTCCCTCTTCACTTCTCTAATCCTCCCCTCTCTCCTTCTTCCCCTCCACTCCCTCTCGCTCCTCCCTCCTTCCGTCCCTCCCCTCGCTCCCTCCCTCTCTCTCTCTCTCTCTCTCTCTCTTCCCCTCTCTCTCTCTCTCTCCCTCTCTAGTATTCCTCCTCTTCCCATCCCACTCTCCTTCCCTTCCCTCTCTCCCTCCCCTTCACTATCTCTCTTACCCTCCCCTCTCTCCTTCCTCTTCCATCCCCTCCTCCCTCCGCTTTCTTCCCCTCCCCGCTCTCTCTCTCGCTCCCTCTCTCCCCCTCCCCTCTCTCGCTCTCTCTCCCTCTCTATCTCTCTCTCCCTTTCTCTCTCCCTCTCCCTCTCTATCTCTCTTCCCCTTCCATCCTCCTTCTCCTCCCATCCCCTTCCCTCCCCTCCTCTCCCTTCCCCTCCCCGCTCTCTCTTTCACTCTCTCTCTCTCCCCGCTCTCCTTCTCTCTCTCTCTCTCTCTCCCTCCCCGTCTCTCTCCCTCTCTCTCTCTCTCTCTCTCTCTTTTTCCCCTTCTCTCTCTCTCTCTCCCTCTCTCATCCTCTCTTCCCATCCCACTCATTCCTTCCCCTCCCCGCTCTCTCTCTCGCTTCTCTCTCTCCCCCTCCCCTCTCTCGCTCTCTCTCCCTCTCTATCTCTCTTCCCATCCCCTCACTCCCTCGCCGTCCGTTTTCTCTCTCGCTCTCTCTCTCTCCTTTCCCTCTCTCCCTCCGTCTCCTTCCTCTCCCCCTCTCTCCAGCCTTCCTTCTCTCTCTCTCTCTCTCTCTCTCTCTCTCTCTCGCTTCCTCGCTCCTCTCTCTCCTCGCTCTCTCTCTCGCTTCCTCTCTCCCTCTCGTCCTCCCCTGCTTCCCCTCTCTCAGCTCTCTCTCTCTCTCGCTCCCCCTCTCTCTCTCTCTCTCGCCTCCGTTCTCCTCCTTCCTTCGTCTCTCTCTCCGCTTCCTTCCTTCTCTCGCTCTCTCTCTCGCTTCCTCTCTCTCTCTCTCTCTCTCTCGCTTCCTTCCCTCGCTCTCTCTCTCTCTCGCTTCCTCTCTCTCTCTCTCTCTCTCTCTCGCTTCCTCTCTCTCTCTCTCTCTCTCTCTCTCTCGCTTCCCCTCTCTCTCTCTCTCCGTCGCTCCTCTCTCTCTCTCCCCTCCCTCTCTCTCGCTCTCTCTCTCTCCCTCTCTCTCTCTCCCCTCCCCTCTCTCACTCTCTCTCTCCCCTCCCCTCTCTCGCTCTCTCTCGCTCTCTCTCTCTCTCTCTCCTTCTATCTCTCTTCCCCTCCCATCCCCTCTCGCTCTCTCTCTCTTCCCCTCCCCTCTCTCACTCTCTCTCTCCCCTCCCCTCTCTTGCTCTCTCTGCCTCTCTATCTCTCTCTCTTCCCCTTCTCTATCTCTCTTCCCCTCCCATCCCCTTCTCTCGCTCTCTTCTTCCCTCCCCGTCCTCCCTCCCTCTCTCTCTCTCTCTTCCCCTTCTCTCTCTCTCCTCTCTCTATCTCTCTCTCTCTCCCATCCCCACTCCTCCTTCCCTCCCCGCTCTCTCTCTCTCGCCTGCCTCTCTCTCTCCCCCTCCCCTCTCGCTCTCTCTCCCTCTCTCATCCCCTCCCTTCTCTCTCCCTCTCCCTCTCTCTCTATCTCTCTCTTCCCCTTCCATCCTTCTCTCCCCCTCCTATCTCCTCTCTCTCTTCCCCCCCCTCCTTCTTCCCCTCCCCGCTCTCTCTTCACTCTCTCTCTCTCTCGCCGTCCTCCCTCTCTCTCTCTCTTCTTCCCCTCCCCGCTCTCTCTCCTCTCTCTCTCTCTCTTCCCCTTCTCTCTCTCTCTCCCTCTCTCTATCTCTCTCTTCCCATCCCACTCTCTCTCTCTCCCTTCCCGCTCTCTCTCGCTCTCTCTCTCTCCCCCTCCCCTCTCTCGCTCGCTCCTCCCTCTCTCATCTCTCTTCCCCTTCTCTCTCCCTCTCCCTCTACATCTTCTTCCCCTTTATCTCTCTCTTCCCCTCCCATCCCTCTTCCCTCGTCTCTCTCTCTCTCCCTTCCCTCCTCTCGCTCTCTCTCCCCTCCTCTCCTTCCCTTCCCCGCTTTCTCTCTCTCTCTCTTCTCTCTCTTCCTCTCCCTCTCTCTCTGCTTCTCTTTCCTCCCTCTCTCTCTCTCGCTTCCTCTCTCTCTTTCTCTTGCTTCCTTCTCCCCAGCTCTCTCTCTCTCTCGCTTCCCCTCTCTCTCTCTCTCTCTCTCTCTCTCTCTCTCCGCTTCCTCTCTCTCTCTCTATTCGCTCTCTCTCTCTCTCTCTCTCCGCTTCCTTCTCTCTCTCTCTCTCTCTCTCGCTTCCTTTCTCTCTCTCTCCGCTTCCTCTCTCTCTCTCTCTCTCTTTCTCCGCTCCTCTCTTCTCTCTCTCTCTCTCTCCGCTTCCTTCCTCCCTCGCTCTCTCTCTCGCTTCCTCTCTCTCTCTCTCTCTCCGTCTCCTCTCTCTCTCTCCTCCCTCTCTCTCTCTATCTCTCTCTCTTCCCCTTCTCATCCTCTCTTCCCCTCCCATCCCTCTCGCTCTCTCGCTCTTCCCCTCCCTCGCTCTCTTCCCCCCTCTCTCTTTCTTCCCCTCCCCGCTTTCTCTTTTCTTCCCCTCCCCGCTCTCTCTTCTCTCTCTCTCTTCCTCTCCCTCTCTCTCTCTCTCTGCTCTCCTCTCTCTCTCTCTCTCCCTCGCTCTCTCTCTCTCTCGCTTCCTCTCTCTCTCTCCCTCGCTTCCTCTCTCCCTAGCTCTCTCTCTCTCTCTCTCTCTCTCGCTTCCTCTCTCTCTCTCTCATTCGCTCTCTCTCTCTCTCTCGCTTCCTCTCTCTCTCTCTCTCTCTCTCTCGCTTCCTCTCTCTCTCTCTCTCTCTCTCGTTTCTCTCTCTCTCTCTCTCTCTCTCTCGTTTCTCTTTCTCCCTCGCTCTCTCTCTCGCTTCCTCTCTCTCTCTCGCTTCCTCTCTCTCCCTCTCTCTCTATCTCTCTCTCTTCCCCTTCATCTTCCTTCCCCTCCCATCCCCTCTCCGCCCCCCTCTCTCCCTCCCCTCTCTCCTTCCCTCTTCACTCTCTCTCTCTCTCACACCCTCTCCCTCTCTCTCTCTCCCCCTTCCCTCCTCTCCCTCTCTCTCTCTCTCTCTATTTCCGCTCTCTCTCTCTCTCTCTCTCTTCCTCTCCCTCTCTCTCTCTCTCTCTCGCTTCCTCTCCCCCTCCCTCCAGCTCTCCCTCCCTCTCTCCTTCCTCTCCCCTCTCTCTCTCTCTCTCTCTCTCTCGTCTCCTCTCCCCCTCTCCTCAGCTTCCTCTCTCTCTCGCTTCCTCTCTCTGTCTCTCTCTCTCTCTCTCCTGCTTCCCCTCTCTCTCTCCGCTTCCTCTCTCTAATTTTAATCAAATTCAAGCTGTCTTTATTGGCATGAAAAAACATTGTGTCAATATTGCCAATAACAATGTATACAATATACATTGTAACAAAATTGTAAATGATAGCAAATAATAATATAAAATGGTAGTAAATAATAAATACAAAAATAAATAATAAAATGGTAAAAGTCGACAGTAAACATTAATAATTATAGTAATAAGAATAATAGTAATAATAAGTAAGTTACTGTTTACTATGATAATGTTATTATTCAGTGTCCTCAGGTCATGCAGGAAAATACATATTTGGCTGCAAGAACTAGCCATTGCTTCTTTGCCATGAGAGTACTTGAGTTTTTCCTCTTGGTTCAATTGTAAAATGTGGAGATATGTAGTCATTTCTGTGATAAATGAATCTCTTTGTGAGGAAATATTATCGACACAGTAAGGAGAAAGTGCATCTCTGTTGACCTCCCTGTTGATGCAGTGAACCACATACACGCTCTTCTTTGGGTAGCCATGTCTCTTCATGCTGCCGGTTCTTATTGCCAATCGGGTGGTTATGAGCCTGTACTTGGTAAGGATCTGTCTCTGCTTCGTATCTCTGACAGAGAGAGATACTGAGCCAGTTCAGATCCCGGTTCAGGGTCAGACAGCAATTTAGTCGGCTTCTGTATTTTGTTTCGTTTTTCCAGTATTGTAAGTATGATTCCTTTGTATTTGGTTCATGATTTTGTTTATTGGAATTCTTTCTTTTGAAGCAGTGCTGGTGTCAGCTTGATTGGTGAGGTCCAAGACACCAGCCTACTTGAGAGGGTCGTTTCTGGGCTAGCTTGGCTTGAAGTGCTTTAAATTGCAGACTCTAATTTGGACTCTAATTGAAAGATGTAGCCAATATTTTTAATCATCTTTTCTGTATCTTCATTATTACTGGAAAACGGCCCAATTCTGCCCTAGCTACACATGCATGCCAGTTGGTGTATTTCTCTGAATCTGTAGACTTCCAGGGTCTCTGCATGTAGGGTCTTCAATTGGATGTTTGTCCGACATTTCAAATCGAGTTCATCTGAGTGGCCTCAAGTAACCTCACTTCCATAAAGTGCTATTGGTAGGATTACACTGTCAATATTTTAGTCCAAATTCTAATTGGGATGTCTATTTTGAATAATTTCATTTTCTAGATTGCATACATTGCTCTGCGGGCTTTTCTTTGAGTGCTTTTACTGCCATATTAAAGTTTCCGATGCAGATATGGTCAGACCAAGGTAGGTGTAATTTTTGTGTGTTCAATTAAGGTGTTGTTCAGGGTGAATTCAGATTTCTGTTTTGACATCTGGGGTTTTTTTTTGGAAATCATGATTCCAAACTTTTTTGGAAAATTTACTGCTGAGGGCCCAATTATGGCAATATTGCTCCAGAACATGATGTTTTTGTTGAAGACCTTGGTTGGTGATAGAAGTACTAGTTTATCAGCATATAGGCAGTGTATTTCACCTCTGTGTCAAATAGTGTGAGTCCTGGGGCCGGGAGATTTGGTCCAATATGTCCCGTGAATTCATTGAGCACAAATGTTGGAAGATTTGGACTCAAATCGCAGCCTTGTCTACATCCTTCACATTGTGAAAAAATTCTGTTCTTTGGCTTTGATTTATTGCACACTTATTCTCTCTGTGTACACACACTCTCATTAAGTCATACACCTTACCACCAAGCCCAAACTCCCAGAATTTTCTAGAACAGCCCTTCGTGCCAAATCAATGCTCTCAAGTCAATAAAGCAAGCAAGATCTTGCCTTGGTGGACGGGTCCACTCAATTAGTGTGTGTAAGGTGTATATATGGTCAGTAGTGCGATGGTTAGGGAGGAAGCCAATTCTACATTGCACTTATTCACATTTTTCTCTAGGAAGAACTTTGAATTCTTGAACTTCAAAATGCTACAGAAAATCTTTCCCAAGTTACTGTTGATCAAATTCCCTGTAATTATTGGGGTCTGATTTGTCTCACTTTCGTGGATAGGGGAGATGGAGCCCTGGTTCCAATAACATCAGGCAAGCAAGCCAGAAAGTTAAGTAACCATGTTGAACAATTTAAGCACAGCATTCTTTGGGACCAGGTGTGCTGTTTCAGCATTTCATTTCTGATGTTGCTCAGGATCATAAAGCCTCTTGATTTAATATATTTTAGCTCTTCATTTAAGTCTCGTTGGGTTATTGGGTAATCTAATGGATTTGGTTGTTTTTAATCACTGATTCCAGGACATGCTTCAATTTTCTTTAATTTCTAATTGGCTCTGGTTTAAGTCTTTTTGTGGCATGTTTTCTGTATAGATTATCAAAGCAGTCTTTCCAAATTCCTAGCATCCTACGGCTAATTCTTGTGGCTTTGTTGTGCTGAAACTTGCTTCCATATGTCCCAGTAACCTATTTTGGTCAGTTTGCTTTTCAATTTCATCAAGTGTCTTGTTGTATAATTCAATTTCTTGCATTTCAGTGTTTGTTTATACTGTTCAGAGTTTCAAAGTATTCATATCTTAGCTCTGGTTGTTTTGCTTATGTTTCTTGTTTGACATTTGTCTTAGGTGTTTTCTAATCTGTTTTACATTCATTATCAAACCATTTGTCAGGAAACATTTTGATTTTTGCTTCTGATGTTGCATTGCTCTTCTGGTTTTCTCAAATTCTTGCTTTCGATGCTGCTTTTTGGAATATGTAGTTGATGTTCTGGTAGCCTAATTATACTACTTCATTGTTTTGGTACTCTAGCTTTATTGAAAAACTGTATAGTAGCTTCACCACTTCATTTGAGTTCATGTTTCAATGAATGCTCCTACACTGTTTGGAGCCCATTCCTGAACGATTGGTCTATGTTGAAGCTTCATTGGGCTGTTCTTTGAATGAATATTGCCGGTTAATTTCTTCAGAAAGACGTCCATCTGACTGTGATCTGACAATGGTGTTGGTGCCTAAAGAGTCCCCTCTGATTCTACCATTAAGCATGTACAGGCCTAAGGCTCGACAGAGATGTACTAACTCTTTTCCATTTTTGTTCAGTATTTGGTCAGGACTGTTTCTATTATTTATAATAGGGCTACTGTACAAGGAGGGGTGTCCAAATATGTGGTGGTTACCTCCCGCATCAGTGTAGTCAGGCTCAGAACCTGTTCTTGCATTGAAATCTCCACAAAGAAGCACTTTACCCTGCGCCTGAAATGTAATGATTTCTGTCTGGAGATTGTCAAAAAACTGATCATCATAATATGATGAATCTGAAGGAGGAGCATAAGCTGCACATATGTATACATCATTGTCACAATAGATTGTACCTTTGTTAAGTTTTAGCCAAATGTGAGTGGTACCTTTTTTCATTTCATTCAGTGCTAAGTCCTGCTTATGCCAAATGATGATTCCACCTGAGTCTCGGCCCCGTTTAACATTTTTATGTTTGATTGATGGTAGTAAACTTTCTCTATAGCCTGAGGGACACTGAGTATCTATGTCTCCACGACACCATGTTTCCAGTAGGATTATGATGTCCTGTCCCTTGATGTTTTTAATCAATTCTGGATTAGTTGTTTTATAACCAAAATGTGAAGAGTATAGGCCCTGGATATTCCAAGAGCTGATAGTTAATGATCTCATTTATAATAAGTGATATTCACTGGTTTGAGTAAAGTACATCGAAAAAAACAAAAAAAATAAAATATGTATATATACATATATATACATACACACATACACATATACATATATATACATACATATATACACATATACATACATATATACATACACATACATATATATATACATATATATATACATACACATACATATATACATACACATACATATACACACATACATACATACATACATACACACACACACACACACACACATACATACACACACACACACATACATACATACATATATATATACATATATATACACATACACATACATATATATATATATATATATATATATATATATATATACACACATACATGCACATACACATATACACACATACATACATACATACACACACACGCGCACACACACACACACACACACACACCATTACATATAATAATTATTATAATACCGGTGTCAATACATTTAGGAATATTTGTAAACAAATGAATAAGAATGGAATAAGATTGCATTGTACTTATGTTATGTGCAATCTGCAACCCTGTGTGTTTGTGTGTGTGTGTGTGCGCGTGCGTGCCCGTGTGTGAATTAAAGGGACTGTCTAGCTCAGTAGTCTGCATATTAGTTGCAGTAGTTGGCGCACCTCTCCTATCTCTGATTGTTCTAGGGGTCTTCTGCCAGAGGTTACCTCAGCATATGTAGGCTGACGATCTAATTGATACATGGTGTGGACTGCATCATGTGGTCTACTTCCCTGAAGGGCAGTGTTCTGACCGACCCTGGAGTAGTGGTCAGAGCTGTGTTGTGATGGGCTGGGTCTAGTAGAGCTGTGTTGTGATGGGACAGGTCTAGTAGAGCTGTGTTGTGATGGGCCGGGTCTAGTAGAGCTGCGTTGTGATGGGCCGGGTCTAGTAGAGCTGTGTTGTGATGGGCCGGGTCTAGTAGAGCTGTGTTGTGATGGGCCGGGTCTAGTAGAGCTTTGTTGTGATGGGCCAGGTCTAGTAGAGCTGTGTTGTGATGGGCCAGGTCTAGTAGAGCTGTGTTGTGATGGGCCAGGTCTAGTAGAGCTTTGTTGTGATGGGCCAGGTCTAGTAGAGCTGTGTTGTGATGGGCCGGGTCTAGTAGAGCTGTGCTGTGTTGGGCCTGGTCTAGTAGAGCTGTGCTGTGTTGGGCCTGGTCTAGTAGAGCTGTGCTGTAATAAGCCATGTCTGGCTCTTTTCTCCTCGGGATGGTGGAGGTACTGTTGTTTCAGAAGGTGGGGCGTGGGACCTTTGTTGCTGGGGTGATGGGTGTGTGGGTCCCTGCCAAGTGTTGCATCTTTTAGGTCCTTGGCAAAGGTTCTGATACTGTCCTGATCAAGATGTATATTATCATATAAGTGTTGACATGTCAGAGTGGGGTGGTGAGCCGTTCTGACGTTGAGCAGTGAGGCACAGTCCACAGTGATCTGTTGATTTATTTTGTCGATCAACTTTTCTGGGAAGTCTTTTCTTGGTAGGAGGGTGGACACAACTATATTGGTTGTTGGGAACATAGCCTGTGCCCGTTCTGCCACTCTTCTCACTGCCCCAGATACATTTTCACCTTTGGCATGAAGGTCGTTTGTGCCAGTGTGGATGATGATGTTGTCAGGGGTGTCAATCCTGGTCTGACTGAGTAGCTGCATTGCACTCTCAGTTGTAGGACACCAGAACTTATACACCTGGTGTCTAGGGAATAATCTTTCCTGGACTAAGAACTTCCCATTTGAATCAATTAGAATTGCAGTTGTGGGTGATTGTCTGGGTGGAGCAGACTGGGAGGCTGGTATTCTGACCTGGGCTGGAGCAGACTGGGAGGCTGGTAGGTTAACCTGGGCTGGAGCAGACTGGGAGGCTGGTATTCTGACCTGGGCTGGAGCAGACTGGGAGGCTGGTAGGTTGACCTGGGCTGGAGCAGACTGGGAGGCTGGTAGGTTAACCTGGGCTGGAGCAGACTGGGAGGCTGGTATTCTGACCTGGGCTGGAGCAGACTGGGAGGCTGGTAGGTTGACCTGGGCTGGAGCAGACTGAGAGGCTGGTAGGTTGACCTGGGCTGGAGCAGACTGGTAGGCTGGTGCAGTGTCATCCGGCTGTGTAGTGGAGGCCATGCTGGTCTCAGGTTCTGCTTGTGTTGTACCAAGCGGGTGTTCTCTAGATGCAGAGGACACAATGACTCTCTGCCGGTTGAGGGTGTCAATGTACCTCTCTTTTTGTTCGAGCTCCTTTCTAGTTGTGCTCAGATGGTCTCTGAGGTCATCATTTGTCTGACTCAGCTTGTCCATTCTGCTTTCTAATTTAGCTATGGATGCTCTGCTCTCCTCCCTGAACTGTTTCATCTCTTCTTTGAGTTTCTGGACAGTGTCCTCCTCTTGAAGCTTCTTCTCTCTGAGTTCTATGACCTCTGCTTCGACTAGAGAGAGGGTGTTGTGGAAACGTTGCATAGCAGGTGTTCTTATTGAAATTGTCATGTCCTTGACTCTGTCTGCTGCAGGTGAGGTAGGTAAAGGGACGTTGAGGGCTTCCTGCTGGGTCACAGAGACCATTGGGGTCTGCTTTTCTCCATCTCCCTCCTTGACTTTTTCCTCATTTTCTGAGATGATGTCAGCGTCTTCTTTTAGGGTAGCAAACCTATTCTCAAAAGCCTGGAGGCTTGAATCATTGCCTTGTATCAATACAGTTCCATTATTATATAAGTTTACTGTTTGATATGTGTTGCTCTGGTCAGCTTCTTCAAAAATGCTGATCTGACATCCTTGGCTGATGCCCCTCTTTTTTGAGAAAGGGAAATGGTTGCAAATAACCTTTTTCCATATGTTCCCTCGATTGGTATTAAAAATTAAATTTGCTCTTGTTTTGTAACTGGTAAGATCTGCAAACAGGCATTCATGGTTCTGTCCCATCAACAAACCTTTGAAACTTTTCTTAGCTTTCTCTGTTTGGATGTCTGGTGGGTAAACAATTTCCATAGCAACGCTGGTGATGTTGGCTACAATGTTGCAATAGAAGTGCTGTTTCTTGTATAATGCTCTCTTGTTTCTTCAGAGGACTGTTTCACTTTGTTGTCCTTTTTTCTTTTCTTTTTTCTTCTGTCCTTATTTTGTCCTTATTTTGTCTTCCTTTCTTCTGTTAACTAGATATTTTTTTTGTTATTCTTTGTAAGCTAGCTAGCTTCTTCCAGGAGAGTCCCTAGCAACTGCTTAGCAACATGTAAACAATTCAGCTAACAATTCAGCTAGCTAAGATAACTGTATAATTTTATGAAATATAGTTACTTTTTCGAAATCCTGTCTTTTTGGTTTGTTGCTTGTATTGTCTTCTATTGAGTCTTGCAGTTTTCTTTTGATTTTTTCGATGTACTTCACTCTAAAAAACCATTTAAATCTCAATATATACAGGAGCTCATTTTTCAGCAGCTGCTCAATTTGGAACTCCGGAACTCTCTCTTTAGCTCCTCCCTCAGTCTCTCTCTCTCTCTCTCCCGCTTCCTCTCTCTCTCTCTCTCTCTCTCTCTCTCTCTCTCTCTCTCTCTCCGTTTCCTCGCTCTCTCTCTCTCCCGCTTCCTCTCTCCCTCGCTCTCTCTCT